>NW_022196912.1:95291724-95304528 GCF_008632895.1 Mastomys coucha | reverse complement strand
ACCCAGCAAAACTTTCAATTACCATAGATGGAGAAAACAAGATATTCCATGACAAAACAAAATTTACAGCATATCTTTCCACAAACCCAGCCCTACAAAGGATAATTGATGGAAAACATCAACATAAGGAGCAAAACTATACCCTAGAAGAAGCAAGAAAGTAATCTTTCAACAAATCCACACAAACCTAATTCCACCTCTTACAACAAAAGCAACAGGAAGTGACAATTACTTTTTCTTAATATCTTAATATGAAAATTAATATTACCAACATATCCTAATCACTTGAAATCCAAAAATATAAGGAATTAGAAATTTGTTGGCTGTCATCCAATGGTCTCTCTAATATGGTAATTGGAGAAATAGGTCCAATATTATACAATCCATATACACTTTCAGCTTGTTTGTTCGTGACAGTGTCTTGCTGTGTACAGCATAATGGTCTTGAGATCTTGCTTCTTCTATCTCAGCCTCTCTATTAGTAGCATTGTTTATTTCATGTTTTTATACTATACTATGGTTTTCAGAACAACTTACATATTTCAAAAGTATTTATATACCCAAAAGAAATATTGACAATTAAATTGGGAGGGGGCTTGTAAAGAACAACAAAGAGTGAGACTGAATGCTTTGCTTGATGTTTGTAACTCTTGTATCAAGTTATCACAGTAAAAGCCAAGACTTTAAGGTCTACTAAATACAAAACAAACGAAAACATTTTATATATTTATGTTTATTTAAGAAAATATTAGTAGTGATATATTATTTTGAAATATACAGTTAATACATTTGGAGTTATTTAAAATTTATATTGAGAAAAGCATATGTATTTTCAGTATTGCCATAGACAAGCATCTACATAAGACTGTTAAATTGTTTGTTATCTTATATCAAACAACTTCTATAATACTCATTTTTATTGTTATAATATTTTATAAATTTTAAAGAATATGACAAAAAAAGATATTGTAGATATTGATGGGGGCATCTCTGGGAGGAGTTGGGGTACAAAAGGAAAACAAGAATGTGATTTAATTCTATTTACTTAAAATATGTTTTTAAATGTTAACGAATTCAGATAAATTGAAATCATATAACTTTTCTCATCATAATGCAATAAAACTTAAAAAAAAAAAAAAGTTGCCGTGGTCATGGTGCCTCTTCACAGCAATAGAAACCTAACTAAGACAGGCAGGCAAAAGCAGGCAGCTCTCTGAGAGTTTAAGGACAGCCTGGTCTACAAAGTTAGTTCCAGGCTAGCCAGGGCTACATAGTGAGAACCCTGTCTAGAGTCTGCCTCTCAGATACCTGGCCTCAGCTGGCCTTGAACTCACAACCCTCTGCCTTAGGCTCTCAAGGGTTGGAATTACAGGCCTATGCCTCTTCATCCACCACCCTTTCCAGGATGTTCACCTTTTGTTACTCTTCTATGC
Organism: Mastomys coucha; assembly: GCF_008632895.1. Classification (NCBI taxonomy): domain Eukaryota; kingdom Metazoa; phylum Chordata; class Mammalia; order Rodentia; family Muridae; genus Mastomys; species Mastomys coucha. Next base: position 95,303,095 of record NW_022196912.1, on the reverse strand, counting down.
CTTTGTGCTGTTTGAGATGACAGTAAAACAGTGCCAAGAAGGGCTGGAGAGCTGGCTCAGTGCTTGAGAATACTGGATGCTCTTTCAGAAAACCTGGGTAAAATTCCCAGCATCCACATGGCAGCTTACATCAGACTATAATTCCACTTCCAGGGGATCTGAATCCCCACCTAGACATCCATGCAGACAAAACACCAATGCTCGTTAAAAATAAGAAGTGACAAGAAGTAGGGAAGGCATGTTACTTCTCTCTTTTCTCAGTCTTTATGGAGAAGAACTAGGTATTATGTTCTAGTGAGCTTCTACCAGGTTACAAAGCTGCTCCTGTATTTAGTTTGCTGAGTGGCTTTTAAATTTTGTCAAGTGCTTTTCTTTACATCTAATGAGATGATCGTACGATTTTTAAGACTTGTGCTACTTGCAGTAAGGTCTGATGATTGATTCTCTGTGGTGAACCAGGTTTGCCTGCCTAACATAAACCTGATTTGGTGGTGCCTCATCTCCCTTTCTCTCTATTGCTAGATTTGATTATCTAAAATGTTGTTCAGGAGTCTGTGTCTGTGTTCATTATAGACTCATTTTGTTCTTGTTAAATGTTTTGTCTGATTTGGGTATTTTCATAAGGCTGACCTTTAAGATGAGCGGAGACATGCCATTTTCTCTTCTATTTTCTGGAAGGACTTTGATCCTATTTCTTAAGTTTAGGTGGAAATTACCTCTGAAGCCTGCTAGTCATGGGGCTTTCTTTGAGGAAAAACTATTTATTAATGATTAATTTATTTTATATTATGTACATCGATGTTCTGCCTGCTTTTATGTGTCTGTGAGGGAATCAGATGCCCTGGAACTGGAGTTAGAGGCAGTTGTGAGCTGCTGTGTGGATTCTGGGAATTGAACCTCGGACCTGTGGAAGAATAGCGTGTTCTTCTTAACCACAGAGCAATCTCTCCAGACCTGAAGAAAGACTATTTTTTAAAAAAATAACAAACTTTTTTGTTTGTTTATTTTTTGAGACAGAATTTCTTTGTGTACCCCTCGCTATCTTGGAACTAGCTCTGTAGATCAAACTGACCTCCAACTCACCAAGATCCACCTGCCTCTGCCTCCCAAGAGCTAGGATTAAAGGTGTGAGCCACCACTGCCTGACCACCTTATTTTTTCCTTCTGAAATAAGTTTCAAATAGTGCAAAGCCATTGTTTTAACCCTTTCTCATTCCTGAATATTCCCATCATTCCAGAAAGAAACTTCATATTTCTCTAACTCCCAGCCAAAAACTCTGAATCTGTGAAAATCACACAGGATTTGGGCTTTGTGTCTGACTTCTTTCACTGAGCGCTATCCAAGGGGCCCATCCCTGTGAACCTTGTAGCAACACCTCATTCCCTGGGGCCCATCCCTGTGAACCTTGTAGCAACTCCTCATTCCCTGTATTGCTGACTAACATTTCAGTGGGTGCATAGCCCACATGTTGCTTCTCACTCATCAGCTGGTAAAAACTAAAACCTACCACTTTCTTCTGTTATAAATAATGCTGCTATAAGCATTTATATATAACTCTTTGTGTGGTTTCACTTCTTTTGGATGTATACCAAGAAGTGGAATTCCACATATAATAACTCTGAGTTTAACTCAATTATCTTAAAAGTTTTATTTTGTTATTTATGTGTGTGCATGTGTGTATGTGTGTGTGTGTGTGTGGTGTGCGTTGTGTGTGTGGTGTGTATTGTGTATGTGGTGTGCATTGTGTGTATGTGCCTGTAGATGCAGATGGTTGTGAACCTCCCAGTATATGGGTGCTAGGAACCAAACTCAGGGTCTCTGTAAGAGCAAGAAATGCTCTTAGCTATTTAGCCACCTTTTCAGCCACTCCATTTTTCCTTCTTTCAATAAATTTTACATGATTATGGCAGAAAACACAAGTAATCCCGGCAGATCCCAAGTTTGAGACGTGGCTGGGCTCTATATCAAAACTCTGACTCTGTGTATATGCACTGTGATTATTCTAGTAGGCACAGAGTGCTGTAGTGCTGTGCCTCCCCCCCCCCATCCCCTCATGCCTCTACCATCAGTGCCCTGAGTCTCTTCTTATTCACCTATTAGGTTTATTTTATATCTTTTTTTGGAGTATGTAAATCCTTTCCTGGATTTACTTTTGTTCTGTCTTTGGGGAGTTTTGTTGTTTCGTCTCTTAGTTTTGTGGTGGTGATGGCTTTTGCGACAGCATCTCACTCAGGTAGGGCCTTGAACTTGTTATGTAGTCGTCAACCTTGAACCTGATGCTCCTGCTTCCCCCTTACACATTCTGGGACTAGGATTACCTGGTCTTTATGGTGCTAAGATAGAACCCAAGGCTTTGTGTACACTCAGCAGGAACTCCACCCACCTTCTCGGCTCAGTTTTATGCGGGTTGTTGCATATTTATATGTTTATATGTGTTGCATATATATTTATATGTTGCATGTTTATATGGGCTGTCTTTTATTGTTGAGTTGTACAAGTTCCTTGCATATTGTGGACACTAGGCTCTTAGTAGATATACGGTTTGTAAATACTTTGTCTAAACTGATGGGTAGATTTGTTTTTTGAGACAGGGCCTCATGTGTCCCAGGCCAACCTTAAACTCTCTATGAGGCTGAAGATGACCTTTGAGCCCCTGATCTTTCTCCTCCACTTCCCAAGAGCTGGGACTGCAGGCATTCATTAGCGCCAGAGTGCCTGCGGGGCTGGGAAGGAAAGCCTTGTGTACACTACAAAGCCCTCTGCCAGCTAAGCTCTGGTCCCAGCTTTACTTTACTTACCCCCATAATTAGTTTTTCCCCTAAGTTCTTATGCTTTTGGAGTTGTAAAAAATAAAATGAATAAAAAACTTTTGGCTATGGTTGGAGAGACGGCTTGGCAATCAGGAGTGCTTGCTCTTGCAGAGGACATGGGTTCAGTTCCCAGCACCCACACGAGGGTTCACAACCATCTGTAACTCCAGTAGCAGAGGATCCAACACCATCTTCTGAGCTCCAAGGGCACAAAGCATACATGTAGTACCCAGGCAGATATGCAGGCAAAATACTCAGGTAAAATACGATATACGTAAAAAATAAATGTGAAAGAATACAATATTTTAAAAACAAAACAAAGTCTGATATCCATACGTATAGTGTAGCCCAACATCACAAATTTAGCCCATTTTTACAATAGTGCAATTTTACAAAAGTATTATGCATCAGTTTTCTACTATAAATGTTAAGGATTTATAAGTCAGCAAGATGGGTTAGTGGGCAAAGGGCCCTGACACTGTCCCCGAGGCCCTGAACTGGACACCTGGGACTCACGTGGCAGAAGCAGAAAACTTCTAGAAGCTGTCCTCTGACCTCCACTATGTGCACAAAATATACACAAAATAGGATAAAGTGTAAAAAAATGGAATTGTAGCCAGGTGGTGGTAGTGGCGGCGGTGGTACACACCTTTAATCCTAGCACTGGGAGACAAAGGCAAGCAGATCTCTGTGTTTTCAGTCAGTCTTGTCTACAGCCAGGGCTACACAGAGAAACCCTGTTTCAAAAATGGGGGGGGGGGAATTTTGTAATTCAGCTCTTATTCTTAAGCATTTGACCCATTTTGAGTTCACTTTGTATACACACACACACACACACACACACACACACACACACACACACACATATATAAAATACAGGCATCGCATCTTTTGTATGTAGATGTCCAGAAGCTTATCTATATTATTTTATTTCTAAAAAAATCTTATTGCATTTATTTATTTTCGTGAGTGTTTTTATGTGTGTGGGCACGCCTGTGCTACACTGCACACATGGCTGTCAGAGGACAACTCTGTTTCTTAATTCTAGAGTTATTTCTCTCCTTCCACTTTGTGGGTCTTCTGGATTGAACTCAGGTGGTATGGCGGGACTTGGTGGCAAGCACTGGCAGCAGCTGAGTGACTTTTTGGGTTCTTTGCTGCGTTGGCGAGTTGGCAACAACAGCTGACAATCAGTGGCTGCCCCTGTATGACTTTCCTTCTGTCTGTCTTGTTTTGAGGATCTCCCTGCATCACCGTGGCTGGCCTAGAACTCTCTATGTAGATTGCATTGACCTTAAACTCACAGAGATCCACTACCTCTTCCTCCCAAGTGCTGGCCTGGCCTTACCTCTGTAAGTTTGATTTTATTCCATTGATCTCTGTGGCTCTGCTTATGTCAGTCCTACATGTTTTTACCACTATACCTTTAGTTTTGTTTTGTAAATATGCCTCTTTTTGATCATTTTCAAAAAATTGAGCATTTCATGGATGCTTACAACCTATCTGGTCATAGCCACATCCACTCTCCTCTCCGACTCCTCCCATGCTCATCCCTCAATATGTTACTTTAGACGAAGTTTCAAAATCAGTTAAGTGTTAACTTCCAACTTCGTACTTTCCCCTCAGAACTGCAGTCATTTTTCTGTTTCCTTTGTATTTCCATATTGAATTTTAAGATCAGCCTGTCCTAAATCTCTGCAAAAATGGCCATTGTTACTTGGACAGAACATTGGGAGTGTAATGGATTGGGGAGCATTGTGAACTTAACAGCAATAAGGCTCCCCGCTGTGGGCATGGGGGAGATTTCCAGTCACTTCATTGTTCTTGCATTGCTTTGAGTGATGTTTGCAGATTTCAAAGAACAAGCTTAAGCTGTACTTTGTAGGAATAGTTTTAACCACAAGTTCAGTTTCTCCAATAGGTAGATATTGAGCTCTTTAACTTTTCTGCTGCTTCTTGGGTAAGCTTTAGTGTTTCTGTAGTCCAAGGCATATAGTCCAAGGTTTCACTTGTCTGTTTTCAATGTCTGTATGGTCTCCATTGATATCTTTAGTTTTATTTCTGATGTTAATAGTGTATTTCTGTCCTTCCTTCCTCCTTTCTTCCCTCCTTCCTTCCTTCCTTCCTTCCTTCATTGGACTGGAGATTGAGCCTATTCCCAGCCCTTTTATTCTTCTTCCCTTTGTATTTCATTTTATGTGTGAATGAATGTCTGCCTCTGCCTCCTGAGTGCTGGGATTAAAGGTATATACCACCATGCCCAGCTTTTATATCTTCCAAAAAAGGGGGGACACTTGGGTTTCTTTTAATTAATTATTGTATTATTAAAATGGTTTGCAAGCATTGATGTATATGTACCATGTGCATGCAGATGCCCACAGAGGCTAGAAGAGGGTGTTGGACCCCTTAGAACTGGAGTTACAGATGGCTAGGAGCTACCATTTGGGTGCTGAAAATAAACCTGGGTCTTCTGGAAGAGTAGTCTATGATCTTGGCATCAAGCCATTTCTGCATCCAGATCTGCCCCACCCATTTATCTGTCTGTCTGTCCATCCATCCATTTTTTTTTTTTTTTTTTAGTTTTTCGAGACAGGGTTTCTCTGTATTGCCCTGGCTGTCCTGGAACTCACTCCGTAGACCAGGCTGGCCTCGAACTTAGAAATCCTGCCTGCCTCTGCCTCCCAAGTGCTGGGATTAAAGGCGTGCGCCACCACCACCCAGCCTCCATCCATCTTTCTAACCACTTATTAATTACCCCTTTCCTTCCTCCTCCTCCTCTTCCCTCTCTCGTCCTCTTCTTCTTCTTTGTTTTTTGTTTTGTTTGTTTGTGGTTTTTTTTTTTTTGAGACAGGATCTCTCAATGTAATCCCGACTATCCTAGAACTCACCATGTAGGCCAGGATGATCTCAGACTCACAGAGATCTGTCAAACTCTGTCCCTCCCAATTGCTAGGCTTAAATGTATGTGCCACTTCAGCCAGCTTTGAGTACATCTTAATGAACTTTACATGCCTGTCTCAGCCCTGGAATTACTTGCTATTCTGAATTTTATTTTGATAGTATGATACCCACTACAGTGCTTTTTTTGCTTACTGCCACTACTCACCCCACCCCAGCCCCTCTCTCTCCTCTTCCGTTTCTTCAAATCTGGGGATTGAACCTAGAGTGTCAAACATAAGAGGCAAGTGCTCTACTATTGAGCTATAATCAAATCATATTTTTTATTGATTTAAGTTTTATTGCATTATGATGAGAAAAGATACATAATTTCAACTTATCTGAATTTGTTGACATTTAAAGACATATATTAAGTAAATAGGATTATATCACATTCTTCTTACCCTTTTGTACCCCAACTCCTCTCAGAGAACCCCCTTCAATACCTGCCATACCTTTCATTTTTTATCATATTCTTTAAAATTTATAAAATATTGTAATAGTAAAAATGAGTATTATAAAAGTTGTTTGATAAAACAACAATCAATTGAACAGTCTTATGTAGATGCTTGTCAGCAGCAATATTGAAAATACATACGTTTTTCTCAATATAAATTTTAAATAACTCCAAACATATTAACTGTATGATGTTTTAAAATAATATATCACTTTTATTTTTTTTAATGAACATAAATAGATAAAGACTCTTTGTTTGTTTGTTTTGTTTTTAGTAGAGCTTAAAATCTTGGTTCTTACTGGGGTACAAACCCAAAATAAGAACAATTTTTAGACATTGGTGTTCATTGTAATAAGGCTGTACTTCAATGACCCTCACATCACCAAAGGATTTTACCTCCATCGTAGCTAAGCAGAGAGTTGACAGTTCTACTGCGCCAAGGAATGAATTGTGGGCATGATTTTTGGATACAGATTTCCTGCTATAGTGAAAGATATTTGACTTGAGTGATTGTCTTCATTCTCAGCCCACAGGGAACAGATTACATTCATTTAAGAAATAGTGTGAGTATTAAGATGGTCTATCCATAAAGTCATTTACCAACTGCTTCAGTGAACAATGGTTCCGCTTGGAGGTGGCACAGACATTAGGTGAGGGTAAGAATCTAGTTCATTGGCTGTAATGATTTTGAAAAGCATTCATCTCAGAAAAAAGAGTAACATAAAGTCCTCTTCAAAATTGATACAATAACTATAAATATCAAGCAAAGCATTCAGTCTCACTCTATTGTTCTCTTACAAGCCACCTCCCAAATTAATTGTCTATGTTTCTTTTGGCTGTATAAATACTTTTTAAATATGTAATCTGTTCTGAAAACCATAGTATAGTGTAAAAACATCAAATAAACAATCCTACTAATAGAGAGGCTGAGATAGGAGAAGTATAATTTCAAGACCATTATGTGGTACACGGCAAGACACTGTCACGTACAAACAAGCAGAAAGTGTATATAGATTGTACAATATTGGACCTATTTCTCCAGTTACCAAATTAGAGAGACCACTGGATGACAGCCAACAAATTTCTAATCCTCATATTTTTGAATTTCAATCGATTAGGATATGGCGGAAATATTAATTTTCATATTAAGAGATATTAAGGAAAAGTAATTAAGGAAGTAATTATTACTTCCTGTTATTTTTGTTGTTAGAGGTGGAATTATGTTTGTGTGGGTTTATTGAAAGATTACTTCTTGCTTCTTTTAGTTTTGCTCCTTATGTTGGTGTTTTCCATCTATTATCTTTTGTAGGGCTGGGTTTGTGGAAAGATATTCTGTAAATTTCATTTTGTCATGGAATATCTTGTTTTCTATGTCTATGGTAATTGAGAGTTTTGCTGGGTATAGTAGTCTGGGCTGGCATTTATGTTCTTGTAGGGTCTGTATGACATCTGCCCAGGATCTTCTAGCTTTCTTAGTCTCTGGTGAGAAGTCTGCCTTAATTCTGATAGGCCTGCCTTTATATTACTTGACCTTTTTCCCTACTGCTTTTAAAATTCTTTCTTTGTTTAGCGCATTTGGTGTTCTTATTATTATGTGACGGGAGGAAGTTCTTTTCTGGTCCAGTCTATTTGGAGTTCTGTAGGCTTCTTGTATGTTCATGGGCATCTCTTTCTTTAGGTTAGGGAAGCTTTCTTCTATAATTTTGTTGAAGATATTTACTGGCCCTTTAAGTTGGGAGTCTTCACTCTCTTCTATAGCTATTATCCTTAGGTTTGGTCTTGTTGTTGTGTCCTAGATTTCCTGGATGTTTTGGGTTAGGAGCTTTTTGCTTTTTGTGTTTTCTTTGACTGTTGTGTCAATGTTTTCTATGGTATCTTCTGCCCCTGAGATTCTCTCTTCTATCTCTTATATTCTGTTGGCGATGCTTGCATCTATGTCTCCTAACTTCTTTCCTAGGTTTTCTAACTCCAGGGTTTCCTAACTCCAGGTTTCTAACTCCCTTTGTGATTTCTTTATTGTTTCTATTTCCATTTTTAGATCCTGGATGGTTTTGTTCATTTCCTTCACCTGTTTGATTGTGTTTTCCTGTAGTTCTTTAAGGGATTTTTGTGTTTCCTCTTTAAGTGCTTCTAGCTGTTTACCTGTGTTCTCCTGTATTTCTTTGAGGGAGTTATTTATGTCCTTCTTAAAGTCCTTTATCATCATCATGAGAAGTGATTTTAGATCTGAATCTTGCTTTTCTGGTGTAATGGTGTGTCTAGGACTTGCTATGGTGGGTGAATTGGGTTCTGATGGTGCAAAGTAACCTTGGGTTCTGTTGCCTATGTTCTTACGCTTGCCTCTAGACATCTGGTTGTCTCTAGTGCTACCTGCTCTTGCTATATCTGACTGGAGCCTGTCCTTCCTGTGATCCTGGTTGTGTCAGAACACCTCAGAGTCAAGCTGTCTCTGTGATCATCCTGGGATTCTGGGATCCTGTGATCCTTGGCCCTGGATAGAGTACCTGGGAGTAGAGCTTCCTCTGGATATTATAGGACTCACTGTAGAGTTTGTGCCGAAGGTCTGCTCAGCGCACCAGCCCAAACAGACCAGAAGGAACCTGTGCCACTGGACTGGCGGAGTTCCTGTGTGCATGGGTCCCGCTGGTGCCAGTTACTCACAGTGTTGGGACAGATGTTGTGTCCTCCTCACCTCTGATCCTATGATCCTAAGCATGTTAGAGTGCCTGAGAGTGGAGCTTCCTCTGGCTGTTGTGGGACTGGTTGTGGAGTTTGCACCCAAGGTCTGCACAGGGTGCTAGCACAGCTCTAATCCTATTTTTAATACAGAACTCTTATGTTGTCCAGGTTGACCCCAAACTTGTGGACCCAAATGATCCTTCTGCCTGAGCCTCTTGAATGTCTTGGACAATAGGCATCTACCATTATGCCCAGCAGAGTTCTTCTGCAAAGATTTCTTTTTATTTATTGGCTTTATTAAAGTTTAATTGGAATTTAATAAATTACTTGGGTTTGGAATACAGTTTGATGCTAAGTTTTGACATATGAATACACTCATGGAAATTATCATCACAATCCAGCTTTGTTTTATTAGTGTTTTATGGTATGTCTTTATCCATTGTTTTAGTTTAAACCTACTCTGGCCTATGAAATTTATTTATTTATTTATTTACTTATTTATTTGTGTGTGTGTGTGTGTGTGTGCTTGCGCATGAGCGAATGTGTACCTATGTGAGTGTATGCATGCATTAGTGAGCACACATGCCTGTCTGTAGGTATAGAGGTCAGGACAGGGTGTCAGGAGTCCTCTGACACATGCCACCTTTGCTTTGAGCCAGAGTCGTTCCTTGAATCTGGAGCTTATGTTTTCTCAAATAGGCTAAAAGCTAGCAAACCCCAGCAATCCTGTCTCTGCTTCTTAAGAGCCAGGGTTATTAGTGAGTTCAGGATACCCAGCAAACCTCTATCCTCTTGCCTTCACCTCCCTAACACTGGGATCACAGTGCTCCCTAACACTGCGATCACAGTGCTCCCTAACACTCGGATCACAGTGCTCCCTAACACTCGGATCACAGTGCTCCCTAACACTCGGATCACAGTGCTCCCTAACACTCGGATCACAGTGCTCCCTAACACTCGGATCACAGTGCTCCCTAACACTCGGATCACAGTGCTCCCTAACACTCGGATCACAGTGCTCCCTAACACTCGGATCACAGTGCTCCCTAACACTGGGATCACAATGCTCCCTAACACTGGGATTAAAGTGCTCCCTAGCACTGGGATCCAGGGCTGAGATATGACATCTGATTAAGAAATTTTATTTTTAAAAAAGGGTTTATTTTAGTAATTCACCCTTACTTCTATCTTTAATACTCTGCTTGTTCTTTGTCCCTTTGAGTAAACCCAAGCTCGCCTGTGCAGTCTCTTTCCTCCACATTCTCACAGAGCAGGTCTACAACTGAAGCATTCCTTCAACATGTGTTTCTCTGCAAAGCCTTGAGTTTTGCCTTCCTTTTTGGAAAGTATTTCCACTGGGCATGACATTCAAGTTTTTTCCTTCAGCACTCTAAAAAAATAGATATCATTCCGTTCTCTCTTGGCTTGCATAATTTCTACAAGAAATCTGCTTTAGTTCTTAGGTCTCTCTCTATTATCTCCTTTTTAATTTTTTTTTGGCTATTTTAAAGATTTTCTCTTTGTCGCTAGTTTCTGGTGATGTTTTTCAAATATTTTTCTGACTCTCTTCTGCTTCTGGCTCCAGTTCTGTGCACACTAACCCTCTTGATATTATCCTGCAACTCTCCGTTTCTATCAACATTGAATTTTTTTTTTTTACACTCTATTAGTTATTTTGTTGTTGCTGCTGCTGCTGCAATAGAATGCATGAAAACAAAAGCCACAGAAGGAAGGAAGGAGGAGGGAGGAAGAGAGGGAAGGAGGGAGGAAGGGAAGACAGGATGGAGGGAAGAAGAGAGGAAAGGAGGGAGGGGTGAAGGGAGAGGGGTAAGGAGGGATGGAAGGAAGGAAAGGAGAGAGGGAGGGAAGGAGGGAAGGTTTATTTGCGTGTCTTGAGGATACATCCATCATGCAAGGGAAGGCATATGGTGGTGAGAGTGTAAGGCATATGGTGGTGAGAATGTGAGTGTTCACATTGTATCCTCTGTCAGGAAGCAGGAGACTGATTCTAGCAGCAGCTCACCTCTTCCTTTGTATTCAGTCTGGAACTGCAGTTCATGGAATGTGCTTCCTGCATTCAGGGTGCACCGCCCCTCCTCAAGGCCTCTCTGGAATCGCCCGTATAGGTACACACATAGTGCTGACGATGAAGATTAGCCATCACAACTCCATCTCTTATCAACTTGACTTCCAAACCCGTCACTGGCTCACAACACCCCATGCCTGGCTCCTAAAGTCTCTTGTTTATCTCATAAGCAAAATGCATTTAGTCTATTTCCACAAGTTCCCAAAGTTTCAACATTCCCAAGACTGTTCAAAACTCCAAAGTCCTGTGCCTTAATTGTGATCCCCTGGGGGAAAATGAAAGGGGAAAAGTCACATGCTTCCAGTATGCAATGATGGAGAATAAAGCATTCTGTATTAGCCGGGGTTCTCTGAGGAGCAAAGGAAGTGGGGTATATAGTTTTTTTTTTGTTTTTTTTTGTT
>NW_022196912.1:95283132-95291592 GCF_008632895.1 Mastomys coucha | reverse complement strand
CTCAGAAATCCGCCTGCCTCTGCCTCCCAAGTGCTGGGATTAAAGGCGTGTGCCACCACCGCCCAGCGGTATATAGATATTTTAAGATGGGACTCACAAGAAATACACAGTAGGGACTGGGAAGTCCAAAAACAGCTTTCCATGTGTTAGAGACATGGAGAACCTGATAGCTCTCAGTCTATGAGGCTGTGTGACTCAGTAGTTCCAATCCAATGCTGAAAACCTTAAAGATTTCTTGAGTGTTGGCTTCGGTCCATGTTGGAAGATCGTAGACACATGAGTCTGAAGTCAGCAAAGAACAGCAGCATGAAGCAGGCTGGCAAGCATCATTGCTCTTTCCTCAGACCTCCTATCTGGGCCACCTTGGGTACATGTCACTCATTCTGGGGATGGTCTTCTCTCCTTGGCTAATGCTTTCTGGAACTGTCTTCATCGAGCCACCCAGAGACATGCCTCTTAATTGATTCCTGATCCTGTCAAGTTGACAATCAACACTGACCATCATAAATCAACATTCCCAATGTGATTGGGAAGGAGATGCTAGCAAGGAAAGATTAGACCAAAACATGACTGAAACCCACCAGGAAAACACCGAACCCTGAAGCAACATGTTTGGCACCTGGGGCTTGTGACAGACTCTGGGTTGCAATGACTGTCTTAGTGATCTATTGCTGTGATAACACACCATGACCAAGGCACCTTATAAAAGGAAGCATTTAATTAGGAGGTTCATGGTTCCAAATGGTTAGAGTCTATGACCATCCTGGCAGGGAGCATAGTGGCAGGCAGGCAGGTAGGCAAGAAGGCAGGCATGATGCTGGAGCAGTAGTTAAGACCTTACGCCTTGAAATAACCACAAGGCAGAGAGAGCTGCCTGGGAGTGGTATGGGGTTTTTCACACCTCCTCCAACAAGGCCACACCTTCTCATCCTTCCCAAACACTTCTAACTGGGGACCAAGTATCGAATTCATTAGCCTATGGGGGCCAGTCTCACTCAAACCACCACACCAACTCTGCTGCCAACACAGCACATGTGATTTGTTTCTTGGGGCAGCTTTATTCCATGCCTGCAGCTTTGTTTAGCAGACATTCCATGGTTCTTTCATCTGTAAAATCCTGGAATCTCTACTGAAACTTAAGACTCTGCCTTCCCATTTTCATGCAATGGACTCTGGGAGGCTTCACTGCAAGAACTCCTTACATTGTCTGGCTTTAGGAGCTTTCCAGAACCTTGGTGCAAGCCTCCACGACCCCCTCTTTCTTGTTTCTTTCATGTATAAAAAAGCAACAGCACATGGTTGCAGCATATTCTGTATGACTCTGAGGACATATTTCGGTAGATAGTGTTTCCATTCAGGGAAGTCCTTCAGAGGCACTCTCAGTGTGGAATTATTCTTTTTCATTGAATTTTCACAAGGGGAAGGGATCTTTGATGGATGGGATCTTGCCCTCAGGACCCCCCTCCTGTTGTTGGTCATACTCAGAACCTGTACTGGCTGGTTTTGTGTGTCAACTTGACACAAGCTGGAGCTATCACAGAGAAAGGAGCCTCCCTTGAGGAAATGCTTCCATGAGATCCAGCTGTAAGGCATTTTCTCAATTAGTGATAAAGTGGGAAGGGCTCTTTGTGGTGGTACCATCCTTGGGCTGGTAGTCCTGGGTTCTATAAGAAAGCAAGCTGAACAAGCCAGGGGAAGCAAGCCAGTAAGTCACATCCTTCCATGGCCTCTGCATCAGCTCTGGCTTCCTGACCTGCTTGAGTTCCAGTCCTGATTTCCTTTGGTGATAAGCAGCAATGTGGAAGTGGAAGCGAATAAACCCTTTCCTTCCCAACTTGCTTCTTGGTCATGATGTTTGTGTAGGCATAGAAACACTGACTAAGACAGAACCCAAGTTTCTCCTTAACAAGCACAGCTGCCTGTGCTTTACATCTGTCCACTCACTCCCTTTCCACACCAAACTGTACATCTTTCATATCTGTCTGCTTCATTTGTTCCCTCTCTCACTGAAGACTTAAGTAGAGTAGTGAGCAGTAACCATGCCACGACCTGAATGTTGTCCTGACCGGTCTTGAAATTCCCTCCAACAAACAAATTCTCAGGAAGTGTAGAAAGGCAGCCAGAATGTTTTCAATATGTAAACTTCAGAATACATTTCAGATGACCTCCAGCCTAGTTCTCAGCTGTGATCCTCCCGGAAGCCTCACAAGCCTGACCTCCACTATTTGCATTCTCTCTGCAGTGTCCAGTGGTATGAATCACATCCAGTATAATTCCTTTTGTTTTTCAGATTGGGCATTTTGTATCTGAAAGACCAGCTTCTGGAGAACATCGAGCATGTGTGTAAAGGCCACTTTATCTAGTGGCCTTTTGTATTATTTCTGGGTATTTTTTATGATCTTGTATTCCCCTCATTCTTCACATTTTCCTATTTTATAATGCTAAACATTTTGTTTTGTTTTGTTTTGTTTTGAGACAGGTTTCTCTCTGTAGTTCTAGCTGTCATGGAATCCACTCTTACCTCTCATTTACAGAGATCTACCTGCCTCTGCCTCCCAAATCCTGGGATTAAAGGTGTGCACCATCACCATCCAGCGATATGGATAACTTTAAATTTGATTAGAGATATTATGAATTTTATAATATTGAGTGCTAGATTACATTGTCTCCTTTATACAGTATAGACTCTTGTACACAGATAAACCACAGGCAACTAAGTTGTATACAGATAAACCCTCTTCCAGGCTTGATTTTTTTTGTTTGTTTTTGTTTTTGGTTTTGGTTTTGGTTTTTTGAGACAGGGTTTCTCTGTGTAACCCTGGCTGTCCTGGAACTCATTCTGTAGACCAGGCTGGCCTCGAACTCAGAAATCCATCTGCCTCTGTCTCTCAAGTGCTGGGACTAAAGGCGTGCGCCTCCACTGCCCAGCCCCTGGCTTGATTTTAAACTTTTCTGGGAATGACCTAGAAAGCCTTTATTCCAGGGCTCACTCGGACACACCTCACAGACACAGACCTTGGGAGCACGCTGTCCTGCCAGCACACAGGAGGCTAAGGTCAGGAGCCTGAGCAGCATAGTAAGACTTAAAATATATATTATAAGGAAGGGCTGATCCTAAAATTTCTAGAGAAATGCAAGAGAAAACCAAAAATTATCAGGAAAGTGGGTAAATGTATCAAGCATGTACTGATCAGACAGTGTCCTGCCAACAGGTGTCTAAGAGCAAGTTAGACCAGCCTGAACTACAAACTGTGGCTCAAAAAAAAATTAATTAAAAATGTTATCCATCACCAGCCAGTGGTAGCACAAACCTTTGACCCCAGCACTTGGGAAGCAGAGGCAGGTAGATTTCCGTGAGTTCGAGGCCAGCCTGCTCTACAAAGTGAGTTCAAGAACAGCCAAGGCTATACAGAGACACCCTGTCTCAGAAAACCAAAATATTTCTAGAAGAAAACATAAGAGGATATCTGTATGAGGCAGATAGAGACAAAGGCTTCTCAGGCAAAGCCCAAATATCAATGAGTGTAAAACAAATTCCCCTCTCCCAGGCAGGTCCCTGGTCTTCCTGTGGCCTTGTGACCTGCAGCACCTGAAGGTTCCAACATTCTTCCAGTAGTACTTGAGCAGTCTATATTCCTAGGGCCTCACCATATTCCCCAGTCAGAGCTTGGAGTGGGGTGGGTGCCATCCACACAGCATTATGCACGGTTACCCAACTTTCCCCCTTAAAGTGATACAAACTGGCCATGTGATACTTTCTCTAATCCCAGCCCTTGGGAAGTGGAGACCAAAAGGTCAGAAGTTCAAGATCATCCAAAGATCAAGGTTAGCCTGGGGTATGTGAGTCCCTGTCTCAAAGGAAAAAATACTTAAGAGATAAGTCAGGTGAGGTGGCACAGACTTGCCATCGTATATCACTCAGAAAGCTGAGGCAGGGGGATCATGAGTTCAATCGAGGTTGGTTAGGGCTATATAGGGAGACTGTTAAGGAGGCTTCCAAGTCAGTACACACCCAGACACCAAATTCTCAGTACAAAGGAAATTTATTAGCCCAGAGGGGAAAGGGGAGAGGGACATGGGAGGAGGCCACAGGGAGGAGGGGGCCCAGGGGGGCTGCTTGTCCCTGTATCAGACAAAGACATCAGCAGGTGTCTCTGCATCTAGCTGTAATGCAGCCTCCCGGTAACCATCAGACTGGGCAGGCTTGTGGCAACAGCAGGAGCCAGCAAGCGGGGGCAGCAGGTGTCTTTTAAGGGGGAAAGGGGGAAGTCTGTTTTAGGATAAGTTGGTAAATCCTGATTAGACATGTGAGCCAGTGTAGCTAAAGAATGACTTTTAATTGCTAGACCTTGGTGTTTTGATAGCTGGACCTTGGAGTTTTAATCAAACACAGTGAAGTGGCCAAATAAGGGAATAGACCTTGGTGTCTAGCTCGAGGAATGTAATCTAACAGTTTAGCAAAGGAAGAGGAAAGCAGGGTGGGCAAGACCTGCCAGCATCATGTTTGCTGTGCTCAGGCATGTTGGAGAGCCCTTCAAAGACCATGCTCAAATAGCTTGGCACCCCAAAAAGGACTGTGCCAGTCCTATGTGCCTTAAAAGGAAAAGGGGGGGGCTACTTTTATTTAAAGATGTATTTGTTTGACTTTATACATATATCTACTCATCTGTAAGTACATCACAGACATTCAGACGCCCGAGGAGGCCAGAAAGAGAATTGTTTGTATACAAGAAATTGTGGGTGCTAGTAACTAAACTTGGGTCCTCTGGACGAGTAGTAAGTGCCTTTAACTACCAAGCCATCTCTCCAGCCCCCAAACAAGTTTTTAAAAGAATATGGGGTGGGCTGGAGTGATGGCTCAGTGGTTAAGAGCACCGAATATACAAGCATGTGTCTGAATGTGAAAGAATTCAGGAGCTGAGTGTGTACAGAGCAAGTGTAGTGTGGGATGGAGACTACATGCTGATGAGTCAGAGCAGGAGGGAGCCCTTCCAGCAATGGGCCACACTCCCCAGGACCAAGCAGGCTGTGCAGAGGCAGAGGCAGGTACAGAGAGCCCCCTCTTTCTTCACCCCTGTTTATCACCCACAAGCCTGAAGAGCAGAGAAGACTCTATGTGGCCCATGGAGCATCTAGCTATAAAACACAGCCACCTGGTTAAGATGGGCGTGCTTCTGGCAACAGCAGGAGCCAGCAAGTGGTGGCGGTGGGGCAGATCCTTCACTGTTTGTTTACAGGTCTGGATCTAGCAAAGGACCTTGAGAAGCAACTGAGCTCCACATTTTCAATACCTTTATCCCCCTGGCAACCTTGTGCAGGGAGGTTTTATACAGCGCTTAGAAACGCTGAGGAGTGTCTGCCATCCGGAGCCAGGGCAGACCCACATTTTCTGGTTCTAAGATCAAGGGCTTTTCTGGTACAGCCCAAAGGCGACTGTGCCAGCCACTAGCTTGGTATGAGAACAGGCAGAGGGGCTGCTGTAGTTTGAATGCAGAATGTCTCCTGTGGGCTCATGTATTTGTACAGTTGGTTCCCAGCTGTGGGAGGTTGTGGAAATGTTGGCTGGCGTAGACCACTGGGAATGGGCCTCAGTTCCAGCCCAGTCCCTCTATCTTTTGGTTGTCAATATGGGAGAGACAAGTCCTCTTCACTGCCTGGGTTACAGTCACTTTGTCTTCCCCACCACAATACTCTGTATACCTTCTGAACAAGATAATCCCTCCTCGTTTAAGTTGCCTCTCTTGGGTATTTACCCAAGGATGAGAAATTAATACAGGTGCTAATAATTTTTTTTTTTTTTTTTTTTTGGTTTTTGGATTTTGGGTTTTGATTTTTTGAGACAAGGTTTCTCTGTATAGCCCTGGCTGTCCTGAAACTCAATCTGTAGACCAGGCTGGCCTCAAACTCAGAAATCTGCCTGCCTCTGCCTCCCAAGTGCTGGGATTAAAGGTGTGCACCACTACAGCCCGGCAAAATTTTTAAAATGTAAAAAACAAAAGTAAGTTAAAATTAAAAAAAAAAAAAAGGTTTTAAATGGTCTGGTGAGATGGATGAGTGGGTAAAGGCATTTGCTGCCAAACCTGATAAACCAAGTTCAATCCCTAGGTCCCACCTGATAGCTAGCAGGAGAGAACTAGACTCCGACAAGCTGTCCTCTGACCTCCGTACGTATGCCACGGTGTGTTTGCCAACACAAACACACACACATATGCCAAATAAGTAAATCAATAGAAAAAAATTTAAAAGAAAAATATTTTTGTCCATTTTGTTGTTGTTGTTGTTTTGTTTTGTCTCATTTTGTTTTGAGACAGGGTCTCACTATGTAGCCGTGGCTGGTTTAGAAATTGCTATGTAGAGTCTCAGAGATCTGCCTGCCTCTGCCTCATGAGTGCTAGGACTAAAGGCAAATGCCGCTATGCCCAGCAAGGTACAAAAAGTACAGTGTCGCTTGATTCCATGTGCTGCTCCTACATGAGTCTGTCCCTGTGGTTTCAGCTAAGCAGTCTGCATGGGTATTGCATGCTAAACCCCTCGGCCAGGAAGTAGCTGCTTTCCCAGCGGTGTTCCACACAAGTGACATTCTACACAGCCACCCAAGGGGGCTGGTCAAATAAAATTGGCTGCGGCTTGAGGGACAGGGGCAGAATCCTAGAGGCAGAGGGATGCCTGGGAGGAACAGGAACCGCTAGAGAGCATGGGGACCAAGAGTCTTAGGACTGTAGCTACTGACTGAACAAAGGGAAGCCTTTCGATAAGTCACACACACTTCCAGCGCGTGCCAGCTCTACATCCGCCTGGCCCAGAGAAACCCGCATCCACAGTCTTCCTGGAGGTGGACGGGGAGGACTTTTTCCTCTGCCCTTCTTTGTTTTCTCCCTCCTTCCATGTTCAGGGTAAGTGTTCGGCTGAGTAATAAAATCCGGCTCCCTGTAGGTGTTCCTGGCCTACCTACCTGGGAGACCCCATCTAGGAATCGAGGCAGTCTAGTCTGCACCCTAGGCTGCCATCTTGATCTGTGGACTGCTGGGGAAATTGGATTCCATTTTTATGGGTTTCCAGCCTTGTTAATAATTTTATAAGAGTTTGAGAGAGAGCTGGCTGTAAATCCTGGCAGGGGCCGGGAAGAGAGAGAAGGAAAAGAGAGAAGGTCACACCTTCCAGGTTACAGGGCAAGAAAGCTGGCATGGTCAGCAATGGAGGTCTGCAAGCAGCTGTAGAGAAGGGGAACAGGGTGCCTTCAGAGAAACAGAAGTCTCAAAGCATCAGCAGAAATATTCAAAAACATAAATTAAAAGGGGGGGTGCTGACAAGATGCACCAGCAGACAGAGCACTTGTACAAGCCTGGTGACCAGAGTCTGAGCCCTGCAGTTCACAAAAAGATGAAAGGATGGTGCCGATGCCAGGAAGCTGTTCTCTGATCTCCATACGAGCACCACGGTGCTTGAGTGTCCCCCACCCCCCCCAGTACGTACTAAAAATTTTAAAATAAACCAAAAAAATCCCACCTAAAAAAGAGGAGAAGGAAAGTATACTTTTTTGACTTAAAACTTACAAAATGGCTAGGCTTGGTAAAGCAGACGCTCTAGAAGCAGCTGTTGGGGGCAGGGCGGGGCTTCTGGGAAGTGTGAATATATTAGATCCTTAAGAGGATAATTACTCCTCCCATCTCCTTAGCAGACTGGCAGGTGAATCAACTTTCCTGAGGCACAACTTTTAGTGCATGCCTGCGTGCGTGTGTATGTGCATGTGTGCATGTGAGGGAGAGGGGGGAGAGAGAGAGAGAGAGAGAGAGAGAGAGAGAGAGAGAGAGAGAGAGAGAGAGAGAGAGACTAACTCATGTGCATGTGGAAGTCTCAGAACTTGCAGGACTTGACTATCTCCTTCTATTATGTGGGTTTAGGGAACAGAACTCAGATTGTTAGTGTCTTTACCCAACTGAAAGGTCTTGCTAGTCTTACCACTTGGATTAAGCCTTAAGGGAGGAGACAGTAGTATGTAGTGTTGTAATCTTTGGGACAAATCAGGTCATGTCTCTACCCAGGACCACTCTTCTGATCAGAGATATAGTTTTAGGGGAAACAGGAGGTAGGATCCAAAGCTGACCATAAGGGAGGGGTTTTCTCAACCCCCTCCAAGGCTGCTAATGTCTGCCCTCCTACTTAACTCTTAGAGTTCAGAACAGCTCAGCATACTCACAGGAAGTTCCACCTTAGCCCTCAGTGGATCCCATCCCTAATAGCCAATTAAAAGAACCAAGTCAGTAGTGAAAAGGAGAGACAATGTAGCCACACTGGGAAGAAGGACAATAGGAAGCACAGACAACCCCAAGTCCATCTCCTAGGTACTGGCCTAAGGCTAAGGTATAAAAGGCAAGAGACCCCGGCATGATGGTACACACCTTGAATCCCAGTGCTTGAGATAGGCAAGTATCTGAGTTCAAGGCTAGCCTGGTCTATGGA
>NW_022196912.1:95260385-95283122 GCF_008632895.1 Mastomys coucha | reverse complement strand
GACAGATAGACAGACAGAGACAGAGAGACAGAGAGACAGAAAGGAAAGAAGAGATGAGAAGGCAAGAGATGTATGTGCCTAAGCAGTCTGGCCTTGTCCACCATTATTTCAGCTCAGAATCTCTTTAAAAGAGATACTGATAACTTATAACTTCAACCTTCTCCTCAGGAATATGCTACTGAGAGAATCTGATTTCTTGAGATCTTTTGTTTCAATAGTTTGATAACCAAAAGCAGGGGCACAAGGCTGCTGGGTGCAGAAGAATTCAAAGGGGACTGTTCTTGGGCGTCTCTCTTCCATATGAGACTGGCCTGGACCCTCCATCTTTTATAGTAACTTTTTACAACCAAGTGCTGGATAGTGCAGTGGCTTTGCTTCTCCTTCTGCAGAGTTGATTGGTAGTTGTTTTTATTTTTTTTGTTTTGTTTTGGATTGATTGATTGATTGACTGAAGTTTTTGAGACAGGTTCTCACTATGTAGCCCTGGCTGGCCTAAAACTCACTATGTAGACCAGCTGGCTTTGAATTCACTAAGATCCACCTACCTCTGCCTCCTGCATTCTAGAATTAAAGGCAGACACCACCACATCTGGCATGGTTGGTAGCTTTTCCAGTTTTCTTTCTCCTGCATGGAATGTTTTTAAGATTCCAAACTCTATTCAGAGAAATCAGTTCCTCTCCTAACTGGAAGAGAATATTCTTGGTGTCACATAAAGAAACATGTGAACAGAGCAAAAGTAATCTGGCAAGTTCTTTTTGCAAGAGGGGTGTGCCATGACTCAGGCAGGCCGAGCAAGCACACTGAGGGGAAAAACTCTCTTAGCTTTAAATCTAACACAGTAGTGACTGGATCTCATCCCATTGGTGAAAGCTTGACCGTACAACATGATATGATTGACAGATTCATAATCTGTGCAAAGGGAGGGGGGAAATGGGCTAGAGTCAAGTCTCAGGAATGTCCAGGTGTTAAGCAAAACAGCCACATGCAGAAGAGTTTCAAGATGGGGAGGTTTATGTGGTCTTTGGAGGGCCATCTACCTTTGATGGAGAACAAACCTGTTTCTCACATCTTGAGTCAAACAGCTGGCGCTGATTCTTTCAAAGGTCCTTATCTAGATCAAATCCCACAACCCCAGGCTAAGCTCTCCTTCTCCATCTGGTTTGGAGCTCTTCCATTATCTTGGGAAGTTTGGGGGATTTCCTTGTTTGTTTGAGTGCAACTGTGTGTCTTCAAATATTTTCAGTATCTATATCAGAAAGAGAGACTCATTTGGAATGGAAACTTCCAACTATCCATATAAGATGAACCGCTCCTCTAGACAGTCGATGAGCCCATCTCCTATCAGGGCACAAGTCCCTGAACGACCCACCAGTATCACAGATTAGGTGTGGACAGTCACCTCCTTTATTTTTCCAAACAAGCATCTGAGTTCGATTAGCATAGATATAGCAGGAGAAATTACTCTCGTGTGTGTAGGCCTAGAAAAGCAAAGTAGAAAAGCGGAGGAAAGAGTTCCATGATCTCAACCTAAACAAGAGGATGCTTTGAGGAGTACCCATCTTCAGAAAGGGATTGGTAGCACAGTGGGGAGCTCAATAAATGTGTGTGTGTGTGTGTGTGTGTGTGTGTGTGTGTGTGTGTGTACATGTGTTTAGCCCTGGGGATTAAACTCAGGGCCTTGTGCATAATAGGAAAACACTGTATCACTGAGCTACATCCACTGTCTTTGTTTTCTCTGAGAGAGTCTTTGTTATATAGTCCCATTGAGCTGGAGCTCAATCTATGGTCCAGGTTTCTTTAAATCATGCAATCGTCCTGCTTTTAGTTTCTGAATGCTTGCAGTGCCGATATGTACCAACATACCAATAGATATGTGTGTTTGTAATGCATGAGTGTGCACTTGTATGGAGGACAGATGTTAACATTAAGTGTCTTCCTCAATCACTCTTCACCTTATTTTTGAGACAGGGTCTCTCACTTAACATGGATCTCACCGATCCAACAAGTCTGCTAGGCAGCAAGTCCCAGGGATTCTCCTGTCTCCACCTTTCCAGTGTCAGAATTACAGGAGTATGCTGCCATGTTTGTTTTACATGAATGCACAGGATCTAAACTCAGCGCTTCACACTTGTACAGCAAATAGTTTACCAACTAAGTTATGGCCTCAGCCCCTCAATAAAACATTTTGTTTGCTTGTTTGGTTTTTGTTTTTGTTTGTTTTGCTTTTCAAGACAAGGTCTCTTTGTGTAGCCCTGGCTTATCCTCGAACTCACAGAGATCCACTTTCCCCTGCCTCTGAAGTGTTGAGATTAAAGCCCGACATAGCCAGGCTCAATAAACATTTTAAATGAAGGCCCCTGTCTGGAGGCAACAGTACCTAATGGTGAGGGCTGTTGAGAGAATTCAGTAATAGAATATGTAACATCTTGGCATATGTGGGACTCCAGAAAGGGTACTTATTATAATACTCTTGTCTCTGAATGCAAAGATCTATGCAAATGGCTTCCCTTGATTAAACTCTCACCTGTACCTTGGACAGTGGTCCTGGCCTAAGATGAGGGCACATAGTGGGCATGTCATCCAGCTATGTCTCAAGAATACAGGTCTGCCCTTCCCACCAGAATGGCCCCCAGTATCTGACCTGACAGCCCATGCCTGAAGATAAATTGGCTAAACAGTAGTTGGAGTCTGGGCTGGGCATTGTTAGGTTCTTGACTCCTATCCAAAGAACTGAACATAAGGGTTTGTGCAAATTTGTAAAAGATGCAAGATAGTTTTACTTGGAGCAATGTGCTAGTGCAGGTAGAAGAGAGCTCCTCTGTCGAAACTGACAGCAGGCCACATGAGAATACCCCAGGGTCCTTGGCTACAGCCTGGGGTCACTAAGGGCAGAGGTCTAAGGGAGGAGGGGCTGTCTTTGAAGGGTTGTAGTTTGAGTACTTGCCTATTTTGATTGATAGATTAGGTTATATAATCGTTTCTCTACTGCAAATACTCCTTCCCACAATGCGTCTAACTTTAATTATATCCACACCCAAGCTATACATAGGCATACGATGGTAACTAAGGGGTTCTCCCCAAAAGGTGACTAGAGGACACAGGTTTTTTTTCTTCTTCTGTGCATGCACCTAAAAGTAGTTCAGGCGGGGTTGGCCTTTCTATTCGTCAGACCTGGACAACCCAGGGAGTAGATTTGATTAGAAACTGTCTACATTTGATTGTTACCAGGCCAGGGGAACGCATACTGTTGTTCAGAGGTGGGAAAATGTGTATCCCAGTGCAGGTGGGGAGTCAAAAGCTCTGAGTTTTTCAGGTGCATTGTTTGGAAGAGGGGTACACTGCATAGTGTGTGCAGGGAAAGGAAGGCTGCCAAGTGCATCATTACAAGAGCAGAGAAGGCACATACCCAAGGCCAAATGGGAATTTCAGGATACTAAGTCATCTTCCATGCCTGCCTACCTCCCCATCACTCACCCACTGGTCCTGTCCTGCATGGGGTCTCTGATCAGATCACTCCTGGGATCTCCCTCTGGTCTCCCCTTGGTTCCATGGTCCTTGCAATCTCTATCAAATAAATTCAAACAAGACACACAGAGTGTGGCACAGAAGACAAGTGCAATTTACTACAAAATGGCAGACCCTCTTAAGAGGAAAACACTCTCAGGGCTGAGAATACTCTGTGCTGACCTACTTTCTTGGTAGACTTTATACTGTTTCTTGAAGTTTCTGGGATGGTTTCCTGAGGCATGCTTCCTGTTCAGGTGATTAACAGGCTCATTTGAATAGACTTTTTTTTTTTTTTTTTTTTTTTTTTAGCAGTACTGAGGATCAAGCCTAAGGCCCCATACATGCTAGGCAAGTGCTCTACCACTGAACTATAGACCCAGCCCGTGTCTGAGCTAACTCTTCACAGAGGGACAATGGTCCATCTCTGCTGTTTTCCACAAAGCCTTCTGCTATATAGTCATCGTCTAAACTTCCGCGTAATGTCAGAGGTACAACTCATAAGCCAGGTGTGGTGGCACAATGCCTTTAGTCCCAGCACTTGGGAGGCAGAAACAGGCAGATCCCTGAGTTCAAGGCCAGCCTGATCTACAGAACAAGTTCCAGGACAGGCAGAGAAACCCTGTTTCTAAAAACAAAACCAAAAAAAAAAACCCTCACATTCTACCCTTGACCAGTCCACAGAGTCCTGCTGTTCCAGTTTCTGGACTTCCAAGTGGCTGATTATGAGGGAGGTGCCCAGCCTCAGTGCCCCTCAAGGCTGCTAGCCAACATAAGGATCCCATTCCCTGCGGATGCTTGTACTGCAGAGACTCTTTCTCTGGAAAGTGCATACTTGAGAGATTTGTGGGGAAGAGCATGCATTTAATAAGTAATAATTGACTTACTTCTGCATTTTAATTAATTGAAAGGATTCAGCTGCCAGAGCCTCCAGTCAGCATGGGATAAGATAATTTTAGCCCAAAGCAAGGAAACAAAACACTGGAGCCAAGCTGTGCGGCTTTTGCAGGGTGGATGCACTCGGAGCCCCTCCCCCATTCCTAACCCCAGTATTGGAAGGCTCTAAATAAGAAAGCCCTGCCCTGAAGAATCTTCCAGCAACTGCAGTGCCACCAAATGGAACCCAAGGGTAGCCCTAAAGTGATATCTGAGGTGGTTCCCAGGGGCAATCCCATGAACATTACAGTCTCAGGAAGCTAGCTGACAATGGGGAGGGAAGAAGGGAGCTGATGAGGCTTAAAACAGGAGAGTGTTCAAACTTGATGTGTGTGCATGAGTGTGTATGTGTGTGTGTGTACGCTCATACTCACACATGTGCATGTGTCATGTGCATGTGTATGTGAGTGTCTATTCATGTCTATATATGGATATAGATATGTGTGTACATGTCTCTGTGCATCTCTATGTGTGT
The DNA here is from genome assembly GCF_008632895.1 of Mastomys coucha. Lineage (NCBI taxonomy): Eukaryota > Metazoa > Chordata > Mammalia > Rodentia > Muridae > Mastomys > Mastomys coucha. Next base: position 95,278,206 of record NW_022196912.1, on the reverse strand, counting down.
ACATACATGCATGTGTGTACACATGTGTATGTATGCATGTATGTATTTGCATAAGTGTCTGTCTGTCTGTCTGTGGTATTGTAACAACTTATTTGGTTGTTGAAAAGAGGTCCCATGAGCGAGGGACTTTTAGCTATGGACTCTAATAGTTATATATAATAAATATATGTTATATGATAGGTAACCATATTTAACTTAAACCTGTTCTTCAAAACCTACCTGTTAATAGGTTTCATCCCCCTCTTTACAAACGAGTAAACTGAGTCTTAACTGGCCTCAAGATTAAACCACTAGTAGGTCAAAGGCCAAACTCCTCTGACCCCCAGGGCTAGTCAGTCTCCAAACAACAAAAGCACTTCTCTCCTGTGCATGAGTCAGTACTTTGGAATCCCGATTCCAACTCTGCTTGCTGGAAACTTCTGGGAACTTTTAAAAGTACCCAGGGCTGACTCTTACTCCCAGGGACTTTAATTTAGGGGTATGGCCATCTCTAAACATGCAACCAAGGCTGAGCACCACTGGCTTAGTGGGGGGCCACCCCTCCTGGCCACCGAGCTCAGTTGCTATACCACCTGGCCTGACCATCCCTGGATAGACTAGGGACGCCCTGAGTTACAGTTTAGTCTCAGAGATCTGGATCTGGGTCTGGCTCCAGAGTCAAGCCAGAGAACAGGCAACGGTAACTAATGACCAGTGACAGTAGTGGTCAGAACAGTCACTTGATAATTCGTCGGTGGTGATGTGCCAAGCCCTCTGTGGTTTATCTCATTTGTTTCCTTACAGATGTAGCAGAGTCAGTCTGTATTTGTAGAGAAGGGCACTGGTGCACAGTCTTGTCAAGGGGCCATTGGAAGGCCACTCAGCTAGGCTGGATGGCCTGTGTTTGGGAGCACTATATTCTCTGTCATCCCAGGTTACCCCCAATTTGTAGCCCTTGAACCATCTCAGGACTTCCCCTCTGCTTACAGCTCCTGCTACTGGGCATGCTGAGTGCGTCTCTGCCCCAGGACAAGTAGGTAGCCATGGTGGGTGGGGTGGGATACTGGATCTCATTCATCCTCTGTGGGCTTAATCAGGCCAGAGCAGGTAGAATGAAACATTGCCGGGGGGTGGGGGTGGGGGTTGACTGCCAGGTCCCACAGCACTCAAGAGGCAAGGATAGGGCTGGAAGCTGGAGCCTGCCTTTGCACCGACCAGTGCTAAATGAGAATGCTTGGTCCAGGTTAGACACACCTTCCTTCGTGGTCAGCCATCTCACATTTGTGGACCTCACTTTCTCACCTGTGACACCCCAACCTGCAGGACTGCTGGGAAGACTGGACTAGTCCAGACACAGCCTGGCTTGGCGTTTTCCTGGCACAGAGTGGACACCCGGCGCCGCTGACACCCCCTTACCCTTCATCCTGGCGCCTGGGCTGGCTGTGAAGTACTTCCCAGCACTGACTTCCATGGGGGTGGAAACTCTGAGACAGTAATGTCTCTTTGTATTTCCTCAGCAACCAGCCACGCTCCAGAGCTGTTGGCCAGACCCAACTGTTCTCAGTTGGCAGCCTGCAGGAACGACTCGCCCCTCCTCCCGGGGAGATGCCCCGATCGATCTAGCAACCCTCATGTCAGTACTTGCTGGAGTACATGGGTCTCAACCAGGACTGCACAGCAGAGTTGGGCAGAGGATGGGAAACAGGAGAGGGCTTTAAAGTTCTGATGTCCAAGATACCCAGCTGGCTGGAAGAAAGCAGGTCCCCACCCATCACCAGCAGACCTTACAGATGTTGTTTAAAATATAGACTCCAGGTGCAGGACACAGCCAGATGCATAGGACTCGGGATTTATCTCTTTCCCTACTTCCCTGGACATTGACTTCTTTACCATGTTTCTCCAGTAAGCATTAGGCATCTCTACGGATAAGAAGCCATTGTAAGATATAAACAGGCCCAGCTGACGGACAACCTTCAGTGGTTGGATGAGAACATGTGCCGGGTCCTGCCAAGGAGAAGGAAACTTGCTGGGAGTGGAGCTCTCTGAAGGGTAGGGAAGATGTTCTAAGAGGTTTTCTAGAGAGCACAGCTGCCTATACATTCCTTGGAGCAAGCTCCTTGGGTAGGCTTTCAGGGGCTGGCTAGAGAGTAAGGTGGGACATATTCATTCCCACAGTCCCCTGCCCCACGCCTGGGTAATCTGCTGCCCCTAGAGCTGCTGAGCCTCTTGGGTAAATGTGGCAGTCTGTGGAGGCTACCATAACAAGATGTCACAGACATGGATCTCTAACAACTTGAAAGCTGAAAGTCTAAGATCAAGATGCCCACAGGCCACACTTAGTTTAAGTTTAATTCCTCAGACAGCTGCCTTCTTGTGGTGTATCCAGGAAAGAAGAAAGAGAAGGGCTGAGAGGGAAGGGGTAGGGGTACACACTCACTCTCCCGTTGATGGCTTCCTCTACTCTATTGGAGGAGGGCCTCGCCCTTACAAACTCATTTAGGAAGACTGGCATCCAGCGAGCGGGGCAGCCCCAAGCTTTACAAACCCAGAGTTGGAGATCAGGGTAGTCTCAAGGTCAAGGTCACCAGAGAGTAGACTTCAGAGCTGTAGGGAATTCAGCGGGTGTTGTGCTGCTCAGGCACCAAGCATGGGTGGAGCCAGAGCCAGGAGAGAAGGAAGTGAGGAAGTGAGTGGGAACAGGTGCAAGGATCCCAGGCCTCCACCCAGTTTCTCAAGTGCCTTTCCTCTCCTCTCCTCTCCTCTCCTCTCCTCTCCTCTCCTCTCCTCTCCTCTCCTCTCCTCTCCTCTCCTCTCCTCTCCTCTCCTCTCCTCTCTTCTCCTCTCCTCTTCTTTTCTTTCTCTTTCTTTCTTTTTTCTTTCTTTCTCTCTTTCTCTCTTTCTTTCTTTTTAAACACTTAACTAAACTGAGCATAGTGGCATATACCTTTAATCTCAGCATAGAGGCAGAGGCAGATGGATCTCTCTAAGTTCCAGGCTAGCCTGGACTACATAGAGGGTTCTTGGATAGCCAGGACTACATACATAGTGAGATCCTGTCTCAAAACAATAGCAACAACAAAAACAACTGCGTTGCTAATTATAGTGTCACACACACACACACACACTCATGCACACTCATGCACGAAATGCACACACACCTATGGACATAGCCTGCATGTGGAGATTATAGGACAACTATCGGCATCAGTTCTCTCCTATCATGCGGGTCCTGGGGCTAGAACTTGAGTCTCCAGTGTTGGCAGCAAGCACCTTTATCTGTTGAGCCATCCTACCGGTCCCACTGTTTTGTTTGCGACAGCATCTTACTCTGTAACTCAGGTTGGCTGGGACTCACTACGTAGACCAGGCTGACCTTAAATCTGAGGCAGTCTCCTTGCCTGTGCCTCCTGGGAAATATTTTTATGTCTATTTTGTTTTGAGACAGGGTCACAGTTAGCCCAGATGGTCTGAAATTCCTTATGTACCAGAAAATAAGCTTAAACTCCTGGTCTTCCTGCCTCTGAGTACCAGGGTCACAGGAGTGTGCCATGGAACCCAGTCTAACCAAGGACTAATCTCAGTTTAGAAGCTGGGTTTTCAGGAGAATGGAAAATAGAAACTAAAGGAAAAAAGACACTCCCTAAAGAGCCCACCTTTGACAAACAGACAGCGACATGTGGAGCTGAGGTAAAGGCGGAGGGAAGAAGAGTTTCCCTTCCCATTATGAAGGAAGGGAAACTCTTGAGGGTGAGAGGTGATCCAAGAGAGGAAAATCCTGCTGCTCTGTGTGCTGGCCCAGTGGATCTTATCCCTGGATCTTATTGGATGGAGTCTGAGGTAATCTTCATTGGAACTGCTTTTGTTTTCTTTTTGGTGTTTTGTTTGTTTGGTTGGTTTTGGTTTTTCGAGACAGGGTTTCTCTGTATAGCTCTGGCTGTCCTGGAACTCACTCTGTAGACCAGGCTGGCCTCAAACTCAGAAATCCGCCAGCATCTGCCTTCTAAGTGCTGGGATTAAAGGCGTGCGCCACCACTGCCCAGTGTTTTTGTTTTTGTGTTTGTTTGTTTGTTTGTGAGATAGGATCTCTGAGTACATCCTGGATGAAGCCATAAAGGGCTCTCCAGATTTTCTGCTCACTCCCTCAGCCTACCCACTGAACTGACTGTCAGTTTCTACCTCAGTCAGTGTAATAGACCCATGCACTATGTGGCTAGCTCAGAACCCACCCTGAGTCTCACGCATGACTGTCTAAGAGGAGCTAGTTGCTATCGTGAATGCAGCTCCTGCTAGAGATGCTGCTGTGGCCCAAAATGAGCAATGCTCTTAGGACTTCACTAAGCTCAACTGGTGCACCAGCTGCCAAACCCACCGACCATTGCTCAGGGCTGGTGGCACACACAGAGTGTCCTAGAGAGCCCTTCCTATTTTCTTAGAGTATCAGGAGGGCTGCCTCCATGTAGGACAGAGAGACGAGGCCTCACTTCAGCCAGAGTGACAGAGGTTCCCTGAAGGTGGGTTCTCTGTGTCCACCATGGCTAGCAGAGGGACAATCCACAGGAGGCAAGAAGGAGGTTTGTTTCAACAGGACTTAAGTAACTGATATTGGTTCAAATTTCCAGAGTCTGACCCCAAGTGTCTTATTTTTAGGCATATTTAACACAATTATACAACACAATTTGGTGAAATTTTTCCTGGTGATAATGCAATCTCATACACACAATAAAGCTTTAGACATGGCTACATCAAATTCTTTGTGAGGTACATATAGTATCTTCCATAAAGATGGGCATCTAGGCTGGGCAGTGGTGGCACATACCTTTAATCCCAGCACTTGGGAGACAGAGGCAGGTGGATTTCTGAGTTTGAGGCCAGCCTGGTCTACAGAGTGAGTTCCAGGACAGCCAGGGCTATACAGAGAAACCCTGTCTTGGAAAACAAACAAACAAACAAACAACAAAAAAAAAGATGGGGGTCTATAGATTGACTGTGTGATGCCTTCCCTAAAGATAGGGTTTATAGATAGACAAGCTGATGATAATGTTCTGGGGGAGGATCCAGTGTGACCTTAGCCACACAGAGTGCAGAGGTCACCAGGCTACTAATCATCTTTCTCCCAGCCTTCTGGGCAGAAACAGGTTATACATCCCTCCCTTTAAAGAGACAACTCTGTGTGTTTAACATTCCTGGTTTTCCTAGAACTTACGTGTGAGTACAAGAACCACTATGCCTCTGACGGTCCCTGGACAGGCAGTGTTGACTTGCCAACCTCTCAGCCTTCCTTTGTAGCTATCGAGTCAGGTGAGGAGCTTCACAAAATGCCTGTGTGTCCTGTCCGCACATGAAAGTGTGAGAGCATCCGCTATCCCACACTGACTCTCAGATGATGCATTTTGGAAACACCTGCAGAGCTTTAAAAAGCACAGCAAAAGCTAGGCATAGTGGGTCACATGTATATTCCCAGTATGCAGTGAGTTTGAGGACAACCTGGTCTACATAGTGAGTTCCAGGCCAGTGTGGGTTTCAGAATGAAACCTGTCTCATCAAAAACAAAACGACCAACAACAATTACAACAAACCAGATACAGGGTATAACACTCATAATCCTAGCACTTGGGAGGATCATTACAAGTTCAAGTCCAGCCTTGTCTACATAACAAGCTCCAGGCTAGCCAGAAATACTATGCACCTGAGACCTTGTCTCAAGTCTCTCTCTGCCCTGACAAAAGTACAGCACTGATCCACTGATGTCTTGGTATCTCTGCACTTCTCAGATATCCCCAATTTTACTAGGCTGTGCTGCTGGTAGCTCTGCATACTTATTGACCTGCTAACTTTGAGAGCCACTAACATTTAGTAGATAGTTGGATTCTAATGCATCTCCAGGCAGATTCAGCGGCCCTAAGACATAGTAAGAGCTTACCATTATGAGAGTCCTCCCTCACCCCCTGGGACCCCCTTGGGCTTCTTGCTTTGTAGTTACTGACAGTCATAGCTTCTGGAGTCACGTAATCACGATGAGAATTAAAAGTTGGGAAAAGGCCACCAGTCAAAGATGATAAGAGGCAGCTTGAGACTTCTCCCCATTCATCAAGAAGGCAAACATTCTCAGAACCTATCTCCTCAGTAGAGGCCTCTTGATTCTCACTGGGCAGTCACAGGTCACCCTAAGCTGCAGGAGGGTCTAAGAAGTGAATTTGGACTTTTCTGGTTTCTGTAGTAAGAAACCAGAGATGGAGGCAGAGGCTAGAAGAGGCCATTGAGCAGCTGGTCACCAGAATGGGCAGACCATGCAAACCCAAGGTGGGCATGCATGTGGAGGAGAACAACTTAGATTATTAACTAATCAGCTAATTAATTATTTGAGAAAGCAAGCCAATATTGAAGTTGTTGATTGATTTGATCAAGTAGTTGTCACTTATTGTTCGATTTCCTTCGAATTCAGAAAACACCTTTGAAAGGTTTTCCTTAACATATATTAAAAAGCTCCTTGGAGACTGCAATTTGCATTTGTATGTAAATTTCGGGTTCTGTTACCTATTCAGTGCCACAGCAGTTGGTAAAAATGTAGGTGAGAAGACAAAAAAAAAAAAATAAGGTAGTGGACCACAGTTATTAACACTCTTTAAAAAAAAAAGATTTATTTATTTATTTTATGTGTATGAGTACACTGTAGCTGTAAAGGTGGCTCACTCCGGCTCCGCCTCTGGTGTAGTATGCTGTAGCTGTCTTCAGATGCACCAGAAGAGGGCGTCAGATCTCATTACGGGTGGTTGTGAGCCACCATGTGGTTGCTGGGATCCGAACTCAGGACTCTCAGAAGAGCAGTCAGTGCTCTTACCCGCTGAGCCATCTCACCAGCCCATTATTAACACTCTTTAAATTCAAATTTTTAAAAAAAATATACTGCAGCCACTATGGTATGGTACACTTTTAATCAGCATCTGGGAGGCAGAGGCAGATGGATCTCTCTGTGAGTTTGAGGCCAGCCTGGTCTACAGAGTGAGTTCTAGGGGTATACAGAGAAACCCTGTCTCAACACACACACCCTCCCAAAAAGGAGAAAAAGAAGTGAGAGAAGCAGGGTAGAGGTTGTGCTGGCACAATCGTATCTTCATTGCTTAAAGCATATTTATGTCAATTACTAAACCCAAACAAAAACACTAGGATGAGATGGGGCCAAACCAGGGCGTCAGGTGGGCTTAGCAAGCATGCTGCCACTTCCCTTCACCTCCTGCAGTTTTTCTCTTGGCTTGTCTATGGTAACACGCTTGGTTTTATTACAGGAAGAAAAGGGATAGTGGCTAAAGGAGGACCCAGACTCCCCTTCTCCCACCTGCTCCTCATCCCATGCCCTACCCCAGGCCACACAGGAAGGCTTTCTTGTCTCTGGGTGTGCTCAGAGGCTTCTGCCACTCAGCCAGCTCTGCCAAGTTCGAGTTTCAATGGAAACTCTTACTGTTTCCATTGTCTTCTAATGACTGCACTTAATTACGCATGGATTGGGTGTTATTTGGACAGAGAGCCTCTGGCCAGGCTTTCTTCACCTATGCTTTGTGCTAGAAGCCAAGACCGAAAGGCTTAGAGGAAGGGCAGGGGGTGGGCCTTGAAGTTTACAACTGAATGGCAGCCATTCTGCTAGAAGAAAGGTTGGGCTCAGGCTAACCCTGAAACCCCAAAAAGAAACTTGCTTGCTGCTGCTGCCTAGGATCTAAGGCAGCTTGCAACCTAGGGCTGGGCATCAGTTTCACAAACACATATGATCCATCCCCACTATGATGGAAACCTTTTAGTAAAAGTCTTACTTTGTAACCCAGGCTAGCTCGGAATTCACATGGCGCTCTTTCAGCCCCCTAAGAGCTAGAATTACAGGCTTGCGCTACCACTCAGGATAGACAGGCTATATGAGTATATATTAGGAGCTGAGCAAAGCTGACAGAAAAGAGAGTCTCTCTCTCTCTCTCTCTCTCTCTCTCTATCTATCTATCTATCTATCTATCTATCTATCTCTATCTTTTTTCTCTCTCTCATTTTGTTTTTGTTGTTGTTTGTTTGCTTGTTTGTTCTTCCTTCCTTTCTATCTCTTTTTTTTTTTCCAAGACAGGGTTTCTTTGTATAGCTTTGGCTGTCCTGGAACTCACTCTGTAGACCAGGCTAGTCTCAAACTCAGAAATCCACCTGCCTCTGCCTCCCAAGTGCTGGGATTAAAGGTATGTGCCACCACTGCCCAGCCCTCATTTTGTTTTTCAAGACAGGGTTTCTCTGTGTAGCTCTGGCAGTCCTGGAACTCTCTGTAGACCAGGCTGGCCATGAACTTTACCCATGCCTCCTGAGTGCTGGGATTAAAGGCATGCGCTATTACTGCTTAGTACAAAGGCTCTCTTTCCAGGGACTCAAGATGGGATGCTGAATGGGATGGACAACTGAGGGAGTCAGCAGTTAGACAAAGCAATGCAATGCCAGAGGGTAAGGGATAAGGGAAAAGTAATGGTGGGAAGTAAGAGGCAATGGCAAGGACCATAGATCCATTAGGGTCCAGAGGTAGACACTTGGAGCCCATGATAGTAGAACCAAGACCTGGCTGAACATCTGCTGGGGCATACATGTGGTTTGAGTGTCCCTAGGGGTCCCAGATGGCTTCGTCCTCAGAGTGACAGTGTTGGGAGGTAATGGATCATCTGATAGGCAGGACTCCTAGGTCACAGAGTGAGTTCTGGGTTAGCCTAGCTCTCACCTCTTGATCAGCCACCAAAGAGGCACAGGAAACCAGGTGGACAGGGTGAGGGCTGGACACTGGGACAAGTGTCTATTTTTATAACATATATGAATTCATATACGTGAGGAGCCACAAATATGGGGGCCTCACCACACGCAAACATTTTCGTAACTATTTTTTTTGTTTTGTTTGGGTCTTTTGTTTGTTTGTTTGTTTGTTTTTGTTTTTGAGATAGGGTCTCATGTAGCCCAGGCTAGTCTCAAACTTCCTATGTAGCTGAGAATGACTATAAATTCCTGGCTCTCAAATGCTAAGATTAGTGTGCCCCACCACACCCAGTTTCCTGGACAGTTTTGCTTCTCTGGGTCAACCATGTGTTTGCCCTGTGTTAGCTAACTCACTTTAGCTTCTCCAGGTTTCAGTTGTTTTTGTCAAACATCAAGAAAGATCCACCCATCTCCTCTTGTTCTCCATCAGAATTGCTCGTGGGCCTTAACACAGTGAATGGGAAGCACACTGCAAATCTATACGGGGAGTGGACGAGATGGGAGAGTCAGAAAGGGGTCTTCATCTAGAAGGTTCACATCCAAAGCTTCATGCCTTTCCTACTCACCTGCTTTCCTTCTCCAAATCACATCCCAAATGTGGTGGAGCAGGGGATGCATGGCATGGGTGGCACTTTATTGTTTGATGTGCATTGACAGTGACCTCACTCCCCACTCCCTCAGGAAGCATGTTCGCTGGAGGCACAGAGCCTCACTGGCTGGATTTCAGGTGTTAGTGAGCAGGTTATAAGGAGAACTTTGAGAGAAGTGTGATATCTCCAGATTTCAAAGTGACAGGGAGTTGGGTGTGTTGGGAATGTTGGGAAAGTGTCAAATTAGTCCTTTGAAGAACTGGGACCTTGGCTGAGGACCTCAGTTATCAGCTCCAGTGTGCCAGGTCTTGTCACTCTCCTGTTTTCATACTTTTGAGCTATTTGTAAAATGGAGTTATGAATGATTGCATCCACACAGGATGTACATACATGCAGATGTGCACACATGGGGTGTGCATACACAGGATGCACACATACACAAGATGCACATGTGGCATTTGCCTACTGAGGCTAAGGGGAAGGGATCCCTCTAGCTTGCACTGCAGAGACCCTGACCATTGTATCTAGACAAATCATGGCTCACCAGCCTCCAGTGCACTGCCTTGGTCCAGCATCCTAGCCCTTTTGCCAGGGGGTGGGGTGGGACTAGCCTTGGCCAATGTCAGTATATGACAGAGGGGTAGAGAGATGACTCAGAGGGTAAAGGGACCTCTCTCAGAGCCTGATGGCATGAGTTTCATTCCCAGGACTCACATGGGTGAAAGGAGAGGGTCCCAAAGTTTGCCCTATGACCTTCACACATGTGCAGTGTTCTCCCCACAATAATAAATAAAATATAAATGAAATAAAATATATATTTTATATAAATAAGATATATAAAATATAAATCCACATCTAAGCAGAGTGAAATATTCTTTTTTTTGTTTGTTTGGGTTTCTTTGGTTTTTGTTTTTTGTTTTTCCAGACAGGGTGTCTCTGTGTAGCCCTGGATGTCTTAGAACTCACTCTGTAGACCAGGCTGGCCTTGAACTCAGAAATCCACCCGTCTCTGTCTCCCAAGTGCTGGGTGGCACTCTGCTCCCATGCGCCACCACTGCCCAGCCAGAGTGAAACGTTCTAACACAACTCTGCAGTCTCCTTTGTCCCACTCTGGCAATGCTAGAGGAGGCTCTCTGTTGGCACGAAGGTGGAAATATCAGCCAAGGCAGCTAGATTGCTGTCTCACTGAGCAGAAGGCATGTGTATGATGAGGGAGGGGGGAAGGACACATCACTTATGGGACTCTTGTTGCCATGACAGTCTAGTCTATACTGCCTAATAAAACCCGAAGCTCAGTTTCCTCAGTTCTCTTAGAGAACACCACCTGTCTTACATGGTTTGTGGTGATTTTATTTTATTTTATTTTTTTTTTTTTTTGAGACAGGGTTTCTCTGTATAGCCCTGGCTGTCCTGGAACTCACTCTGTAGACCAGGCTGGCCTCCAACTCAGAAATCCGCCTGCCTCTGCCTCTGCCTCCCAAGTGCTGGGATTAAAGGCGTGTGCCAACGCCCAGCTTGTGGTGATTTTAATAATGGGATATATATCATGCTCTTAGCTCCACAGACAATCTTATTCTTCCCTTCTATGGCAAAGGCAGGTAAGCCCACTTGACCAGACCTTCCCATAGGCCTCTAGGACATAGCAGGAGGTCAATAGTTCCTCACTGAAGCAGACACACAATCCCTATTATGGACAAGACAGGGATTAGAGTTCTGTCTTTCCACACTTCCTGTGTGTTTCAAATAAATCCTGCGGCAGTAATTTGAGGCTGATGAGAGATGTGCTTCTGATAGCCACTGATGTCCATTTTCCATTTGTAACAAGCTGTGACAACTCCACCTTCCCCACCTACCCCCACCCCTCATCACTGGACTGCTGGGGACTAGAGGGTGAGAGCCTTCCCACCCCATTCTCCATGGTCTGGCTACTCAGTGCCAAGAGGGCGAAAGAAACATTTGGGAGTGGCAGCATGCAGGACTCTGGCATCTCACCTGGCCCCTGCCTGGACAGTAATAAAAATAAATAAAACTGAGCTGTGAGGGCCTTTGTGTTTTGTAAGTAGATTGGTAATTCGGGGGGGGGGAGGACAATTACTGTGAACTCTCAATAGGAAAAGAAAAAAAAGGAAGAAGAGAGGAGAGGAGAGAGAGAGAGAAAGAGAGAGAGAGAGAGAGAGAGAGAGAGAGAGAGAGAGAGAGAGAGAGAGAGAGAGAGCCCCTACATACAGAAGAGCACTGTTTCCTGGTTTCTAGTGGCCTGGGTTTGTCTGAGATGAGCTCCAGTTGGGTCTTCTACATATTGATCCTGGTGGCTCACTGAGAAAAGCAACTTCTTGAAACTCAAAGGGAAAGTGAAGCTGTGAAGCAGTTGTAGCTGGTACCTGATGATGGCATGCAAGTCTAGGAGTTTACAACAGGGGTGGGGGCCTGGGAGTAGAGGACTGGAGGTGTAGAAGTAGGGCAGTAGGAGTTGGGGAAGGGTGGGCAACATTTCAAGATCCAGCACAATGTAAGGCAAAACACACTCAAACCGACACATACACACACAGCTGTAGCGTGGCTGTGCCGGGCTTGGTCCTGACCCACAAGAGCTTCCACTGGACAGGTAAGGAGCTATCCCAGGCAGGTGGAGAAAGTGAGTTCTGCACAACACTCCTTATGAGAAACAGATGTGTCCTTGCTCCGAGATGATGAACACCTCCAGAAACCCATCCCCATCCCTCCTTGTTCCAAAGCAAACACTTCCTTGGCTTCTGTTTCATGCCCAGCTGAATTCTGTGGGAGGAAAGCTCCTGGAACCAAGCACCTGGATGGGAAGAGCTGTCAGCAAGCCTCTGGGGCCAGCTGTGGCCACAGGATTGAGGGCTGTTTTCATAATGACATCTGGATATCCACGTAAGCATGCAGCCCACCATTGAGCAGCATTTCCAGTTCCTGATAAGATTCTGAATCCTCATCTAATTTATTCTAAAATTAGAGTGACAGACAGGTAAACAGACAGACAAAGAAAAACAGACAAAGAGACAAAAGCAAAGACAGACAGAGACAGAGAGACAGACAAAAACAGAGTTGACTTCAAGGGGGACAGCAACAACAGGACATCAACATTTTCAGCATATGTAGCAGCAACAAGGGTCTGTGCTCAGAGCTTATAGATGTAAGTCCACAAAAACCTGTTAACAGGGGGACAGGGGAGGGAATAGGTTTTTTTGTTTGTTTGTTTTGTTTTGTTTTTTTGGAGGGGAAACTGGAAAAGGGGATATCATTTGAAATGTAAATAAAGAAAATATCTAATAAAAAAAGAGAAAAGAAAAGAAAACCCTGTTAACAACCAAGGAAATTAAGGTCTAGAGAATCATATCCTGTCTCAGTTAGGATTTCTATTGCTGCGATGAAACTCCATAATCAAAAGGAGAGTTGGGGAGGAAAGGGTTTACTTGGCTTATACTTCCATATTGCTGTTCATCACAGAACAAGGTTAGGACAGGAACACAAACAGGGCAGGAACCTGAAAGCAGGAGCTGATGCAGTAAGCAGGGTACTGTTGACTGGCTTGCTCAGCCTGCTTTCTTATAGAACCCAGGACCACCATCTCAAGGATGGCACCACCCACCATGGGCTGGGCCCTCCCCCACTGATTACTAATTAAGAAAATGCCTTAGAGCTGGATCTCCTGGAGGCATTTTCTCAGCTGAGGCTCCTTTCTTCTGATGACTCTAGCTTGTGTCAAGTTGACACACAGAACCAGCCAGGACACATCCCTGTGGAATGAGGAAGCCGGGAGTTGAACCCAGGCTGTCTGACCTCATCCCTCCGTGAAGATAGACTGACTGACTCTTAAGGCTGGAAATGAATACAGTCTTTCAGATACCCAGTGCAGATGGGAGGGATCTGTCATCCAGGAGCAAGCAGGACATATAAGGCTTTCATACCTTTCCTAGTGTCACCACAGTGAGACATGGTAATGGGAGGCTATAAACTTGCTGGCCAGTGGCCCTGCAAAAATTCTTAGAAATGGCTTAGGTTTTGGAAACCCAAGAGTTGGAGATCCATTTACCAAACTAAATAAGTCATCCAGCTTGGCACAGTAGGGCTTGCCCTTTATAAACGTGCACAAGTTTAGTATCTTGAGTGGTTCTTAGGCTGGTCATGAAGGCAGCTGGATAAAAGACTGTTTCTGGGGCGGTAAGGAATTTCCTCCCAGTCTGAACCGAAATCTGCCTCTTTTGTCAATGGTTCCTATGGCTCCAATTTGAACTCGAAGGCAAAAGACCCTCTGCCCATTCCACTCTATCTTAGCAAACCTAGCTGACTGTTTACTAACCCTGGCCGACTAGAAGCAGCAAACACAGATGCACATAGTTCCTGGGTTGACCCTATGCTGTCTGTGTCTGTGTGACATGCTTAGGTCAGGAATAACACTGTTCTAAAGTCCAAAAGGTAAATTTATCCAGAGGTGGGGATTGCTGCATTGAGAAGAGAGTATAGCCGGGCTGGGAGAGGGCTCAGTTGGTAAAGTGCCTACTGTGCATGCATGAGGAGCTGAGTTTGACTCCCAGAACCTATGTTAAAAAGAGAGGGGGGAAAAAGCTGGGTGCTATGATCCTGATGTAGGGAGGTAAAGACAGCAGGATTCCTGACTGCTGGCCAGTGATGTAGGCTAATCAGGGAGTCCCAGGCCATGAGATGAGTAAGGGGAGCTGACCTCTCACATGCTAGGCAGATGCTCTGCCATGGAGCAGCATACTCAGCTCCTGATAAGATTCTGAATCCTTGTCTAACTTACTCTAAAATTAGAGTGACAGACAGGTAGACAGACAGACAAGGTGAAACAGAGACAAAGAGACAAAAACAAAGACAAACAGAGACAGACAAAGACAGAGAGACAGAGAAACAGAGTGTATGGGAGAGTTTCTTTTGGCCTCTCTAGTGGCTCCCCAAGAGCAAAGCTACACAAACGCTCTCTGGTCCTGGCTGAGCCCTCAGGTCTTAGTTAGGATCAGTGGTCATTCCCGTTCCTTCCATGGCTGCTGCCCCAGCCTCAGCTCAAGAACAGTCTCTCACTTTGACAGAGCAGGTGGACATTTGAGATCAACGATAAACCCCACTGTGATTTACCTATCCAACTTCCGAGTGTGCAGTTTACCCCCAGGCTCTGAACACTTGGGGTTGCATTTGGCTTATGCTTGAAGTAACCTTGTGTCATGGTTGATTTTACCTGTCAGCCAGACAGGGCTGTGGAGGCAGTCAGCAACTTGGTGAAACACTATCATTGCCTGTCAGTGAGGATTTTTTTTCTTTCTTTCTTTCTTTTTTTTTTTTTTTTTTGGCCTAGACTAACATTTGAATCGTTAGAGTGAATAAAACAGTTCCCCATTGTGAGTGGAACTGGTCTAGTTACCACAACTGGCTGGACTTGAACCGGAAGGTTTGTCCTCCTATGACAGAGAGGCTGCTTCCTGATGGCTGCCTGTACACCAGGTTCTCAGCTTGCCTGGGTCTCAGGCCTGCAGGTCTTAGGCCTGGAACCACACTATTGGCTCTCCTAGGTCTCAGCCTGCTGCCTGACTCATCCCATTGACCTTGGGACTTGCCACCTTCATGATTGACTCAGTTCCTTATAGGAACACACACACACACACACACACACACACACACACACACAAACACACGGGGGGGGGGGGAGAGCGCTCTTTCAGATGAAAGCGTATCTCCAAGTCAGAGCTACCAATGACTCCACCATGGAGTCACCCTGGAAAACACGCTATCATGTGCTCATGGTCAGTTACTGTTGTCCTGATATGAAAAGCAAGTTTAATTAAGTTTTATGTGGGTTCCCCACCAGTGCTTCCTTTCCTAACCATGGGATCTTCCTTGAGAGCCTGACCTTGGTTGAGGGCTATTCCTAGGCTTAGGGTCAGTCTCTGCACTGAGGAACCAGAGAAGCCTGGAGATTTTTTTCCTTTGCCCTATTGTCTCTGGGCTAAAGCTTGCTCTCCTGACACAGACCATGGGCATCCACTCAAGAATCACTCCCTCTCCCCTCCAAGGGTAGGCTCGAGCTTAAGCTTTCTCTCTTGCCCCTCTCCCTCCTTCCTCCCCAGGTTGGAGTCTGTTCTGCTCACCTGTGCAGGTGGGCACTCCCTCTCCAGCCTACCTCCTCAGTCAGGCTGCTCCATCCATCCGTCCATCTATTTATCTATCTATCTATCTATCTATCTATCTATCTATCTATCTATCTATCTAATGATAATGCTCTTCCCAGGAAACTGAGTCAGTCGATGTTGGGTAGGTGACTGAAGCAGACACTGTCTGTGTCCCTGGACCTGATGTCACTACTTCCTTCCGATGGTGAAACTATCTCAGAACTCACTTTATTCCTCCTCTCGTTCTCAGTCTCTTTGCACAGAAGGCCCCACTCTCACCCCATCTCTGGCTCCGTCCATCCTTTTGCATTCTGCATGATCCTTGCCTGCCTGCAGGGTTGTTTCCAAAACAAGTGAGGGATGGGTACTTTGAGGGCCTACACATTTCCATCTGCTATGGCTCCCAGAAACAATTTAGAGAAGGAATGTGTGTCTTAGTGGGAATTGAGTTCTGCTGGGCTAGCATCTTGGTTTTTACCCGGAGGAAAGAAAGGACGGAAGGACAGAAAACCAGAAAGAAATGGCTAGCAGCTTTCAGCAACCAACTGTAGCTGAATAACTCTGATGGAACAGCTTGTATTTGCAGGTAACCTATGAAGCTGGCACACTGAGTACAACGGGACCAACGTCAGCATGCCACATGCCACTTACAAAATCATACATATCAACTGATTTCCATTCTCAGTATTTGAAAACACTTCAACATACACCGCTGGCACTGCTCTTTCTTGTTCCAAGCATAGAAAGATGTAAGGCAGTGGGGGACTGCTCAGGAGGGTGGGCATGGTGGGGCTAGGAGGGCCTTGGAGACCTGGACAACCACTTCTTCAAAGTCTCCCCAAAGGCAGCTCTGAAAGACAATAAATAGGGTCCGAAGCTGTGCCAAGATGGAGTTACTGGGCTCGTGGAGGCCTTTCCAGAACACAGAAGAGGGCCTTGAAAACAAAGGTGTGTGGGAGTGTGTCAGGTGGGCATGAGGTAATGTTCTCAGAGTGCTCCGGGCCTCTGATTAAAGGGCCATTTATCCCCAAGTCATTATCCTGCCTAGTATTTGTGTCTGCAACACCAGCTGTGACAATGAAGCCCACAAAGGCCAACCTGCAGTTGCTGTTGCCTAATGTGCAGAGAGAGCTGGGGGTGGACATGAGTTTATGAAGTTTGTCTTTGATCCAAACATGGTTCAGCTGGCTGAGGTCTGCAAGAAAGCCCCGATGGGTTAATGCAGAGTTAATGTCTCCTGGGCCCCAGCAAGGGTGGCAGCTCAAATTTAGTTTGAATACATGCAAGGAAAGGCTTGAAGTGCTCCTTTCTCCCTCCCTCCCTCCCTCCCTTCTTCCCTCCTTCCCTTCTTCCCTCCCTCCCTTCTTTCCTTCCTTTCTTCCTTCCTTCCTTCCTTCCTTCCTTCCTTCCTTCCTTCCTTCCTTTCTTCCAGATAGGGTCTCTTATGTTGCCCATTCTGTCCTGCAACTCATATATAGACCAGGCTGGCCTTGAATTTGCAATCCTTCTGTCTGACTCTTGAATGCTGGGATTATAGAATCGTGTTGTCCTATCTTGTTTCAGCATCTTTTGTGAGAGGCAGGGCTTAGAGTGATATCCCAATGTATAAGGGCCAGCCACAGGAAGCGGCCCTCAGTGCTAGGCAGAGATTCTACCAGGGCAAGCAGTATGCCTAAATAGAGATGGGCCAAGTTCTGACTTCTGTGTGGCTCAGCCACACAGGCCAGGGCTGTCCTTCTCCATCTGGAGTCACCTCAAATCCCATTTCACCTGGCTTGGCCCTTAGAAAGAACTGCCCAAATTCACCCAGAAGCTGGGGACTTGGGCTTCCAGTTGGAATATGTCTACTCCGCCTTGTCTGCCGCCTCTACACCCAAGCAGAAGTTGGTAAATGTCCCTGTCCCCAGCTGTGAGGGGTAGAAAGCCTGGCCAGCATCCAGTTCTCATCACACCAGTTGTGCATTCTGGCATATGCTTTCAGAACGCTTGCTCCATTATCACATATGCCAGGCACAGGCTAGGATAGGCAGTTTGCGGTTAGACTTTGGTCACATCTTTCTGTGGCCTTGATTCTTCTTCAGAAAATGGACATTAATTGCCAGGCACCATACATACATTTGGTGAGTGCTCTGTGAAAGATGGCCTTCCAGCTGCATGGTGTGTGTGTGGGGGGGAGGGGGTCCACACCTTTAATCCCAGCACTTTGAAAGCAGGCAGTTCTCTGAATTTGAGGCTAGCCTCATCTACAGAAGATCTCTGTGAATTTGAAGCCAGCCTGGTCTGCAGAGCAAGTTCCAGTATAGCCAGGGCTGTTACACAGAGAAATGTTGTCTCAAAAAAAAAAAA
>NW_022196912.1:95259395-95260205 GCF_008632895.1 Mastomys coucha | reverse complement strand
AGAGAGAGAGAGAGAGAGAGAGAGAGAGAGAGAGAGAGAGGGAGGGAGATGGCTATCCAAGATGGAAGCCAGGACCTCAAGAAGGTCCAACTCTCAACATATGGCACTGAATGAAGGCTCAGGAATAGAAGAAGGGAGAGCTAACATTCTACATCCTGGCATCTGTGTGTCCACAGCATCCCTGCCTTCTCCATAGATGCTAGAGTTTTCGTGTATGTAAAAATGGGATAATGTAAGGAACACAGAAACCCTGGACGGTGGCTTCATGGCTGGTGATGAGCAGAAAGAAGTAGAGTCAAGCAAGTGTTACTTCAGAGATGAGGTCAAGAAGTGCAATGAAGCTTCCTCTTTATTCTCTCTCTCTCTCTCTCTCTCTCTCTCTCTCTCTCTCTCTCTCTCTCTCGAATTCCTCAGCTCGGGGAAGTCAGCACCATGTCAGAAGGACACTTACCTGGGTACAGACAGCCTGCATGGCAAGGAGCAAGCCACATCAGAGGACCACTGGGACATATTACCCTTCAGGCTTCAGTCTGAGGTCATCAAAGAGACTGTGAGCTACAGCTTAGGGCTCCTAGCCCTGCTCCTCAGCAGTGGGGGCCTGCTTGTCCTATGAGTCTGCCAGCTGTATTGTGCAGCCATGATAACTAGCTGTTGGCTTACGTAGAGAGATGGTAGGTAAAACTTGAAAGCAAGGGCTCCAAGCGGGCAGTGGTGGCACACGCCTTTAATCCCAGCACTTGTTAGGCAGAGGCAGGCAGATTTCTGAGTTCGAGGCCAGCCTGGTCTACAGAGTGAGTTCCAGGACAATCA
>NW_022196912.1:95229092-95258920 GCF_008632895.1 Mastomys coucha | reverse complement strand
AGGAGAGGAGAGGAGAGGAGAGGAGAGGAGAGGAGAGGAGAGGGAGCTGGAGAGTCTTCGTTTGTTTTGTTTTGTTTTGCTTTGTTTTGTTTTGTTTTTTAACCTTCTCTGCCTTCTCAGCTGACTGCTCTAGAATGATCCTTACTGTTGGGATCTCGGGTGGGGGTTAGGAGGTGGAGGTGGTGATGGGGGTGGGTAGATGGAAGAAGCTTTTCGATCAACTTTCATTCTGATTGGGTGTCATGATTATGCTAAAATCAATTATTATGCCTGATTGGTCAGGCCTGGAAGGGGTGGGGTGAACTCTACCTGAAACACAGGGGCGGTGCTTTCCCACAGGAATCTAGAGGCACAGTTACCAGGAGCAGGAAGCGGTTGCCGAGCAGCGGAAGAACAGATACGTAACGCCCCTGTGTTTTTATTGTGTTCTTCAGTGTGTCTGGGTGCTGCTCCTCTCAAGCCACCTGGCTTCCTGGCTCTTAGTAGAATGCTCTTGTTTCTTCCTCTCATTCAGGTCTTAAACACCACCCTTCAACAACACTTCCCTTCAACACTGTTTTAATCTTTTTCAAAACGAGGTGTTTGTATGTGACTGTCTGTGGTATGTGAGCACAGGTGGATTTGTGTGCGGCATATGCAGGCGTGTGCACCAGAAGATGCTGTGTGCCCTGCTTTACTGTTCTCTGCCTTATTCCTTTAAGATAGGTCCCCCCCCACACACACACACCTAGAGCTAGGTCTGGAAAATAGCCAGCTCCCATGATCCTCCAGCCTCACCCCCTCATCACTTGGGTGACAGGCACATACACTGTCATGACTGCTAAAGGGGAGAAAAAAACCTTAAAGAGTTTGTATCTAGTTTTAGGTTTGTGCATACGAAAAGAATATTTTAAAAATTGGGTTTGGGGACTCATGCTTGTAATCCCAGCACCGAGCAAACGGAAGCAGGAGGATTGCTGTGAGTTTGAGGCTAGCCTGAGCCACAGGCTTTTTACTTGGGGATTTGAACTCAACCCCTCATGTCTGAGCATGTCATGTCATGGCTCTTAAACATTGAGCCATCTCTCTAATAATAGTTTTTAAAATTATTTAGTGATTTTTTTTTTTTTTAGTTTATGTGCATTGGTGGTTTATGTGTGTTGGATCCCCTGGACTAGGAGTTATAGACAGTGGTGATCTGCCATATGGGTGCTGGGAATTGAACCCAGATCCTCTGGAAGAGCAGTCAGTACTCTTAACCACTGAGCCATCTCTCCAGCCCTGTGCCATCTCTCTAATCTGAACCCCACCTGGAAAACACAAGTGATTTCTCTCCCTTCCAGTTCTTCTAGATTCCTTTTCCTTTCTTTTTTCCCTTGAGACAAGGTCTTAATTATTTGATCAGCCTCTTCCACTAAAATGTAAGCTCCACAGGACAGAGACTTTTATCCATCTGGTCCCTGCTATACCCTTTCTACCTAGTGCCCAGCACATAGTAAGTACTCTATAAGCAAAGGCTAAACAAGGGGTGTACACAGCTACCCTGTGAAGGAGCTGGGATGAAGGTGAGGATCCTCCCTTTACAGACGAGGCCCTAAAATTTAAGGGAATCTCCTTGGCTGGGGGAAAAAAAAACCAAACAGTTGTTGTTTTAAATACTAATTGTTGAGTGTTAATGAGAAAACAGCAGAGGGGAGCTTCATACATTATAGTGTGCTCCCACGGAGTGAAGGTTAGAAGGCACCCTGGTGCAGCAGTTCAGACTGAGAAAGTGGCAGGAGGCTGGAATCGTTGTCTTCATCATTGTCTGGCTGCTTGCAATACAGACATCCCAGGCTCCAAGGAAACACCTGCCCCAGCTCAGCCAGATCTGAATCACACTGAAAGCAGTCATTTAGTTTCAGCAAACAGCAACAGTCACTTTTAAATTAACTTGGCTTGTTTGAACTTTACTGGTTTTATAGCTTCTTTGGAATAGAATCTATTTTGCTTTTATTGTCAATGCTAAAGAAAAAAAAAAACAACCTAAAAAGTTTGTACCTAGTTTTACCTTTGTGTAAATGGAAAGAATATTCTAAAAATTGGGTGTGGCAGCTCATATAATCCCAGGGAATGGGGAAACCCAAGCAGGAGGATTGCTGTGAGTTTGAGGCCACTGAGCAGGATGGAGTCTTTGTTTCAAAAGAGAGAGAGAGAGAGAGAGAGAGAGAGAGAGAGAGAGAGAGAGAGAGAGAGAGAGAGAGGAGAAGAAAGGAAAGGGGAAGATAAAAAGAGAAGGGAGAGGAAAGAGAAAAAGAAAAGGGAAAAGAAAAAGAAAAAATAGAAGAGGCGCGGCAAAGGGGGGAGTGAGAAAAATAACCAAGTGTAGCAATGTATGCATGACTGTTACAACGACAACACATCCTTTGTAAGCTAACAAAAGTAACTAATTCTAACATTGTAACAGAAACTAATAGGTGTGTGAGCGTTTGTATCCTTTACAAGGAAACTTACTTACTACTCAAGATGACCAAACACTTTGGAAAGAGTTAAACCTTTGTCTCTGACACCGGAGCTGGGAGTCTGAGAAGGATTTCAAGAGAAGGCCCAAGAACTAACTCAAGGATCACCTGGCCAGTCCAGCCTCTCAGGCGGCTTCTGAGAAAAGACTGGGTTTACTTAGCTGAACTCAAGGCTCAATGCCTGACCTTATCCTGCCTCCCACCTAGGGAGAGTTGACCCCTCTCCCCAAGCTATCTCTTCAACTCCAGGAAGTGACCTGGCGGGCCTCTGGAGTTGAGAGCAAGTGCTCCTTGCCTTTGCCTCCCCCAGCCCCAGGAATCTGCCTGCCAACACCCAGGTTGGGGGGCATTACTCACCAGGAATTCCCAGCTGTACTTTGGGTGTTTGCCTGCTGATATTTGCTGGGAACTAGAGATATCTGGGAGGTCTTCCCAGCTTCTCTTAGCTGGCTGGGGCAGGGCAGCTGTCAAGCATAGTTATCTTTGTTCTCAGAGCTGACCCCAGAATGGCTGCTGGAATTAGAGATTAGCCTAGGGTCCTTTCCTGCCTTTAGCTCAGGAAGTTGAGAGAGAGAGATAGAAGTTTGCTCACTGAGGAAAAGAGGGTACCAGAAAGCCAGTTGCTCTGTCCTGAGACCAGAGAGCTGGGCACAGGGTGGGAAGCAGCTACAGGCCAGTCTTTTCTTAGAGATCCTGTAAGGGCAGTCTGCCCACTGTCATACCCACCCTGCAGTCTGCACTGGGAGGGGAGGACTGGCCCTCAGGAAACAGTTCCACTCAAGCAGAAGATGAAGTCTGGGAGAGGCTGGCTGGGCTGCTCAAGGGACACAGCACACTCCAGCCTCACCTTCCCCAAAGGCTCAAGGACTCACGAATTGCTTCCCTAGAGGCAAAGGAATGGCTTCTGTCTGATAGGGAAACCGAGGCAGAGGGCTGGGGTTTTACTAAAGCCGTATTTCCTACAGCCAATAACTCATGGAAACACTGGAGGTGGAACACGAAGACAAAGGGCTCAAACAGAGCAGAGAACAATCTGTCAGCTCAGAGAGGTGCGCTGAGTTTCAGAGAATTTGAGTTTAATTATCCATGTGCTATTGGGTCTGAGGACCAAGCTAGTTTCTTCAGCATGTTGGACCTAGAAACCCAAGAAATCATAGAGTTGTGGTTTGCTTTCTGTCACCATGATAAACGCCATCATCAAAATGTACCTTACGGAAGAAAGGGTTTATTTCATATTACAGCTCCAGTTTATCACAGAAGGAAGTCAGGGTAGCCCCTGGAGACAGTAGCTGAAGCAGAGTCCATGGAAGGATACTGCTCACTAGCTTGCTCTCCCTAGCTTCAGCTCAGCTAGCTTCTTTCCATTCCATATTCCCTGAAGAAGGATGATGCTCCCCACAGAGGGCTGGGCTCTCTTATATCAATCGGCAATCAAGAAAACATCCCACGGAGATGCTTCACAAGCCAGGCTGATTGATTTGGTCCCCACATTGAGACTCCTTCAGATCACTCTGGTTTCATTAAGCTGACAGCTGAGACTAACTAGGGAGATTTTTTTTTTTTTCCCTATACTCTTCTAGCCTTCTATGGCTTAAAGTGAATATCCTTTATTCAAAGTGCTTAGGACTACAGGGTGTTTTAGATTTTAGGGTCCCCACCCCTGATTTGGGAGTACTTACAGATACATAATGTGGTATCTTGGGAATGGAGTCAAGGTCTTAATACAAAATTAATTTCTGTTGCAAATATACAGCCTAAAGGTAATTTTACACAATATTTTTAGTATATCTGCATGTTGACTGCAATCTATCATGTGCGGGGAGATGTGGAATTTTCCACTTGTGGTGTTATGTTTATGTGGTAAAAGTGTCGACTCAGGGAACATCTCACATTTTGAATTTCACTGGGCATGGTGATGCCTGCCTGGAATCCCAGCATCTGAGGAATATATATATATATATATATATATATTTCAGCACTTGGGAGGTGAAGGCAGGAAGACATGAGTTCAAGGTCATGTTTAGCTAAGGAGAGTTCAAGGTTAGCCTGGACTGTGTGAGACCTTGTCATAAAAAATAAAAAGGGGGGGGGGCTGAAGAGATGGCTCAGCAATTAAGAGGGCTGACTAGTCTTCCAGAAGTCCTGAGTTCAATTCGCAGCAACCACATGGTGGCTCACAACCATCCGTAATGGGATCTGATGCCCTCTGGTATGTTTGAAGACAGCTACAGTGTACTCATATCCATACTTGTGGTGTTATGTTTATTATAAATAAAATATTTTAAAAATAAAAAAACAAACAAGCAAACACAGTGGGAGTTCAGATCAAGGGTGTGTACTCATTCTGTGTTCAAATGGCTACTGTGCCTCTGTAGTTTAGGAATGTCCGTAGGAACCCATTATCCTCACCCTATAAAGGAAGAGAACTCAGGACACAAAGAAGGAAATCCCCAGGTTGCTGGGTTAGGGGCCTCGCAGTGGTTTTAGTTTCTAGTATCTTATAGATCCTACTTGTCTGGCTTTTCCTATAAGGCTCTGTAGGGCCCATACCTCATAGTAGGCCAAGGAGAATGAGGCCTGCTGCTTACTAGGCCCTGGGCTGGCATTCTGTGTTTTTTGCCTCACTTCAAATGTCAGTCCAAGGACCAGGGCTGTAGCTCCGTGGAAGAGTACTCATTTAACAGGCACAAAGGTGCCAGGCACTGGTGGTGCACACCTTTAATCCCAGCACTTGGGAGACAGAGGCAGGTGGATTTCTGAGTTCGAGGCCAGCCTGGTCTACAGAGTGAGTTCTAGGACAGCGAGGGCTATACAGAGAAACACTGTCTTGACACCCCCCCAACCCCAAAAAAAATAACAGGCACGAAGGCCCAGGTTCAGCCTTAAGCAGAAAAAGAAATACATTGATTTGGAGTTGCTTTGACAAATACAAGGCCAGTTCATTTCCTCTCAAATCGTGCTGTCTATAACTAGCTGTTGCAAGGCCAGAGTCTATGGGAGGAAGCCCCAGGTCTGAGCCCAGCTAGGGCATTTGTTCTTTCTAAGCCTTCCAGAGTGCTGCCTGGCATGGAGTGGGTGTGTGCTATGCATTCCCAGAATTCTCAGGCATCTCTGTGCCCCCTTCTTTCCCAGGGAGGTTTGTTCCTCTACTTAGAGTAAGGCTTCCTCGACTTTAGGCCACCTGTGACTCCTAGTGACTCACTAGGAGCTGCCCTGAACATGCATAAAGCAGGAGGCTGCGGCAAAGTAGGGGGTGATGGCCTTTCTCTTGAGCAGCTCCACAGCAAAGGCTGATCTGGTGGAGAAGCTTCAGCGTTCTCTTGTTTGACACCACCTGAGCAAATGTCTCGGGTTTCAGTCTCCTCCACCCTCTAGTGTGTACAATGGCAAGAATTCTTCCCATGGCCTTTGCTCCTTTGTTTTTTGCAGCCAGAGAAATCCAAAGGATGCAGAAGGGAGTAGCAGCTGGGCCTGCAGGCAGGGTCAGTGTGGTTTCCTAGTTGACTCGTCCCACTTTGCACTTCATTCATCTTCTTGCCTCCACTTTCTCTGCACACATAACTCCAGGGAGTGATGAGAATTGAACCTAGGGTTCCAAACACACGGCGCATGCCTTCACCGCCGAGCTAGACCTCCAGTCCAGGACTTGGTTTTGACTTATTTGGTTTGTGTCTTCTTATATTACCCAGGCTCATCTCAAACTCAGTCTTGAGTGATCCTCTGGTCTCCAGCTATACCTTAGTGGCACTATGGGTATGAGCCACCGGGCCTAGCGAGAGATATAGTTCTTTTACACTTTCATTTGAAATGTCAGTGGATGCATGGAGGTATAAGACTTTAATTCCATCACCCAGGAGGTACAGGCATATGGATCTTTGTGAATTCAAGGTCAGCCTGGTCTACATAGTAAGTTCTAGGTCGGCCAGGGTTATACATTGAAATCTTATAAAAAAAAATAAGAAATCAAAATCAAGTGAAATGTCATTCAAAATAGACTTTATTTATTCAGCTGGATCATTTCTACTAAAGCAAAACAAAACACCTTCCACTCAGAGACAAGCAGTCCTCACACTGAATGGTCTCTAA
The DNA here is from genome assembly GCF_008632895.1 of Mastomys coucha. NCBI lineage: Eukaryota > Metazoa > Chordata > Mammalia > Rodentia > Muridae > Mastomys > Mastomys coucha. Next base: position 95,252,354 of record NW_022196912.1, on the reverse strand, counting down.
ACATACACTGTCTGTTTTAGGAGACACAGGGTCATGTCTACTTTGCTGGCCTGTCCCATGTCTCGCCTTTTTGCTTTGTTGAGTTTTGCTTTTATATTTGAGATAACATGTTGCTATGCTGCTAAGTCAAGCCTTGGACTCAAGACCAAGTGCCAGGATTAGAGATTTGTGTCATCATAGCTTCTTCACTGTGTGTGTGTGTGTACTCATGTGTATGTATGTGTGTGCTGTGTGTATGTATGTCTGCATGTTTGTGTATGCATGTGCATATGTGTATATGTGTGTGTGCTGTGTATATATGCACATCTGCATGTTTGTGCATGCATGTGCATGTGTATGTATGCATGTACACGTGCATGTGTTGTTGCATGTGTATGTGCGTGTGCAGGTTGGTGTCAGGGGTTTTCATCACTCTCTTACTTTAAGATCCCTTACTGAACCTGAAGTCTGCTGATTCAGTTAGCCTGGCTGGCTTGAGAGTATCTGGAATCCTCCTGTTTCTGTCTCTCCAGTGCTGGGATGACAGGAATGTGCTACCACCATGCCTGGCTTTTACACAGGTATGGAGGATCAAGTCTCTTGCTCACACAGCAAGCACTTTGTGGAAGGAAACATCTCCCAGGCCCCATTTCTTCATTCTTCTAGCACAGTGCCAGGCACAGATAAATACCTGGTGAGTGCATGAATGAAGGAATGAATGAATGAGTGAATGACATGTGAGGAAATAGTGAAATATGCATGGCAAATAGAGAACGAATTACTACTCACCCATCAGTATTTCCCTCTTTTCTCAGAACATTCAGGTCTTTCTTCTTGATAACAACCCATCCTTAAGCTGGTGTCTTTGAACACACATGGTCCTGTCCCAAGAGCTCCATGCAGATGGACCCTCAATCCTCACCTCCTCATGTTTTCAGCCCTCTCCTCCAAATTGAATCCATCTTTCAGAATACAAGTAACTCAAGTTTCTGTTTTAAAGAAATCTTCCTTGACTGCAGCTCCTCTCTATTACCATAATTCCCTTCTGTGTCCATGATCTTAACTTATTCACCACCTAGTGAATACATTTCTTTTTCTTTTTTGGTTTTTCCAAGTAGTCCTGGCTGTCCTAGAACTTGCTCTATAGACCAGGTTGGCATCAAACTCAGAGATCTGCCTGCCTCTGCCTCCCTCTTAGTAGCTCTTAAACTCACAGCTGTGGCCACTCCACTGAAAGCCTGGACAAAGAATTTTCAGCTGTGAGGTCCAGAGACCGTTGCTTTAGGGACTGCTCCCAGGCTTTTCTGGTATATCTGATGTGGCCCATTTCCCTCACCTTGAAAACCTATTACTCCTCTACTTCCGTGGTACAGGGATGTTCCAAGCTCTCTCCTCCTCTGCTAACTGCTTTTTCTCAGTGTCTTTCATGAGTTCTTGTTCTTTACTTTCTCATTTCTTTTCTTCCCTTTCTTCCTCCCTTCCTTTCTCCTTTCTTACTGGGCGGGGATCAAGCCCAGAACCCAATATATGTGAAGCAGGCACTCTAGCACTGAGCCATCCCACTCTACCTCATTTTAAGTGTTGTATGCCAAGGATCTGCCTTTGACCTCTTCCCAGTCCACACAGGTGTCTGTTGTTGCTGTTCTCAGGGTGTCAATACCACCCATACACAGACAATTCTCACATCTATTTCCTCTGAGGTCAGCCTATGAAGCCAGCCTGATTTCTAGGCAACCAACACTGACCACGTGAAAAGCACCTCAAGTGTGTTCAAACTCAATCCATGGTACTGCACCTAAACCTTTGTATCCCAGCTCATGTGGCCAAACTTCTCCTGTTCACCAAATTTCCCAAACTGCAAATCCTTGTCAGTTCTCAGCCTCAGCACTAGATATTTTGAGTCAGAAAACTCACTGTTGTGAGGAGACTACTGTGGCTAATGCAGGATTCAAATAGCATCCTGGCTTGCTATCAACTAGGTGTCAATAATGACAACCATAAAGATGACTCTGCCTCAAACTCTAACTCTTGTAGAGATTTGCCTGCCTCTTCTTCCTGAGTGCTGGGATTAAAGGCATGTCCCACCACCTCCTGGCTTCGCAGGACAGGGATTAAAATCTGCTAGGATTGAAAGTCACTAGGCATGTATCTGGGTATCACTGTGCATCTTGGATGAGTTTCTACTTCTCCGGGCTCTGGTTTATTTTCTGTTAAATGGAAATTAAAAACATTTGTTACAGGTAAACCGCATGGTCTGTTCTATAGTGTACCGTGAAAAACTTGCTTCTCCTCTTTATATCAATTAAACTCCTGTCATCCCCCAGTATTGCCTCTGTTCACATCTTTCCTATTACAGCCTGGTTTCTACAGCAGGTCTTTTGGTTTTTCAGCCAGTTGTTTCCCTCTGTCTTCACAGGGTACAGTAGGCCTTCCCTCTAGTCCTGTTTTCCTTTCCCCGATGCTGTTCAGATCTAGCTACCTTGAGATGGTAGGCATCCAGCAGGATGCCATGGAGTCTCCTGCTCCTGTGTGCTAACTTCCCTGGTCTCTCTGCCTGAAATAAGCTCCCAAGCTCATCTGACTCTCATTTCCTCCCTAAAGCTTACTCAGGTTCTACTCGGAGCCTTCCTCCCCACAGGGCTCAGTGCTCTTCCAGGTTCTGTAGAACCACATCGGATCTCCCCGTGCTTCTGTCTCATTTGGGCACATCTTTGCTTCCTAGTCTGTCTCTGATGTACTTGTGGGGAAAAATTGTGGATTTTTCAACATTATTATATACACAGAATGTCATGTTCACTGACACGCAGAAGGCATTCGGAAAATATTTATGGAGTGAATGAACAGATAGAGCACCATTATTGCTCTCTATGTTAGGTTTGGAGCCATAGTTTAGAAGTGCTTTTAAAATAGTTCATAAATCTGCTGTCTCTATCCCAGAAACGGTTGTTTCCTTGTCCAGGAGCTTAGAGAAGACACAGTACTGATGGTAACACTGGCATGAACGTGTGTGGCTGACTCATAACTGGAGGATATGTGTACACCCCCATCATTGTGTCCTCTGCCAACCAGAGGTGCTTTTTTTCTCCCACTCTGACCATCGTGGGCTCCACCTACCATAATTCAGAACTCTTCCTGTCATCTTCGTCTAACTTATTATACTACACTAGCCTCTGGATTAAGCAGCCACCCTACCAATACAACTGGCCTCCCTTTCCACATTGTAGAATCTCGGATTGAACTAACCACAGATTAAAAGTATCCCAAGGTTTGGAGATTGCTGACCTCGTACACTTCATTTTCCTGTCAAGATTTCCACAACAGTGTGAGTAGTCACATGACATTTCTTTTTATTTTATGTTTTTTTTTCTTTTTCTTTTTGGCTGCATGCACATCTGAGTGATGGTATTAGAAGCCCTGGAACTGGAGTTACAGATAGACCTGAGCTGCCATGTGAGTGCTGGGAATTGAACCCTGGCCCTTTCCTCTGAAAGAGCAGTCAGTGCTCTTAAACACTGATCCATCTCTCCAGCCCCCGAGTCACATGGTATTTCTATTCAGAAATGATTTAAAGTGTACACTGGATGTAGGTTACATATCAATCAATCTTGTGCTGTTCTATACAGGTGACACTTAAGCACTTGCAGATTTTGGTATCTGCAGTGGTTCTGAAATCAGTCCCGAGTATTAAGGGATGACTGTATAAATTTAAACCCTACTGGTACAAGAAGGATGCATCTTTTGTCCATATCAGAACGCAAAACCAACTGCAGGTTTCCTTGTTACTGATTTTCATACTCAGCATCTCTCAAAAGACCACCAGGAATCCGGGAGGCTTCTTCTAGGATGCAACAGTGCTGGGCCAACACATTCCCACCTCCTTTACTGAGCCCAGGGAGTACCGCCAGGCACCAAACAGTTTGGTCTTGTTTCATTTCTTCCTCCTCCAAGGATAATAAGGTTTTGTCAGGCACAAGTCTACACACAAAATGGGCATGTAGAGTCCGTACTGGCTAAATCGCTTGTCTAGTTCAGCTCTTTCCCCATCTGTTAGGTGTATGACACAGGCAGACCATTTTAGGGCTCTTCCTAGTTTCAGGAGAGTGTAGGTAGGGAAGCTGTAAAAGTGGGGAAGGAGAAAACTCGTCTCCAGAAGGTAGCTTCAGTTGTGTTAGTCCACCAGGGCATACCTGCCAGGGAACCTGGGAAGCGGGACAGCCTAGCTGCCACACGAGTAGTCTGCAGCGGGCCAGTGCACCGAACCCTAGAGAAGTACCCAAGGATTCTTGGCGAGGCGGGAAACTCTTGGGCTGAGAAATGTCAGCTAGCCACAAATCTGGCTCCAGAAGGACAGGGCTCAGCCTGGTCCCGAGGGGCGGGGCGGGAGCAGCTGTGAAATCAGGAAATTCCTTTTTATTGTGGGCCCTCCCTACCTCTTTCCAGGATGCCGACTTGTCCCAACCTAGGTTCCCGAGAAAGAGAAAACGAAATATGTCTTGGGTTTCCCTGTGCCCTGCTGGGCTTTGTAGCTTGCGTGGGACCGCAGGAACACCGGTGCGCCCGAGTTCGGGGCCTTCCCGCCGGCAGGGAACGGGACCAATCCTCAGCGACTTCTCGGGCTCCCGAGCACAGTGCCATTTGGTCCCCGAGCTCTGGGAGGCGTCTCCAGGCTTCACTCCGGTTCAGCTTAAGGTGGTGTCACATGAGCTGCGGGGGAGTGGGAACCCAGGGAGTGGGCGGTGGCGTGTGCGCCCGGAGGGGGCCGCCCAGTCCACCTATATGCACAGAGACCCGCCTGACGGATGCCAGGAATTCCCAATGAGAGGCGCTGGGGGGAAGTTTGGGCAACTGGGCCTGGCCAATGGAGAACCTCGGGAGGGCTCTGCCCCTTCTCCCCGCCCCCGCCCGCCTCTGTTCCCGCAGCTCGAGTGTTCACTGAGCGCAGTGTGCGTGGAGATTAGGTCGGAGCGCGCGCCCCGGGAAGGCTGTCCGCGAGCTCCAGCCGCCGCCGTCAGCAGCAGCCTCCGCGAGCAGAGCCGCGGCGGAAGCGGGCGCAGGGGAGCGAGCCCGGCCCCGCCAGCCCAGCCCAGCCCAGCCCAGCCCAGCCCTGCCGACTCCCTCCCCACACCCGGGCAGCAGCAGCAGTCGCCTGGAGAAAAGGTGGAGGAAGAAATCCAGCCCCTAGCACACACGTACCGTCATGGACCATTATGATTCCCAGCAGACCAACGACTACATGCAGCCTGAAGAGGACTGGGACCGGGACCTGCTCCTGGATCCGGCCTGGGAGAAGCAGCAGAGGAAGGTTAGCAGCTCCCCCCACCCGCTACAGCCCCGAGCCCTGATCCGCTCTGCCCGCTGCACTCCTGGGCTCTGGGTTGGAAACCAATTCCCGGCGCGCAAGAGCGGAGGCGGGGACATCGCGGCCACTGCGAGGTGGGGTATTGAGTTACAGGCACCGGGCGGGAGAGCGGAGCACCCCTGCTCTGGAGCCCGCGAACAGCTAAGCCGCGGCGCGGGGAGGTGGCGCCGCCGGAGGGCAGATCGCCTCGGAGCGGGTGGTCCGGGCCACCCCGGGGCTGCCGAAACCGTCTCGCCGTGGGCAAGGCGCGGGGGCGATGCTCCAGAGGCTGGGACTGAGACTTGGGCTCCATGGCTGCTTACTCGGGATCGATTTCCCCCTTCCTTCTCTTTTTCCTGGCGCCTCCATATGGCGTGCGGTGGCAGCACGCTTCCTGGGCCGCCCCTGGGGCTCTGTACCATAGGGGCAAGCTGCCCCGGACTCTGCGCCCCGAGCTGGGCCCGCAGACTGGGCAGAGCCCGTGTCGGAGGGTTTGGCAACCTCCTCGGGATCTACCTGGAAGTGGACGTGCCGGAGTGCGGCTGGAGCTGAGAAAATCGGGGGTCGTTCTCGGGCTCCCTAGGGCCTTGTGGGGGCGGGGTCAGGACGGTGAACGGTTTTATTGCTTAACTCAGTGAACTGGTGGCTGCAAGCCTTGCTTCTACGTTCTGCCCCGTTCTTTTGCTGGCGAAACGCGAGTTTGAGTAGCTTGGCTCTAGTTGGGCTCCTGGAGGAGAGACAGTCTCAGGAGATATTTCGAAGATTCTTGCTTAGCCACGGCCCTGTATCCTAGTCGCCAGCAGCGAGGTTTCGGGATATGCTGCCCCGTCTGAGCTGGGAAATTGGCAATGGGTCCCGAGCGTAATGGCTAGTGGCAGGAAGAGGTCAGAAACCACTCTTGGTTGGGGTGAGGGAAGCATTAACCCTGCTACGGCTTCCTGCCTGAGTAGAGAGCGCTTTCCTTAGTAGGCCACGTACCCTGACCCCACCCCCGTCCAGTCCCTCCCCATTTTATACTCATCCCCCCCCCCCACACACACACATCGTGATCTGGGAATGGTGTGTGGGGGGGTACAGGATGGCGCGTCCCTCTGGATAGTGCGGTTAGGGCTGGGCTTGAGGGAGAATGCTCATGTCCAAAAATGGTAACATTCATTCCCTTTTTTAAACTTAAAGGGGTGGGGGGAGTTTAGTGAGCCGGCTGAAGTTTTTTTTTTTTTCAGCTAAAGGCATCCTGTATTAGCTCACTCAGGAATCCTAAGCCCTGAAACGGTGCCCTTTTACTCACTTCATCAGACAAGCAGAGGTAATTTAAAACACACCACAATGGGCTTCCTTAAACCGGAGACCTGGGGCCCTGTCCCTGTCTCTTAGGGCAACAGCAACTTAAGAGCGTCCCTAGGCTTTGAACTGACTTCTTTGTAATGTATTGGTAGCTTACAGACACCGCCCTCTTCCTGTCAGCCCCCCTCCCCCTCTTCTGGGAGGCCTGAGGGCTGAGGGTCTTTCCCCTTCTTCACTCTCGAGTTTATTTCCTGAGACTGTTGGTGGAAGAGAAAACTAAGTGAGCAGTTTGGAGATTCCCAGGGAGGATGAGAAATCTCCCTCCTTCCCCTGCTTCTTTCTCTATCCAAAAAAAAAATGTTTCTTAAAGAGACTTTTTTTTTTTTTTTTTTAAAGTGTGCATTGGTGTTTTGCCTGCATGTCTGTCCCTGTGAGGGTGTCAGATCTCCCGGAACTGGAGTTACAGGCAGTTAGAAGTTGCCACGTGGGTACTGAGAATTGGGATCCTCCGAAAGAGCAGCCGATGCTCTTAACCGACCATAAAAACATCTTTATTAAGAATAGATTTTAAGTTGGACAGGAGGGGAGGGATCAGAATGGTGGAATCTTGGGATCTTCCATGGAGAATAGGAATCCTTTCCAGGAGTCCACCTTTATGCTGCAAGAGACAGGAGTGATGGAGCTGTTGAAGGTCCAGGCCTGTGTCCAGAGCCTTGGGCCAATATGCTCATTCAGTATTAAAGAATGAATGACTGAACAAACATTTTCAATAGAGTTGGAGAGAAAATGATAGCTTCCCAGAACACTGATCTGGTAGGAACAGATGCCTGGGGAATTTGGTCATTTGGGGGAATTTGATCATCTCTGGGCATATGTAACATATGTAGGCTGATGTTGGCTAATGTGGGCAGCAGGGTACCCATTTTATCTTGGAGATCCCAGCAGCCGTGTGAGCACATGTGAGGATGAGTAGACCAGTTAAGAGAGAAGTAGCTTGGGCTGAGGGCCCTGTACAGCACACTGGAAGCAGCTGGAGGAAGGATGGAGAACCAAGTCTGGCATCGAAAGCCCGTGGGTTTTGGAATCAGGGAATCTACACTTGCTTAGGTTAATAGTGGGAGCCTGGCAGAAGGCCCTCTGCTTTTGATTGGAAAACCTGGTTTAAGGTTGTGGCCCTGGTCATTCATTTTCTATTGCCTTCTGTGAGCATATGTTTCCTCACCTGTGTAGTGCTTAGTAGAATGATAGGGCATTTCTTTTTTGGTTTTTCGAGACAGGGTTTGTCTGTATCCCTGGCTGTCCTGGAACTCACTCTGTAGACCAGGCTGGCCTTGAACTCAGAAATCCGCCTGCCTCTGTCCCCCAAGTGCTGGGATTAAAGGCATGCGCTACCACTGCCCAGCGATAGGGGTAAAACAGCACCACGTAGGGTTTCCTACCCACTCGGGTTGGGGTGGTTATTATATGGGACCACTGCCTACAAGTGAACACTGCCAAAGGAGGTGGGAGAACTGAGGTGGCATGGTGCAGTGGGAGCCAAAGGTCACAACATGACAGGCAGAGGACAGCCTGCTTGTAGCTCTGGCGTAGCATAGCTGTTTGTGAGACTGTGGGCAAGTCACTTACTTCTCTCGCTTCTCTCTGTGTGTGGTGTATACGTGGGTATGCCTATGTGGTGGCTAGAGATTGATGTTTGGTGTCTTCCTGAGTCACTCTGTACTTTATTTATTGAGTTAGAGTCATTCTATGCCCTGCCCTGGCTGGCCTGGAACTCTGCAACATAGAACAGGCTGGCTTTGAACTCAGAGACACCATGTGCCTCTGTCTCCAACCTGCCCAACTCTCCACTTTGTTTTTGAAAACTGGGGTGGGGATGGTGGTGGGTGGGGAGGTCTCTCTCATGGAAACTGAACTTCTTCACTCAGCTACTCTGGCTGGCCAATAAACTCCAGAGATTTGCCTGTCTCTCTGCCCTGGCCAGTGCTGAGCTTACAGGCCTGTGACACTGTACCCAACTTCTTATGTGGGTGCTAGAGAGTGAGTTTAGGTACTTAATTCTTGTGCAAAAAGCCCCTTTCATGACTGGGCCATCTCCTCAGCTCTGAGCTTTTTCTAGGTAGAGTTTTGCAAATGCGCTGTGAATACTGACTGTGAGCCAGGCTGAGTTCTAAGGGTTGGAAGTGGGACATTGAGTGAGACAGAGTAGATCTCTCTGTTGTTTCCTTATCTGTGAACCTGAGGCGTTTCTGCCCAACACCCCCCCCCCCACACCCCTCCCTCTTTCCCCAGTTCTTACCCGCTCCTCAGAAATGGTGTGGTGGGAACTCCTTCCTTGGTGGAGGTGGATGCAGGTAGAAGCCTGAGTAGGCAGGAGGCATGACTCAAGGAGCCAAAGCGGGGTGGGGTGCCTGTGCTTATTCCTTCTCCAAAGAATGCTTTGGGGTAGAGTTCTTGGGGCTGGTCCACATACCTCCAAATGCAAAGTAAGACTATGGCCCAGAACCTGTGGACCAGAGGAGATGCTGCTTGGGTCATCTTCCTGACGTCCAGGATCAGTCCCAAAGTCACCTCTCTTTCCCAAGACAGTTCTTTTCATGACGACCAAAGGCGTCTCTCTGTGTGTTCCCTCTCTGAGATCGTGCCACACCCTTGAGTGTAGGATCACAGGTATAAGACAGGCTAAAGAGAATATGGATTTGGAGTCACGTCCTGGATCTATCCTCTTCCACTATGACCTTGGGCCAGGTCCTTTAAGCTTTGGCTCAGGCTCTCAACATTTGTAAAAACCAGCTGATTCAGGTTTTTGTTTTTGTTTTTAATGTGCATTGGTGTTTTTCCAGTATGCCTGTGTGAGGGTGTCCAATCCCCTGGAACTGGGGTTACAGACAGTTGAGAGCTGCCATGTGGGTGCTGGGGAGTGAACCTGGGTCCTTTGGGAGAGCAGCCAGAGACCCTAATGGTGGAACCATCTTTCCAGCCCCCTAACTGATGCAGTTTCAACTTGAGATGTAGGATAGTGCTTCTGCTGCTGAAGTATATTCTCCTCTCCTCTCTGGTCTTGGAAGTTCTGGGTGACTATGTATTCCCACAGGTGTCAGCCCTGGGGCCTTTTATAATAAGACACGTAATCAATATTTGCCGAGTATTCACTAGCTGTTGGCAGGTGAATGAAAATGGCTGTGGATAGGACTCGGGTCTGCACCAGTGGTAGGCTAGGTTTCAGCAAGATAGGCCATCTCACTCACACTGGTTTCTGGGCAGCTGGGTAATCTCATGGGAGTTTACCTATAATTCCCCAAAGGAAAGGACTCGCATGAATGGGCTTACCTGGGAAGGATTAGACATCCCAAACCAGGGTGGTACCTGGCAGAAGTGAAATTAGAAATTAGACTTGGCTCTTCCATCTCTCAGACTCCTCATTGTCTGTCCTCCTTTTTTCTCCCCCCAAGACAGGGTTTCTCTGTGTAGCCCTGGCTGTCCTGGAACTCACTCTATAGACCAGGCTGACCTTACACTCAGAAATCCACCTGCCTCTGCCTCCCAGGTGCTGGGATTAAAGGCTTGCACCACCACTGCCTGGCTATTGTCTGTCCTCTTGACTACCATGCCTGTGACAGTGTCTGGGACCAAGAACCCAGGCTGCCCTGTTCTTTCCTGAATTTCTGATGCTGAGCACAGGGACAGGACTGACTGAGGCTGCTGCTTGGGGACATAGATGCTCTTTGTTCTAAAGACCCAATCCTAGGCCTGCATTCTGGTTCCAGCTTCTGCAGATGAATGTGCACTGAGTGGGATGGGGGTTCCAAATGTTGGCTTCCTTATTGACTAACTGTGCCATCTTGGATCTACAAGGTGAATTCTAGGCCAGCTTGGGACCCTGTCTCAAAGCCCCCCTCCTGGACCCCCAAAAAAACCCCAACCAAAAATAAAAGTTAAAAAAAAAAAAAAAACTAACCAGAAAGTACTTAAAACTTGTGTCATCATTGTCATAGGCAAGAAACTTGACATACCAAGAGTGAATGTCTTTTTTTTTTTTTTAATTTATTTATTTATCTTAGTACTCTATAGCTGTCTTCAAACACACCAAAACAGGGCATCAGATCTCACTGCAGATGGTTGTGAGCCACCATGTGGTTGCTGGGAATTGAACTCAGGACCTCTGGAAAAGCAGTCAGTGCTCTTAACTCCTGAGCCATCTCTCCAGCCCGCAAATGTCCTTTAAGAGCCATTTAGCCCAGGAATTTTCCCTGCCCTCAATCTCCCAGCAACTTCCCCAAGCTCACTTCACCCTAGAACTTGATGGAGCTCCTGCCTCTTCAAACCCTGATCCACATGGGGAGGCTGGGAGCAAGTGTCCTCCACTGGTTCAGCAATGGACAAAACCTAAAGAAGTGAGGCAGGAAAGGGTTGGGCCATGAGGCCACAGATGGCAAGTGGCCTCAGCCTAGGCAGGTGTGAGAAGGCCTGGCTTGTGGCTAGACAACCAGAGTTGTCTAGAAGTGGCTTTGTGGGACGAAGAGGCTGACAGGCTCCCAAAGGGTATGTGGTCAGTGTCATCGGGAGGAATATCTCTTCTCTGAGGATGGCTTTGGGAGTTGCTCTCTAAAGGCCTGGCACTGGACACCTGGCTGATGGCCACAGACTAGAAATGGGGCTTAAGGGCTTGTTCATACAAGATGTACTTTTTATGGATATAGAGCTGAGATGGGGTAGCCCCAGACTGAGATACAACCTGGCCATGGATGTTCTGCTTCGTGACTCCTGGAAAGAGTCCAGTCCTAATGTTGAATTGTCAAGATGACCTAATGCCATTGAATCACTGAGATGACTACTGGAACCAGTTACAGGAAGTGTACGGAACACCCTGGGTGTTCTGTTTTGTGGGTCATGACAACCGCAGTTTAGGTGGAGAAACTAGGGTGGCGGTGGCTGGGACTCTTGTAGCCCAGCCTGGCCTTGAATTTTCTGCTTATCTGAGCATGGCCTCCCACCTCTACATGGTAAGTGCTGGGAGTACCGACTCGTAATGGTGCTGGGAATTGAACCGGCTTTCATGCATGGTGGGCAAGCATTCTACCAACTGAGCTATATATCCAGTCCCTGGTCCTTTACTTGTTGAGAGTGATGCCTAAGCCAGGCTGTCCAAGCAGGTCACTGGTCAGGCTCCTGAGGCTCACACACCTCTTTAGGTACTGTTGGGGTCCTCCCAGCCAGTCAGCCCCAGTTATCCACAGGCTGACGTGCAGCCAAGGATTGCCTGCTCTACTGGCCTTGCCTTTCATCCTCTGGATACTGCCAGTGGCCTCATATCTCTACAGGAGCAGTCCTGTGAGCTGGGGCCATCTACTCAGCAAGAATAATGTCAGGGCTAGGTGTGGGACTCATCCTTTAATGGGAGACAGAGGGAGGTGGATCTGTCTACCTGGCCTATGCAGTTAGTTCCAGACTGTCCACACAGTGAGACCCTGTCAGGTTCTACATCGGGGACAGTGAAGGGGACGAAAGAGTTCCTCAGACCTTCTTTCAAGGCCTTCCATTGACTGGGGGTTATCCCACGGGACTTTGGTGGGTGGGGCACTAGGAGTTCAGCCTACAGTAGGTCTTTTGAAGGCCTGTATGCATGTGTGTCCATGTTATGTTTCCCAGGTGGAGGACCGTCTGACCTTTTCAGGATCTCAAGGTCAGGGTGACAGTGGCTTTAGGATCTGAAGCTGGTGATCCAATCCCCCTCTGTTGTTTGCTCTGCGGTGCTGCTTATAAAATAGTCTGCATGCGTAGGAACATTAAGCAAAGATGGATGTATACAAATAAAACCCCAGGGGTGGACATGTTCTGGAATTAGACTGTGGTGGTGGTTGCGTGGCCTTGTGAATAGATTCAAAATCACTGGATTGTGCATTGCGAAAATGGTGACATTGATGTTATGAGAATTATGTCTCGGTTGAAAAGCCCAAGAAAAGACTAATAATATAAAGAAGAAGCTGACAGCTGCCTGTCATCCCACCTCCCAAATGTGAATACTGTCACAGCAGTTCAGATGGTATCTGTCGGCCTCATAACTTATCCTTACTTTGGAAACAGCTCTCCTGTGCCCTCCCCTGGCCCCACCTCATTTCTTCTTGCTCACTGTCTGCTCCTGGGCTGGGATTTAGAGCCATGAGCTATATGGTAGGAATAGAGCTGAAGAGTCATCAGGAAGAGAAGCGAGTTGTCTGATTGGCCTCTTGGAAACTGCCTGAGAATATATAATACATAAACACCAGAACAGGGCTGGGGAGGAATGGGGTTTTCTCCTATGTTCCCAAGTCTCCACCTTTTGAGAGATACCTGGGGGTGTTCAGATATAAATCCTGTTGGGCTGTGGTCATTTCTCTTCTCGCCTTCTGCTGTCGCCAGGGTCAGCATGCAAGGGTGGCTTTCCTCCAGGTCCGAGGCAGGCATGGGCTGGGGAGGCAGCCCCACCTCCTTGGGAAGTTGCCTAGCAATAGTGGGTAGGTGACTTAGCCCACTATAGAGGTGGGAGGAGAATAAAAGGCAGTGAGGATGGGAACTGGGTGTAGATGCGGAGGATGCTGTTCCCCTGGAAACCGCCTGCTTGGTCCTTGGCTACCACGGGCCTCTCGTAGGACTATGACTCGCTATCCTCTGAGGTGGACCAGAGTCTTCTCTAAGATTGTGTCCCGAGAGTTCCAAGGTGGAGGAACGCTTGTGCTTGCATGCCAACCTGTCAGTCAGTCAGACACCCTTAGTCAGGAGCCTCTGTTAGCATTCTCAGCAGCAGGGGACAGAGATGTAGGGTGGTCACTCTTCCTAGAAGGACCTGATTTAAGGACACAGAGTAACATGCTCCCAGACCCACAGAGAAAGGGGTGGACATGAAGCCTCAGTTGTTCATTTTGGTTTGAAATGTTTCATAAGCCAAAGGTACTGAAAGGGAAATATAAACACTGTCCACTTCTTGGGGAGGGAAGAGAAGATTCTCGAAGGTGAACTGGCCAGGAGAGCTGTCTATTTTATATCAGTCAACCAGCTAGTCTTTATTAACAGTAAGTAAGTAAGTAAGTAAGTAAAAAGATCAACAGCTCACAGTGACTAAAGGCTAACTGACTGAGATGACCTTGGCCTGCACGCCTCTGCAAGGAAGACACCGTTAGTCTATCTTGCTAGATGGGTAATTAAGACACAGAGAAGTAGCTTGCCCAGGAACTGATGGGCTAATAAGCTGAGTTATGAACAAGGCTAGGCAGATTAACTTCAGAGTTCTGACTTTTAGCCATCAGTACAGACACACCCTCTGCTCTGAAGGGGCTTATGATTTAACTGAGACTAAATGTGAGTGAATAATACCTCAGGGTGGTATGTAATCAAGGGCTCATTTTATGATTCATGGTTTTTCACTTTTATACTCTTGTATTAATCGCGATGTGATTTCTCACCCTTAATGGCAATGAGCAAACGCGTGAGGACTGATCTCCATTTTAGGGTAGAGAAGATGAGGCACAGAGAAGTTGGGTGACTTTAACCAAGGTCTAGACACAACTAGATTGTTTAGGGGGAGTTTTGGCTAAAGTCTTTGGAGGGACTCTTAGCCTGACAGATCCTGGATGGCACAGACACTTCTGAAGTTACTTTTCTTAGTTGGCAGGGGGGGGAAGTGGGGGGAGCAGGGGAGGAGAGGGAGGAATATCAGTAGCCACACTGTGCACCCCCAAGGTGCTCTTAGCCATGAGGTTCAGGCACCCCTTCCCTGCTGCTTCCTTTCCTCAGCTGCCCTGCCCTTTGTTTATGGTCACCTGGGGGGTGGGGGGAGCAGACAGGCTCTGCCCCAGGCAGCAGGGAATTTTGATTGCAGGTGTCTGTGCTTTAAGCCTAGAGAGTAACTAATGTTCAGAGAGGTATAGGGGAAAGTTGAGTCTTAGGTTGGTTTTTTGCCATAACAGGACTGAAAGTTTCTAGGTCAGGCTGAGAAAATAGTTCCTGCTGGAGGACAGTGCCATTTATTGAGCATCGAGCATTGTAGGGCTTCAGAGGGTCTGCAGCAGCTGTTAGTTCTGGGTGGAAAGGCAGCCAGTCAGGGAGGGTGCCTCTTTGCTCACCTTGCTTCTGCTGCTTGGTGGGGCCCGTGGGGCCATCTGGAGTAGGGTTGCAGGCCCACAATTGTGTTGCCAAGCTACCGCTTATAGGGCCCTGAAGACTTATTTATTTTAGTTGTTTGAGACAGGTTTTTGCTCTGTAGCCCAGGCTGACCTGGAACTCACTGTGCCGTCCACTCTGGCCACCAACACTCAGCAATTCTGCCTTGGTCTCCTGAATGCTAGAATCATAGGCGTGTTCTAGGCATGAGCTACCGTGCCCATCTTCTGAAGAAAGATACTCTAGTATAGGCTTAGTCACAAGGATAAAGGGAAAGAAAGGTGCTTAGAAGAAAGTAAGGTACACCTGAAAGCATGCGTGTGGGTTTCTCAAAGAGGAGTCTCAAAAAGAGACAGACGTCAAACATGAGTATGGACTCTTCTGGAGAAAGTTACCCTTTTAAAACGTTCTTTTAGGGGCTGGAGAGATGATGGCTCAGCAGTTAAAACTACTGGCTGTTCTTCCAGAGGTCCTGAGTTCAATTCCCAGCAAACACATGGTGGCTCACAACCATCCGTAATGAGATCTGATGCTCTCTTCTAGAGTGTCTGAAGGAAGCTACAGTGTACTCACATCTCACATATAATAAATAAATAAATGTTTTGTTTTGTTTTTTTTAAAAAGTTCTTTTAAAGTCATCTGTAGAGGTGGAAATGATGGGAGAAAGATGGAATTAGATTGCATTTTTCAACCCTCTGTAGGTGAGATGCCACAGGAGACAGAACCTGCAGGTGAATGATGTCCCTCAGGCAAATTTCTTAATGTAGCTTGTCTTCCCTTAGGACAGGAGACCCCTTCCCTTTCAGATGGAGGGGCTGTGAGAGTCAGGTCCTCTCTTCTCATGTCCCATACAGAGAGGCCAAACAGCTTATATTTTGGGGATGGAGAAAAAGTGGAATTTTTAATCCCTTTCAGTCCAATGCTAGCCTAGGAAAGGGGGCCCTGCCCTGCTCTGCCTTGTCAGCTGAAGCACAGACCTCTTTGTGTCTCGTTGCCTGCCAGCAGCCCCTCTGTTGTTTCTGGCTGAAGCCTTGAGTCTGGGGGAGTGGTTCCCTTCAAACACCACAGATATCCTCCAGATGATACATAACGGCACCTTCCAGTCCACTTTCCGATATTTCCAATGGGCCTTTCTTTCCAGGAACCCAAAAGTGATTTTCCAGACTCAGCTCTGGAAGCTGGGATGAGGAGGCATATAAATGTGTTTTCCTGGAGGCGGGAACTGGGCCTGGATCCCTGTTTCCTGCCCTTCAAGTTACTATGGACAGGATGGAGGTGTCTATGCATGTGAGGCCCTGAGCTCACTCACCCACCCCCTTTTCCCTGGATCACCCCCACCCCCAGCCTGCAACCACCTTTAAAGTATTGTTCTGTGGTTCTGGGCATGGAATCTAGCTAGCTAGGACTCTGTGCTTAATGGGGTTGGTGAGATGGCTTAGCAATGAAAGGGACTTGCTACTAAGCCTGACCTCCTGAGTTCAGTGCCTGGAACCCACATGACAGAAGAGAAGAACCAGTTGCTGGAAGTTGCTCTTTGACCTCCACGTATTTGCACAGGTGCATATAATAAGTTAAGAAGCAATGGAATAAATTTTTTTTAAACAATAAATGACAGTAATCTTATAGCCTGATTAATTAGATATATGTATCTTTATCTTATTTGTGTTTGTGTGTCAATACATATTTACTTATTTATTGTTTTTGGTTTTTTTTTGTTTTGAGACAGTGTTGTTTTGTAGCCCTGGCTGTCCTGGGACTCGCTCTGTAGACCAGGCTGGCCTGGAACTCACTCTGTAGACCAGGCTGGCCTGGAACTTAAAAAATTAACCTGCCTCTGCTTCCTAAGTGCTGAGATGAAAGGTGTGCACCACCACTCCTGGCTTTATACATTTGTTTTGAAAATGAAGAACTACACCTTAGATGCTTGTACTTGGGCCTGTCTACTACTGCCCTAACTGAGGCTGCCAGGCACTGAGTGGTAGGGTCACTTTGGCACTCAGGGGTGCCTGACTCGGGAACCCTCCCCTGGGCCTTTCTCCATAGAAGCCCCTGGTTGAAGAGCGGATCCAACTTGGGGTCTACTATCCTGGGCCTGTGACTGTGGTTGTTACTGTGTCCCAATCTCACTAACTACAGAGAGACAGACGTCTGTAGTTCTGTGGGTTGGGCTAGGCACATTCTCAGTGTCTGAGGACAGCTAGTGGGATGACAGCATGTCACCCCCATTCCTGCCAGGCTTCTTCATTCCCCCTCCTCCTCCCCTAGCTGTCAGCCACTTAGCTATTGCCTTGCCCGGTTGGCACCTGGGCTTCCAGGATGGGCTAGTGAGAAACTTGGAAGAGACAGATGTATTGGCAGGCTCGCTCTACTGTCTTAGAGCATCACTGTGAAACTCTTGGCTCTGAGGACATTTGGAGGATCAATGACCTGAGGTGGCTTGGACAGTAGATGGTGTATGCTTGTGAGGTTTCCTGAAGTCCCCTAGCAAGTGTGAGTCTTTAAAAGCTTCCCTGACAGACATTATCCAGCTCTCTAAACTAATGACAAGGCACACAAAAGCTTGTGTGTCGCAGCTGTTTCCTAACTCACTTCGTGCCTCTGGCCAGGTGTCTGGGTAGCAGGAAAGTCCAACAAGAAGGTCTGTGTAACTCCAGCCATGAGGTTGCGTCCTGGGTTCAGGACAGAGGTCTGGTTGGCTCCCCAGATTCAGGTGTAGCTTGGAACCATCCTCATCATTAGACTGGGTCAGAGCATTGGATGAGCTTAGACTCTGCTGTACTGTCACTGTCCTGTCTTTGTTTAACAAAGATGCTGTTGATCACCTTCCAGCTTCTTTGAAGGCAGTCCAGCTGTGGTTTTCCTCTTAGCCGTGTGTACACTCCAGATCTCTTTCCTGAGGGACTATCCATGCTGGCCCCTTCCCCCAGTACCCCACCACTTTCTCCCTGGGGTGCGGGGTTGTTGGTGCTGGACCAGTCCGTCATAGTTGAGTGTTGCTTATGACCCAGGATGGTTATAATCACTGAATGGTGGTCAATGCTCCATGCTGGCAGTAAGGTGGGGCTCAGGCTCTTAACTGGATTACCACGTGGGAATCAACTCCAAGGCCTGGACCTTGCCAGCCTTCTGTTTCTGTAACCCCACCCTCACCCTTTTTTTGTCTGTTTCATTTGAGATAGGGTCTCAACTGTGTAGCCCTGGCTGCCTGGAACTCTGTATGTGAGCAAGCAGATCTCCAACGCAGAGAGATCAGCCTACCTCTGCCTCTCAAGTGCTGGGACTAGAGGTGTGTGCCACTGTCCTTGGCTTGGTAGTGGTAGACTTCTCCTTTTAAGGCTTGCTTTTATTTTTTTATCCATGTGTCTGTGTGAGTATGTGTGCACTGTGTTTGGATTCCCGTGGAGTCTAGAATTGAGCATCAGGTCCTCTGGAGCTGGAGTTACAGATGGTTGTGAGCCGGCTAACACTGGGGCTGAGACTTGAGCTCCTTAGAGCAGTAAACGCTCTTAACCACTGAGCCATCTCCCTAGGCCATGCTGGTCCCTTCTGAAGGGACAGTCAGCGGATTCAAGCACTTCTTCAGGTGATCTTACGATGAGCCTCTGGGCTTCCCAGCCTGTGCCTGAAGCTAAGCATTCTGCAGTCTTACTTGTGGGAATTTCCTATACTCTCAGTTTTTAGGACTTTCTCCTCACCTGGATGGTGAGCAGGGCCCAGGTGGGCAGAGCCAGGTGAATGTCCTTCCCTTACCCAGAAATCTGTGCTCCATGACGTAGGCTCAGCCTTTGTCTTGACTCAGGAAATGCTTGGCTAGGGTGTGGCCATGAGTGGGAAGCCAGTTGCCCTAGGACTTCAGAGTGAGACCTTGTTTGGAGTTATCAGTGGTACTTTAGCTTCTGTTCCTAAGCCTGGCTGCTCCAGGCATGATGTAGGATGTTCAAGAAAGAATAGGGACTGTCTCTGCCTGTTGCAGGGTAGGCTGACATAATCAGCCCCTGTGTTGCCTAGGCCACTGTTGCCTGTGTGAGGGCGGCTGCTCGTCCTGTGAGCTCCGTGGGCTCAGTGGGCTCGAGAACCAGGCAAGACTTTTTGTGTGGGATCTAAGAAGAACCAGTATCACATGTGGCCTTGCCTCTCACTTATTCACATTCAGAGCCTGCTCTCACCCTTCTTTCCCCAGCAGCAGTCTGAAGAAAGCAAAACCATAGGATGCCAAGTCAGAAAGGGACCTGGAAGGTTATGTGCATGAAGAAACCAGAGTCCATAGCGGCAGTTTGACTTGGCCAGGGGGATTCTGCCACGATCTCACTCCATGTGAGGCTGGCTTTGTAAAGGAGTCAGAGTCCATGGGAGGGAGTGGTCTTCTCCCATCCCTGCAAGTGGGCTCAGGAACCTGAGAGCAGACATGCCCAGCAAATGAATTTTGCAAGTTAGAGATAGTGATGGGCAGGTAGGCTTTTATATGCCAATCATCCTGGACCACCCTATAAGTTTGCATGTCAGCAGGGCTACAGAGGCCCAGCAGTGTGGACGTGGTGGTGGTGGCAGTGGCAGTGACAGGGATGACAGCTCATACTCAACTCCCACAAGGCCAGTCATGTACTGAGTCTGGTTGCTGCACTAGCTGTGAATCATTGGAACCACCTTCTAGAGAAGCGGCACTGTGATAAAAATTCCTCTCAGCAAAACCATCCCAGGCTTTGATTAAGTCATTTGCCTCAACTCACACAACTCTTTGTGGGAGGCTGAACATGGAGCCACTACCTGCTGTCCCGGCTGCCTTCCCTCTGCTTGAGATGAGCACCTGCTGCCAGCCCTGCCTGGGTCAGGGACGCCCCTCAGAGATGGAGCCAAGTCTCTGCTTCCCCAGATCCCAGTAGATTCTCTTTTGAGTAAATAGCACAGCACATTCCTAAGGAGCAAGGAGGTGTGGCTCTGCCTGAGGTCCCAATTTCTCTAGTGGTTGAGATAGGGGTAGCCTGGGGCCCTATGAAGGCTGATTATCTCTCCACATTTCCTTTTTTGGCTTTCAGCACCAAGGATGGTCTTGGAAGTGAGATTTTGTTGGGTCAGCTTCCGGCAAGGCAGCCTTTCTAGCTCCCAAGAACCTGGTATTGGCCCTGCTGTAGGCGGTCCTGAGTGAGGCCCCTCCCTGGCGGTTGGGCAGCTCCTGGTCTGCAGGTATTCCAGGCCTCCACTCTCTGGAGCTGCTGTGATCATGGTGACCTTCTGTTGCAGAGTCTATGCTGACTGCTGTCAATACACTGTCTTGTTTTTATCCCTGTAAATAGGAGGGGGCACTTGGCTCTCTGGGCAGGTGCCAGAATCAACTCTTTGAGAACTCACTGAGGCTGTCAGAGCAGACAGACAGCCACACTAGGTCTGTAAGACGAACCCCCCCCCCCAGCACCTCACCCTCAGAGTGAACAGAAAGTGGTAGGTGGCTCAGAAACTGCAACACACTGTCTAACCTGGCCCACAGTGTCCTGGGCCTGTGAGGTTCTCCCTAGGCTGTGTGTAAAGCAGTCACCAGGCGTCTCTCTTTGTTACGGATAGCTGGGTGGGCTTGGGGCTGGGCCATTCATTGCAGAAAATCCCAGGCAGGTGAACACAGTGATGTAAAGATAGCCAGAAGCCAGACTGAGGCTGGCCCTCTGACAGTCTTACCTCAGTGATTCCTTCGAGTCAAGTTTTAGGTACCCGCTGTCACCCGGACTGGTTGACTGGGCTGTGGGAAGCTGATGGGTCGTGTGTATCAGGGTGACTGAGGACCTGATGGTCCTATAAGATTATGGTGAAGTTGAAAATTTGCTGCTGCTGACAACGAGGATGAGGATGATCTTGTTGCCTCTGCCTCCTCCTTTCTTCCCGGTTCCCCCTCTCCATCTTCCTCTTCCGAAGCCCATGCTGGCCTCCAGTGCACAGAGGCTGACTTTGGATTTCTGATTCTCCAGTCTTCACCAAGTGCTGGGATCACAGGCACAGGACATCACACCTGGTTTAAGCAGTGCTGGGGATCAAACCTGAGGCTTTGCGTGCACCAGGCAAGCACACTTCCTGCCAAGCTACATTGTCAGCTCTCGCTGAGGGCTCCTCTTCCACCTCTGCATGGCCACTGTGTCCCACTTGACCACCGCCGTCAATAGGTAGTCAAATATGTTCTATAGGCTTTCCGCCTGGGAGCGATAGGCTACAGTATCTAATCTAGGTGTACAGGAAGCCATACCACTTAGCTTTGTGTGAGTGCACAGTCCTGTTTACACAGTGACAAAAACCTCCCAATAGTGTAGGCTCAGAGGCATCCTCATCGCCCTCTGATGCATAGCAATAATGGTAATTTTGATAGTAGTATCGGGTGGTGTGAGTGCAAACTTGTCTCATAGCGTGTGGCTGGAGCTATGCTCTCTTCTTTTTACAGAAAAGTTGCCCCAACAAGTATGCCCCACATACCTATCCAAGGTCTTGTAGCCACCATTTTACAGCTGGGGAAACTGAGGTGTAGAGAGGTATAGTGATTGGCCTGTAGCTGGTAAATGAAAGAGCTAGGATTTGGTTCTTAAGGACCATGATTCTTTCTCTCTTGTTTTTTGTTTGTTTGTTTGTTTGTTTGTTTGTTTGTTTGTTTTTTGAGAGAGGGCCCCATCCTATAACTCGCTCTGGCCTGCAGTTTACTGTGTTCACTAGACTGTGAACACTAGAACACTAGACTAGTTAGTGTTCAATCTTAGAACACTGTCTTGGCAGCAAGGGTTACACCTCACCTGGCTTAAGACCTTGGCTCTTCTGCAGATGCCCCTCTGTGATCTTTGTTTCTCTCCTCAAAGCTGGCATTGCACCTGGGATCCAGCAAGCTCTCAGAAAAGCCTTAAGGATAGAACTGAGGGCTTGGAGCCCCGACCCTTGAGGAAAAGCAGCTTCTCCATTGGAGGAAACGCTGCATGGTACCCACTGGGCGTGGGAGGCTCCTCTAAGCTCCTCCCCTCAGTCCCTGTAGTCACTGTTCGGGATGGGGGATGAACTCAAGTTTAGGTGGAGTAGATGGGAGTCCGGAAGTCTCCCTCTCTGCTTCAGAGTTGGAAAGAGAAGCCTCTCTCTTCCTTTTTCTCTACTCTCAGGACATCAGCATGGCCCGCCGTCACAAATGCTGCCAGCTAGATGTTTCCTGCATCGAGTGAAGATAGCAAATAATTTAGAATTTGAAGAAAGTAGCATCTCCTTGGAGGCCGATTCTGACTCCCGCCCTTACCCATGATGCTTTGCGTTGCATGCATGATTTTGTATGCATGATTTAGAACTTACAGGGAATTTACATGAGGGCAACAGAAGAAGTCATTTGAATTAGCGCCATGAACATGCCTGAAATATTTCATTGTCCTGCTTGTTGTAGTATGCTGAGATCCGCCGCACGCTCTTGTGACCTGCTGGGAGTGGCTGGAGTAGAAAGGCTAAGGAGAGAAGGTTGCCATCTCAGTATCTCCCTTATGAGATCCAAATGAGCATCCACCCTTTCCTTGTGCAGGCAGTTACCAAAGGCATTGAACTAACAGTGTACATCATTGACTGGGTGCCACGACCGAGCCTAAAGTGGGCGGATAGCAGGTACATGCAGTTCTTAGGCACTTTATGAGAGTATGTTGCACTCATATGAGAGCACTCTAGCCAGCTGTACCTCGGCTCAACCCACATTTGCTGTGGATTATTTATTTTTATTTTTTTATTTGTTTTAACTTATCATTGTTTCTTTTGTTTGTGACATGGTCCATGAGACATGGTACAAGGTCAGAGGGCAACTTGCAGGAGTTGGTTCTCACTTTCCACTATGGGTCCTGGGGATTGAGCTTGGGTTTTTGAGATTGATAACAGACATCTTTAATCTGCTGAGACTTATCTTCAGCCCAACCTTTTACCCTTCCAGCCCTCTATGTAGTCCTGGAACTCTCAAGAGATCCGCCTGCCTCTGCCTCCTGAGTGCTGGGGTTAAAGGCATGAGCTACCACTGCCCAACACCTGTATTTAACAGATGTGCTGTGTGTCAGTTCATGACCAGAACACAGTCTGTGATCTGAGTCTTTAAGTGATGGTGTCATTGTAGAACAATATGCACATCTGTAACCTGTGCCAATTATAGTATTATGGAGCATAAGAATTTTCTGCTCTGTTAGAATCTTACAGGACCACAGGGCACCACATAGTTCCATCTGGTGATTATGAGGCACCTACCTCCCTTAAGCCCTCATTCCATCCAGATAACAACCAGGTGTGTGATCTCTGCCAATGAACCAACAGATGGGTGAGAGTCACATGCTGGCCTATTCTAAGGAGTTAGAGGTCAGCCCCTGCTCTACCTGCAAGAGACGGGTAAAGTGACACTGAGCTAAAACCCACAGGTAAGGAAATAGTGATACTTGGAGTCCAAATCCAACATGGAGGACTTGTGGTGTAGTTCAGTGGGAGAGCATTTGCTGAATATGCATGAGGTCCTACGTTCCCTCCGTGTGTGTGTGTGTGTGTGTGTGTGTGTGTGTGTG
>NW_022196912.1:95204868-95229082 GCF_008632895.1 Mastomys coucha | reverse complement strand
CATGCTGGGTATGCACACCTATGACTCCAGGACCATGGTACTGAGACAGGAGGATCACTACATGTTTGAGTCCAGCCTTGACAATACAGAGTTCTGGAATAGCCTGGGCTACCGAGTAAGACCCTGTCTACCCCAAGAAAAAAGAAGAGAGGAGGAGGAGAAGGAAGAGGGAAAGAGAGCGAGTCAGGCAAAGGTGTCAGACATGTAGGGTGTGTGGAGTTGGGCAGAGTGTAACCAAGGGCAGCTTGAAAGACTGAGCATCAAGGTCTGGGGACAGAGGGGTCAAGTGAGTG
Source organism: Mastomys coucha (assembly GCF_008632895.1). Taxonomy (NCBI): domain Eukaryota; kingdom Metazoa; phylum Chordata; class Mammalia; order Rodentia; family Muridae; genus Mastomys; species Mastomys coucha. The sequence goes on along the minus strand of NW_022196912.1, from coordinate 95,228,789 downwards.
TGAAGGAGGGGGCTGGAACACAAGAGTTGAGGGGATTGGGTAGCCCCAGGTGAGCCCTGGCTGAGTCAGTAGAGAGATAAGCTCTGGCCATCTTCAGGGAAGTAATGGTCACTAGGCTTGTTCTGGGAATCTTTGAAGCACACAGCCATCTAACAACGTGTGTGCTACATGTTGAGAGGGCTATGGGTTGTTCTAACCTCATGTACAGAAGCTCATATATGGGGCAGGGTGGAGACCGGCATCACAGGGATACTTGGTGGAAGCTGGGCTGGTTTGAGGTCACAGGCTGTCATTTAGATGAGAGGGGCATGGGGGTGGGCTGAAGCAGAAATAGGTCTCTGTGGGAGCTGTGCAGGGATGCAGGCTGGCTAGCTCTAAGTCGGGCATCTAATAGTGCTCTCTAACCAGGGACTAAATGGTTGGTGTGGGATTGATGTGGTCTTGGATACGCTTGGATGGACTCTGTACTGCAGCTGGGTGGGGCACGTGCAGGGATCGGGTTCTGGCGTCAAGGCCCTTTACTGTATGTTCTAAGGATTTAGGCTGGAGACAGTGACTGTGGGCATAGGCACTCTGAGGAGGAGTGGAGGAGGCACTGGCCTGTTGCCATGGGAACTCTCTCTGCTGTGGGTTTCCACTTACAAGGATGCCCTAGAAGGGAGTGAGCTCATCCTACCTGCAAGGTGATGAGTCAGCCCCGCCTGTGATGCCAGATGGGAGCTGGAACTGCAGACCCCTGTCCCTGCCTGCTTCACAGGCCACCCAAGTACCCTGCCCGGGATGTCCACTTTTGTCACCAGGCAGTAAAAGTAGCTGCCAGCCATTTATTCTGGCAATACCAAAATTCTGAGTCCGGGATGTCTCCAGTCATCTCAGCCAAACCTTAGGCCTCTGCACAGGGGAGCATCTGCTAACATCTTAGCTGATGTGGACTGGGCACCAGCCACAGTTGTGCTGGGCCTAGGGTTCACAGCTGGGGTCTGGGCAACTGCAGAAAGTGGGGGCAGGGGTACAGGGCTTAATTTTTTAGTAAATGGAGGCTATAGGAGGACGCGGCAGGTACTGAGTAGTTTTTAGGGGTGAATGAAGAGAGTGTCCAGGTGGTTAGGGGGTGCTGACAATATCTGATGGAAGGAAGCTAAAGTTTTCTGACAGTTTTAGGTACCCAGAGGTCCAGGGGTCGTGGCTCCTTCATGGATATCTCATCTGACACGTGCCCAGTCATGAGGGAGGCAACCATTGGATAGGGATGCACTGTGGGAAACTGAAAGACTGTGATTTGAGAGAGCCAGACGCTTGTCCCATTGCCATTGGGGGCCTGTCATGTTCCTTACATGGCAGCCTGTAAGATGACATGGGAAAGCTGTGCTTTCTTGGCTCTTGATTCAGTGGCTTTACCCACACGCCCCCTTTCCCCCTGTTGAAGATAAATGACTTCAACAGGAAAAGGACTGTCTAGCCCTTTCACCTAAACAAAACCGCTTATGTTTCCAGCCATCTCCTGGTGATTTAATCTTCTCTGTAGTATTTGGATAGCAGTAATCATGGCGTATATAAAATTTAGTTTGGCTTTTGGCTTTTCCTATTTGGCATTTTACCAAAAGCATATACATTTTTTTTTTTTAACAGAACTTTGCAACCTCTATATTTCTTCCCCAGAGAAAGTGAGATCCAGGAATAGAGGTTGTTTTCATAGACGTGTATTTATTTGTACATTTCCTGTCTCTTTCCCCCAGAGCATTTGAGGTAGACATATGCAAAAGCTTCTGCATAACCAGGCCTCAGGGTCGGAAGACCCAGAGCATTGGCAGGCCAGGGTGAGGCTTTGGCAATCAGTTAGTTAGAAAGCATTGAGAAGGAAGTTAGCTCGGGAGCCTGGGGAGATAGCTCAGCAGTTATAAGCATGCACGGCTTTTTGAGAAAGAACCAAGTTTGATCCCCAGTTCCCACCACAGCAGCTTCCAACCACCGCAGCCCCAGCTCTAGGAAGAATCTGACACTGCACTTTATTTTGCATGGGTGTCCCTTACATTGAGTACACTAATTTAAAAAAGATATGAGGTTAGTTTACTTGTAGTTTCAGAACACTGAGAGGTTGGGGCAAGAGGTTGAGTTCCAGACTAACCTGGGCCATAAAATGAGCCCTGGTTTTTTTTTTTTTTGGTTTTTCAAGACAGGGTTTTTCTGTATATCCCTGGCTGTCCTGGAACTCACTCTGTAGACCAGGCTGGCGTCGAACTCAGAAATCCTGCCTGCCTCTGCCTCCCAAGTGCTGGGATTAAAGGTGTGCGCCACCAACACCCTGCTGAGCCCTGTCTTAAAACAACTTTAAACAGGGTAGCGGTGGCTAGCTAGAGATGGCTCAATGGGTAAAGACACATGTGCTACCAGGCCCAAGGAACTGAGTTCAATCCCCAGGACTTTGATGATGGAAGGAGAGAACTCATTCCCACAAGTTGTCCTCTAGCCTCCACAGCATGGCATGGTGCAGCGATGGCCCAGTGGTTAAGGTTACTTGATGTTCTTCCAGAGGTCCTGAGCTTAGTTCCCAGCCCCTACAAGGTAGCTCACAGTCATCTAGAACTCCAGTTCTGGAGATGTAGGTACCATCTTCTGACCTCCTTGGGCACCAGGTACACACGGTGCGCATACATACATGTAGGCAAACACATTCCTACACATAAAAGAAATAAGTCTAAAAAAAATTTTTTTTTAATCTCCAAAGAGAAGAAGGTTGGAGAGATGGCTCAGTAGGTAAGAAAGAGAGCTTGTTGTGTAGGCAGGAGGACCTGAGTTCAAATCCTCAGCACCCACATAGAAAGCTGAGCACAGTCACACGCTCCTGTAACACCATCACTATAAGCCTACGGAGACAGGAAGATCTCAGGGCAGGCTCAGTGAGAGACAGTCGTAAAGAGAAGGCAGAGAGTGGTAGGGCAGGCACCCAATGTCCTCATGGAGGTGTGTGGGTGCTCATGTGCACATGCACACAGACATGCACATAAGTAGATAAGAGCAAAACCAAAACACAGGAATGTAATTTTTTTTTTTTTTTGGTCAATTATATCTCAAGAGCAAGCTGAAAGGATAAAATAAAGAAATAATATGGAGTGGGGGTTACACATGTGTGCGTGTGCATGTGTGTGTCTGTGTGTAGGTCAGAGGACAACTTCATGGAGTTGGCTCTTTTCCTTTTACCTTTATGTCAGCTCCAGGAATTGAACTCTTAGGTAGCAAGCACCTTTACCTACTGAGCCATCTCACCAGCCTAAAATTAAATTTTATTTTGTTTGATTTTGAGACAGGGTCTCACTATGTAGCTCTGGCTGACCTAAGACTCACAGAGATCCTCCTGCCTCTGCCTCTCAAGTGCTACGATTAAAGGTGCATGCCTAACTCCCAAAAATTAATCAAAAAAACCCAATTTTTTTTTGTCTGTCTCTGATGTGCCCCCCCCCCTCGTGAGTGTGTGTGTGTAGCCCAGCCACAGTCCTGCCCCAGCCTTTTCTCTGTTTCTGAGGTCTCCTTCAGGCTCCTTTCATGAGATCAAGCAGGCGGCACCATTTTGTATAGCTTATTTCACTAAAAGCAGTCGGTTCTGTAAGTCAGCATCAGTCTGTTTCGACCCTTTTGGCCTTTGAAACAGGAGGGAAAACTGAATAAACTGTTTATTTCCTAGTATGAGGAAGTCTATGGGTTCATTCGTTTACGAGCACTAACCACCAAGGGCATGAGCTGTTAGGAGAGAGGTCCACTGGACGTGCAGTCATAGTTCATGAAACACAGAAACCTCTTCTCTATTCTTGGTTTTCAGATGAACTCAGAGTAGCGAGTTGCTGTTAAATTGCACTTGTCTCAAGGTGTTGCTGTGGGAAGTGGAGGTCATGAACTCCAGCGATGCTGTTTCTTGAAGCCTAACCTGGGAGAACACAGGTCTTTGGAGATGTTCCACAGCATTTCCTGAAGACACTGGGGACAGACTGTGTGATGCCCCAGCTTGGGGTCCACAGGTTTCTGAGGCCTTTACTATGAGAAGAGCTGTTTGCTTTGCATGCTGGGTACCAGAGCTTCTATTTTGTTATGAACATGAGAACATGGCCACTCTATCTTTGCAGCATGCTGAGAGGAAGCCAGAGCTGTCTCTTGCAGGCCCCTTTGCATGTGCTTTTGTCCACAGGTGCTGCTGGCTTCGGCCTCCTCACACACCAGGGTAGAGGTACTTCAGGGAAGAAACTGTGTGATCACTTGGGCTGGGCATGTCACCTTTGCCTGCCATCTCGGGTCCCAGCTGACACTGTCCAATAATGTCACCATGATGGCATTTTTTTTTTTTCTTTACTGTTTTTGGTGATTATAGACAGTGACTTTTTCTTTTCTTGGTATACTCAGGATAAATTGATGGGAGGCAATGGTCATTATGTGTGCGTGTGTGTGTGTGTGTCCCTCTGTCTGTCTATTTGTCTGTCTCTGTGTGAGTCTGTGTAGTTAATGATGGTCTTGAATTTCAATCTTCCTGTCTCAGGCTCCTGAATGCTCGTAGGAACCTAAAGGCAGGAAATGAAGCAGAGAACATGGAGGAACACTAGTTTCCCTCCAGGCTCCCATTTTTAACAACCCAGGCAGGCCTACCTTCCCAGGGGATGGTATCACCCTCAGTGGGCTGGGCCCTCCCACATCAGTTAGTAATCAAGAAATCCCCCAAAGACATGCCCCCAGACCAGTCTGATGCAAGCAGTTCCTCTGTGGAAGTCCCATCTTCCCAAGTATGTCAAGTTGACAGTCAAAGTTGGCCATCACAGTCTGGAATCAAGACAGTAAGGATTATCATAGTTCTACCATACCAAGAGCATTGGCAGGCAGACCTTTGAACTTGGGACAACCCCATTGCCAGAGGGTGGAGGCACATTTTTCAAGACAGGGTTTCTCTGTATAGCCTTGGCTGTCACTCTGTAGATCATGCTGGCCTCGAACTCAGAGATCCACCTGCCTCTGCCTCCCAAGTTCTGGGACTAAAATCATGCACCACCACTGCCTGGCATCTTACACTATCTTGTCCATGAACCTGGGGCTTACATTGGCAGGTTCTGAAGGGTGTGTTACTTGTTTCGTGCTACATGGAATGTGGTTTGGGAAATTCTCGGTGTTGAGAGGTTAAACCACCAGTGCCTGTTACTCCTTAGTGACTTCTTCAAGAGCAGGACTAGCAGGTGAGACATCAAGGCACTAAGTCCTCCGAGGTGGACAGGAGTCAGCAAGCTTTGGTGAGAGAATTATTCAAGCATGGAATTTGTGTCCAAGAGTATTGTGCCTACGTCGGGCTACTGAGCATATCCTCTAAGTTTCTGCCTGTTGGAGAGGCTTGTCTGGACATGCAGGGTATTTGGTAACTTGGAGGGAAGTGTGAGGGAGTCTGAGCCTGCTTTCTCACTTCCCTTCCTCACTTCTCTGAGCTAACCACCCCATGACTCAGGTGCATACTACCCTCCACTCCCCCATTTTCAAGAGGAAGCTCCTGGGCTGGGGACCTCTTTTGTGCTGGCAGGATGGCCGGCAGAGCTCTTGATCTCCTAGCCCAGAACATTACTTCTCATCAGTCTACTGTTATCCAAGCCATTATCTTATGAATTTCCCGGAAGCTGGGACAAGGAGGAAACAGTTACTGAAGGAATTGTAGGAAATTCAAATAGGGAATGAGGCCTTGTCTTGATTTGCTCTAAGAACTGATGAAACACAGGGCTGGAAAGATGGCTTAGAGCAGCAACTCTCAACCTGTGGGTTGCAATCCCTTTGGGGGTGGGTCAAACAACCCTTTCACTAAGGTAGCTTAAAATCATAGGGAATAAATTAGCAAGGAAAATAATTGTATAGTTCAGGGTCACCATAACATAAGGAACTATAAAAGGTAGCAGCACTAGGAAGATTAAGAACCACTGGCATAGTGCTTAAGAGAACATATCATAGTCTCCTTCGTAGACTGTGGTAGTCAGGAGAGCTGACCCTGAGGTCATGAGAGCAGGAGAGCTGGCCCTGCCCTTCACTGGCTGTAGTAATCAGGAGAGCTGGCCCTGTACCTCACCTGGACAACACAGTAGAGTTGGCCCTGATGGTGAAAGCACAGGTGAGCCAGCTCCTCACAGGCTGTAGCACTTGGGAGAGTAGACCCCAGGCCTTGACTGGGCAGCTCAGTAGAGCTCACTGTGGAGGCGCAAGTGTAGGTGATCCAACCCCAAGTGCATGAGAGCCAGAGAACTGAACCTGCCTCCTGCCAATGGTGGCCTAGGGTAGCCTAGCAGGAGCAGTGCTGGAGAGCTTGTGGTGGAGATGCGGAAGAGCTGACAGGCTGACCAGCTCAGCTACTACTCAGTTCCAGATCCAGGGCTTTGAGTTGGCCCACCCCCAAATCTACATCATTTGTGAACTGTTGGGGCATGTGAAAGGGCCATCCTGTTGATCCAAAACTGCATGATCTCTATGACACAGGGCAACAACAACAGGATAACTGGGAGGAGTCCTGATGAGGATCCAATATTGATGGAGTCACAGAAGCCAGAGACCTTGAATCAGACCAGTGACTCATTGCAATGAACATTTGCAAGTGAAGATGTGTGGACAGAGGAGTATACTGTAGGACACACTGGCATACTACAGCTTCTACCATAAGATGTTTTCTATGCTTTGTTCTGTTTTATTTTGTTTATTTATTTGGTGTATGTGTATTTTATTTTGTGGGGTGGAGGGCAGATGGGGGGGATAGGGTATCAATATAATTTTTATTTGCCAGATATAATTATCATTTTGGAGGCTTACTGCTGAATAAGCTCACCCTTTGTAGTTCTTTCTGAACTGGCTGGCTGGTTCAATTCAGCTGTTCTGACTCAATCTCCTCTCCCAACTGACTGATTCAAACTGGCTTCTCTCAGCTTCTGACTGAATTGCTCTGCTTGGACACAAACTAACTCTGGCAATTTGTTCTAATCTTCTGGCCCCTTCCTATTTTCTGTCTTCAATGGCCTCTGCTGACCTGCACTGTACAAACTGTACAAACTGAACAGAACTCACAAAGGAACTCAACTGAACTCAGCTGTGCTGCATGAACTGATGGAACTGCTGCTCTCTCTGTGCTGCTCTTAAGTAGTCTCTCTTGTCTGTTCTCATGAGAGTTGACTGTATCCTATCTCTGACAATTCTGTCAAGTATTTCTCTGATTTGTCACTTTGTCCTTCAATTAGACATTAGTTTCAAACATGGCTGTTTCCTTCTACAAACAAACTTTACCTTCATTGTTTGGGATTAAAGTTACTAAGGATATGTCTGATTCCAGCCAAAGGGATTAAAATGTGTCATTCCAGCCAGATCACACAGACCTTGAAGGTCTTTGGATGTGATCCCTTGCAAGAGCGGCAATGCTGCTAGATTAAAATTTCTCTACAACCAGGAGATGAGTGGGCTGCATGATTGAAATTCACAAATAATCAATAAAAAAGTTAAAAAAGAAAAAAAAGAAGAAGATCACATAGAGCTCTTGTAGAGGACTTGAGTTTGGCTCCTAGCACCCCACAATAAGTATCTCAACATTGCCTATAACTCTAGCTCCAGGGGAGCTCATGTTTGATCCCTATGGATACCTACACTCAGATGATCATGCATACACAGATACATATATATTCATGTAATTTAAAAAAAATAATACAAATAAATGTTTAAATCCACTTAGATGGCATCAAATGCCAAAACTGGTGTATGTGCTGGCACTTAGTGTTGCATACACAGCAGTGACTCACTTGGGTGGCTGAGGCCTGTTCAGTGATAGGCACTGGAACCCAGGTCCCTGTCATCTGTAACTCTGATTGTTCCATAGAGTAGAATGGGTTCTAAGCTGGGACTGTCACAAAGTCTACAAGTGTCCCTTGAATGAGGAAGAGAGAAATACATGAATGATGGTGTCTTTTTTTTTTTTAAAGATTTATTTATTTATTATATGTAAGTACACGGTAGCTGTCTTCAGATGCACCAGAAGAGGTCGTCAGAACTCATTAAGGGTGGTTGTGAGCCACCATGTGGTTGCTGGGATTTGAACTCATGACCTTCTGAAGAGCAGTCGGTGCTCTTACCCGCTGAGCCATCTCACCAGCCCGAATGATGGTGTCTTATCATTGTCCAAACCCCTGCTCTTCATGTAGAACCGTCACTCTCTCAGAGATGGATATAGAAGAGGCTGGATGTCTCGTGTCCTATGCTAGCCACGTGATGCACATTCTGGAACTGATTTCCAGTTTCCAGTGGCTGTGGAGGGTCAGAATCATGGGATGCACCAGAGAGACTCCTGACCAGGGGCTCTTTCTTAGGATCAGTGATGAAGATACCACTATAGTGTCTTCACCACTGTTGGTAGTGCCTGTGTAAAGTAAATCCCCATTGGAACCTTGTCCTGCTGTCTTAGTCAGGATTTCTATTCCTGCACAAACATCATGACCATGAAGCAAGTTGGGGAGGAAAGGGTTTATTTGGCTTACTTCCACATGGCTGTTTATCACAAAGGAAGTCAGGACTGGAACTCAAGCAGGTCAGAAAGCAGGAGCTGATGCAGAGGCCATGGAGAGATGTTTCTTACTGGCTTGCTCAGCCTGCTCTCTTATAGAACCCAAGACTTCCAGCCCAGGGATGGCACCATCCACAAGGAACCCTACCCCCTTGATCACTTAATTGAGAAAATGCTCCACAGCTGGATCTCATGGAGGCACTTCCCCAACTGAAACTCCCTTCTCTGTGATAACTCGAGCCTGTGTCAAGTTGACACACAAAACCAGCCAGTAAACCTGCCTACAGGTTGTGGCCATGTGGGCCAGCGGGGATTGATTTGTTCTGTCTGTCTCCAGTAGGGATTGATTTGTTCTGTCTTGTTTGTTTGGTACTGTGCCTTCTTTTCTTTCTGCTCTCAAAGTATCTCCGTTAGCGCTACAGAAGGCCCGCTAAGATCATGTTGATTATGAGGTAGAGCTGGCCTCTTGGGAAATGCTGTGACTTTTGGTGGTGGCCAGTGAAGATGTTGCTTTGTAAATATAGTGGAGGGCCTCCCGTCTTATCCTTAACTACATAGTCACCCATTTTCAGTGACCACAGTTTCTCTGTAGGTATAGTGTTGCTTATATTGTGGCCATTGTCTGTCACCCAAGAGGGGAGTTTCACTTCAGGACTGTATTCTTTAAAGAGTCATCTGTGGGCTTCCTGGGCACTCTCCAGGCCTATGAACCACATGGCCCTGTCAGAGCTCAGGTATGTGTTTCTAACAAGTATCCCATGTAATTTTTTTTTTTTATTTTAAAAATAAAGCTACAGAATTTGGCAGAGGACTATTATTCCTTTAGTGTGAGTATGCAAGCAGTTAAGCTCAACGCACTCAGTTCCTTCACTCTTAACTTTCCCTACCTCCAGTGCATTCTGGTGGAGCCTTCTTTCTTTGTGGCTCAGATCCTGAATTCTAGCTGCCCCCAAATGGAAATGAAGTTTTCCCTCTGGACCTGAAGCCCCACTTCCCTTTGCTAAGAGTAAAAGAAAGGAAAGGAAATGTGGCTGCCTTCCACATGCCGACCGGTCGTGCTGGGTCTGGAGCTGGTGGGCTAGTAGACAATCTCCAAGGCTACCTTAAAGGGGTTTTGCAGTGGCTGCAGGGGAGTCTGCCCTGATGGATGTCAGTCATCCTGGGGATCCTTGGGTATGTTTACCTGGCAGATAACCAACACTGCCCATGGATCGCTCGCAGCCTGTGTTGTCCCTCTGCTGAGCACAGACAGCTATGTCCTTCACTGACCTGCCCAGATCTGTTGTTTGGTTTCCTGTGGAGTGAGGACTTTTTTGACTCTGCATCACCCTTGCTTGGTTCCCTAAACCACCTCAGTGACTTCTGTTCCTCTAGTCTCCATTTAGCCAACTTCTGTCCTAGATGTCTTTGTTGTGGTTCTGGCTTCCATATGGCAGCGTGACAGCAGGCGATTGGGTTGGCCCTGAACTTGCAGCTTCCTCACTGCCATGGGACTGGGTCATTTTACCTGGGGGTCAGCCAGCAGCTATGTTTGCTGGCACAGACTCCAACTGCCTTTGTAGACAAGCCCTTCGAGGGCAGGCTTATAGGACACAATCTACCAGGATACTCCCTGATGTTGCACTGTAAGGGACTAGGGCTTGTGTTGGGAAGTTACAAGAAGAAATGCACGCCCTGGCTGCCTCTGTGTCCAGGGAACTTCTCAGGGGAGGTGAGAGCCACAGTACAGAAAAGGAATCGGAAACTTATTCTGGAGCTAATTTTCGGCTACTGCCTTGGACTCTGCGGCTGGTGGCCTCTTGGGTAGAGACAGCTTGGAAAATTCATTTATTCTTAACATTGGGTATGAACTCTGTCAAGTGTACAGACTTGTCACAGAGGGTAAAGATGTGTGGAAGACATGGTTTGAGAAGGTGGGAGATAGATTTATACCTTTGTAAGAGTGACCAGATTACTCTGCACGAAGAGCCCACCATCCAGCAGAAAAACCTCAGAAGGGCAGCATACCCCAGTCAGCACAAAACAGACTTGCTCAGGCTACCCCACCATTGTGAGCTCAAGGTTAAGTGAGATGTCTGTCATCCACCCTGTTTCCTAGACCCTTGGAGCTAACTCCAAGAAGACTGACTCCTCTCGTTGTGTCCAGAGCCTTTGGGGACAGGGCTGGTGGGCAGGCTGGGCTCCTCCTGCAAAACCCCTGCTAGGGTAGCCTTGTCATGCCCACGTTGTCTTGTTTGTCCCTTTGTGCTTGTCACCCCGTCTGTGTGAGTGTTAGGCATTCAGGAGGCCACCATGCTCAGCATTGGGAGGACTTTGACGCTTTGTTTAGGTGGGGACGTTATTGAGAGTGTGCAAGGGTGAGAAGCGGAGGCTCTGGCTCTTTAAGGCTGGACCTTCTAGTGAATTTTGGCAGAGGCCATATTGAGTGTTTAATTTTAGGGCCAGGGAGGGGGCTGGGGAAAAGTCCCCAAGCATCTGGTTTATGTTAAGCCCTTCCTTTAGAAAAAAGGCTGTGTTTATGGTTAAAATCCGCCGGAGTTCGGTAGGGGGTGGGGAACTGGGGGGGGGGTGGTGTTGAAAGGGATACCGTTATCCAGCACCAGGCCTCGCGGCAGAAACACAAAGCATGTAGCCACTGTCTTGTCCCCTGACCCCATCTCAGCCAGCTGGTTCCAACTCTGAGAAAAAACGGCCATACTGTTTTCATCTCTGCCATTAAAGCAGGATGTTTGCCTTCAGTCAGCCTCCAGCAGCTGGACTTCGCCAGGCTGAGGCTGTGTCCCTCGAGCCTCAGCACTCCCAGGAGTTGGCTGCCTGTCAGCTCATTTGTCTGCAGTCTGCTGTCTGCCGGCCCTAGGCGGGTCAGCCACTATTGGGTCAAAGCAGGGGCCACAGGAAGCTGCAGGGTGGCTCCAGCAGGCCTTCCTCCTGTGATCCCTATATGGACTGTCAGAAGCAGCCCCGGAAGTCTGTCCCCTTGGCCAGTAGAAAAACAGAGGGCCAGACGAATGACCAAGCTCTTCCAAAGTCTCACAGCAAGCTAGTGTCAAACTCAGGATTCAAACCAGACTCTGGATTCTAAATGTCCTTTATGCTCCTTGTGGCTCTACGTGGCTCTCTTTTGTTGTTCAAATTACCCATCTTTGCCTCTCGGCCTTCCAGGCGCCCAAGCACAGGCTCTGGGGACAAGAGATAGGGTCTTAAAGATCCATGGAGAAACTTCACCAGGCTGTGTCCATCTCAGAGGCTGGGTTTGCTCACTGTTGCCCTTCAACAGTAGCCTGTGGGAGCTACTGAGTGAGTGATGAGATTGCCTGGCTCTGGAGGGAGGGGTGACACAGGTGTTCCAGTTGGAACCCGTGCTTCTGGAAGGGTGCCAGGCATGAGTGTGTACTAAAGCTCGCCTGGTTCCAAAGCCACATCCTGTGTTCTCCTGTCTTTTTTCAGCCCTGGTAAATTACCCAGCTCTTCCAGAAACCTAGATGCTCAGAGCTTCCTCTGTCCCATCCCTTTAAGTTACCGATGAGGAGACTGAGACCACCAGAGCATCCAAACCAGAGTGGGCTCCGACCTTGCTGATGTCTCTTCCAGTGTTGGGAGCTGAGTGTAGGATGTTGGGACTGAGGCAGAGAGGGAAGTCTTGTGTCCTGCCCTTTTGACTTCCTGTCCTGGAGGATGGTGTGTGGGGTGAGATTTCTCCAGTGCAGGTGGAGTGTAGTGGAATCTAGGCTTCCAGGATTAAGTTGAATCATTCTCTTGTGTCTTCCTAAAAGGGGGAAAAAAAAGCAAAATGGAGTGGCTCACTTCCTTCTGGAGAAAAACTGGAGCCTGAGTCACCCTGGAGTCAGGACCTGGGGAGGGGCCCCCAGTTTGCTTTTCTCTTCTGGCTGTGGGAGAGGTACTTCCCTTCTGCCCAGCTGCCAGAGCAGAGGGCAGGGAAGGGCCTGAGTCAGTGTAGCTGTCCCTACCTCCCCCTGTCTTGGGAGGTCTTAGTCCTTTTCTGGAGCTGGATGGGAGGAAGGGGGTCATGTGACAGTCTAACTCAGGGTTCTTCAGTATACCCATTTGAAATGGTTTTGGTACCTCATAGAAGTGGACCTGTTTTTATGTTGGCCTTTTGTGATTGGTTTGTTTCACTTCAGGTTTGTCCCAGTAGAATCCTGTGTCAGAAGGAACTTTTTAGGGCTGAGTAATACTCTGTTGTATGTATTAGCACATTCTCTTTATCTTTATATGTGTTCACAGATGGTTGAGTTACTTCTGTATCTTGACTATGGTGAACAATGTTGCTAGGAAGTTGGGTGGAGAGTTGGGTCTTGGCATCTCCCTGTGTGTGCCCATGGCATGAGGTCCTTTGTGCCCGCAGCGGGGGTTGGCAAGTCCACAGAAGGCCTTAGACACTACTCCATTCTCTTCTCCCCCTGACTGGGCTTATCATGGTAGCTGTCTGCAAAGGCCAGGGGACTGGCCAGCTGGGTCCCCAAGGACACATCATGTCTAGCGCTGGCTGCCACACAGTTCTGGGGAAGTCTGAAATTGTATAGCTAACTTGAAGTTTCGGTATCTTCTATTGAGAGAAGAGATCTTGGGAACCAGGTCCACACCCCTCTGCCTGCCTCCTCTTCTCCTTTAGCCTCAGACTTGGGGAAGGGGCTCACACCCTCCTGGGTACCCCAGGGATTAGTGGGGACCCCCCAGTTTGCTGCTGTCCCCACTTCCTTCCATTCACCTTATCCCCAGCTTTTTTCCTCTCTCAAGTTTAGCAGATGACACATTTTTGGCCAGCGAGTTAGATACACTAATACAAAACTTCCTAGCTTCCCCTGGAGCTGAGCACCATCTGTTTCTTTAACAGCAGGCTCCTCTGTCCTGATTCCCTCTCTCTCAGAGGCTGCTGTAACCAGCAGGTGTTCGGCCCCTGTTTTTTCAGCCTCTTGATACAAGCCCTTTCAGACAAGTCAAGTGTAAGGCAAACTGGTCTCTGCCTGCTGCTAGTGTGGGCTTAACTCCAAGCAGCCAGTGTTCATTCCTGACCCGGCTCCCTGCAGAGATCTGCATGTGGTCCCCTCTGGGCTGCTTCATGCTACTTATAAAGCATGTGCCTCCTCCATAGTGGGCCTGTCGGCTAGTTGGAGCTCCCCAGCGTGGGACCAGTTTTTATTCTTTCCCAGGGCCTAGTAGTGGCAGGTCCAGTAACCTGTACAGATGCTTTTGACTTGTAATGAGGTCGTTCACGTTCCCAAGAAAACCTTGGGAACTTGGAAATAATTCTGCTGAGATGCAGGTAACACAGCTGACTTACTTAGCATTCTGTGTATTAACTTACCCAGTATAGTAGCTTAGCAAATGCTACACTGCAGAGCACTGGTTGTGCCCCCTGCTCCTCCCCCCACTTTAAAAAAGACTATGTATTTAATATTTCATTATTTCTGTGTTCATGTGTGTGTCTGTGCATGTGCTCACTGAGTATTGGGTCCTCCTGAGATGGAGTTCCAGGCAGTTGTGAGTTGTCTGATGCAGTGGTCCAACTCAGGTCCCCTACAAGAATAATGTGCACTCTTAACTGCCGACCCATGTTTCTGGCCCAAGATTTATTTTAAGTGTTTGCATGTGGTATATGCATGTGAGTGCAGGTGGCCAAAGAAGCCATAAGAGGGGGTAGATGCCCTGGAGGAAGAGTTGCAGATAGTTGTGAGCTGTCCAACGGGACTGCTACAAACTGAATTTGGGTTCTATACAAGAGTAGTATGAGTCCTTAACTACTGAGCTTTCTCTCCAGCCCAGTTGTCCCCCGTCCCCTTGTGAATGCAATGCCCAGTGGTGTGATGGCTCACTGCCCAGTGCCACACGAAGATGATACTGAAAATCACCAGCCTAGGGGATGATCAAGCTTCAGAATTCCAATATGGTTTTCTGCAGAATGCAGAACTCCTGGAAAGATGAAAACCTGTTAAGTCCAATCCTAGGATGGGGTCAGCCTCTGTACTGAGTGGATGCCCAGAGATGGCAAGAAGACGGAGGAAGTTATCTGGTGTCAGTGAACTCTAGCTTTGGGTTTGGGACCAGCTCTCTCTCTCTCTTTCTCTTAATAAATACTGCATTTAGTATGTATGTGTACATGTGTGGGTGTAAGCATGATCCTCATGAGAAAGTCAGAGGACAACCTGGAGTTGTTTCCTTCCACTGTTCGAGGGATAGAACTCAGGTTGGCATGTCTGGCAGCAAGCACCATCCCTTCACTCCCCATGCTGTGTCTTTGCTAGCTGTGTTACTTAACCCTCCTGAGTGTTGATGTTTCCATCTCTAAAATGGGGATCAAAGCAACCTACCTCTTAATAAACTTAATAAAAACAGTAAGTGTGACCCTTGGTATAAAGTGCTGACTTAATAAGGGCCAGCTGTCCTTGATCCGTCCCCTGCACTAGCTGGGGAAACCTGGGGAGGACTCTGCGGGAAGGCAGGGCCTCCCTCCCCATGCTTTTCCTTTGCTTCTCCTGGGTCTGTTCTTGGCCAGGCTGCTTGAGAGGAAGAAGGGACAGGTGGCAGGCAGGCTCTTCTGTATAAAGGGAATTGCCTCCTCCCTGGGCAGAGAGGAGTTGCTAAACTCTGGCATGGGGCTGGCTGTGTGCTCTCAACTGGGATTATGTGTGAGGGTGAGAAGGGAATGCTTTGGGCTTCATTCCGATGTGCTGTGTGCTCTGATCTTGAACATCCTTCCTTCCCTCTAGCTCCAGGCATTTGGCGGCGAATCCCAGCTTCTCTGGTTACTATGTTACTGTTTCATTGGTGGGCTTTGCCTTTTTTTTTTTTTTTTTCCTAGATGGCAAACTCCAGAGCATCTCTTCTCTATCTCTGTGCAGCCCCAAGGGTATGAACCCTCTGGAAATGGGGGACATTGTAGAGGGAAACCTTGTCTCCAGCGGTGGACCCAGAATTAGAACTCAGGTCTTCTGATGCCATGTGTCCATGTTCCTGCAAATATTCCTTTAAAACATGGAGAAGTGAGGGTTGACTCACTCAGGCTATATTAGGGGGCCTGTAAAGAGCAGCTGAGCTGACAGATCGTGAGATGGAGCCCCAGGTGTGCCTTCTGAAAACTAAGACCCAGGTGAGCCTGGTGGGCCTTGGGCTTCATCCCAGAGCCATTGAGCATCAACAGGTGTTGGAAGGCAAAAAGATGGAAAGGCATGTTTTAGGTGGCACAGGCCAGGTAGGGTGGGCGGGCTGCAATGCCTGCCTAGGGCTGTTGAGGAAGTCCCATGGATACATAGTGTCCCTTTGTCCATCTTGATTGGTCTGGAGAGCCTTGTAAGAGCTTGCGCAAGGCTGGCTGGCTCCCCAATTCAAAGGGGAATGTGTGTAGCTGCTGCCGCCAGTCATGCTGGCTTATTGGCCCAGTGCCTGGGAGGTGACCTTTAGGTTCCCTTCACCCCCAGCTTACTGGAGACTCTCACAGCTCACAAGGTGGTTTGGTTAAGTGTAGGTGAATAGCAGAAACCACCGCTGAGGCAGTTGTAGGAATATGGCTGGGCACAGCGACTCTGTCACCTTCCCCTTCCCTCCCTTGTGGGCTCAGCTCAGATCTGACGCCTGGTGGGGTAGGGGTGGAATGGTCTCTGAACTCTCCCTCCTGGAGTGTGTCTAGGCTCCACTCACTTATCTGTCTCCAAAGGCTGAGTTTGAGCCACCTGTCTTCGGTCACCCTTTGTCTACATCTGCTTGCAGCAGTGTGAAATCTCTTTCCCAGATGAAGGTATCCTTCTGTGCTAACCCACACCCACATCTCACACCCACCTCACCAACCTTCTATTTATTTCATCTGAAATCCAACCAGAGATCTTCAGTGGCTTCCATTGTTCTCAGAGAAAATAATCTCAACATACTGCGGCACCCAGGTTCCTGGGCGTCTGGCACTGCGCTCGCTCACCTCTGGTGGTAGCCACAAGGGCTATGTTTGTTTCTTGGTGGGTTTTGGTGTTTTTTTTTTTTTTTTTTGAGTTGGCTTCTGCCCTACCTAGAGCCTTGATTGTTTTGTTTCTTCTGCTTGCATGGCAACTCCTCTTACCCCGCAGCCTATGTGTGCAGCTAAGTTCTCACTGTCGATGTAATAGGAATGGCTTTTATTATCAGCCCACCCCCTTTTAACTATTATCAGGAGGGTCTCTTTTGCAAACTTTTCACCTAAGTAGCATTCTTTAGAACAGGGGTCAGGTCAGAACACAGCCATGCGTTCATGCTTCTGCGACATTTCCTGTATTTATGCTTCGCTTGCTGTTTACTTAAGTCCCCTGTGAAACTCTAGATTCTATGGCCTAGGAACAGTATCAGTACTGACTGAGAATGAATGAATGGACAAATGAATAAATGAATGAATGAATGAATGAATGAGTCAGCTCCAGCTCCCTGAGGGAGGTGAGAAGAGAATGGGCTGATCAGGAGGATCTGCGTTGGCCTGCTTCCAAAGAGGCTGCTGACAGAGGGCCAGCCCAAGCCCAAACAGGGCGTTGCTCACACCCTGGCATCCACACCACCAGCTTGGCTGCCTCTTTAATTATTCATTGTCTTTCTCAATGGGCTTTGTGTTTGGAAGCCAAGAGTCAAGAATTCAAACCCGCTTTCTACCTTCCCAAAACTGAGCCTTAGGAGAGAACTCTGCCCGACCCCACCCATTCCACATCTCCAGGGAGCCACGGGGCCAGCGCCCCTCTTCTGGCTGGATCTGAAGCACTGGAGGTGATTCTTCGGTCTGTGTCCTGGGCTGCCCTTCAGCTGCCCTCTTCAGTCTCAGACTGGGGACAACTAAAAAGGTCTTCATGTATATCCCTATCTAGATTTCCTACAAGGTGGCAGGCAGAGCTGGGTGGTCAAACTGTGGCTTTATGGCTGGATGGCTTTCCTAGAAGAGACTGAGCTGTCCCATGAACCACACACAGTAGAGGTCTCAGTTCAGCCAGAGCAGTTGAAGTTGCCTCTTAGCCCATCTCCTCCTTTAATGGAGGAATGTGCAGCAGATCAGCTGAGATGCCACATGCCTTAGTGAGTTGGATATACATACTGAGTGAGCCATTCCCTGGGAGGTCCTAATAGCCAAAGTCATTGATTGGCTTCAGAGCCTCTGCTCCTCTTGGGGCTTGAAGCTGTTCTCTTAGCCCTCCGTGTCCCTCTTTTATGTGAGGCTGTGACACTGTGTTTTCCTCTCCAGGTTTGGGGGAGGCTGCAGTGAGAGCTGGTCTGGGACTGCCCCTGCAGTCCAGGAGCCCTCCTAGGGGAATGAGTGTTAGACTCTGATCTCAGAGGAGGACAGTGACCATGCTGAGCCACAGATGACGGCCCTGGCTCTGCTCCAGACTGAGGTCTTTGAGCATCCCAGCACAGTCAGAAAGGGTTTGCTAGACCTTCAGCTCCACAGTTCCACAGAAATGTATCTGTGCCTTAGCTGCCTGCCGCAGGTCTGTCTGCCCTGTCCCTGGAGTCAGGCTGGTCATGCTGAGGGGTTGGCTAACTGCCAGGGCAGCAAATCTGGGCTCCCAGTACCCCCTGGCTGCTGATGGTTCTTTCAGACAGTCTGGGAGTGCGGTGATGGTAACGGGCCCATCAATTAGACCATGGGTAAGGGTTGGGTACTTTTCCTTATGTAAGGGGTTTAGAGTTTCTATGCTGCTTTTTGTGTGTGCGTGCACATGCATGTATGTAGTTCTGGGAACTTGTACATACTTGTCAATATCTAACATGGAGCTATATCCCAAAGCCTCTCTGGACTACTTTTCTTGTTTGTTTGTTTCTTTCTTTTTTTTTCAAGATGCGTAGTTCAGGCTGTCCTGGAGCTCCATCTGTATATAGACCAGACTGTCCTCGAACTCAGAGATCTGCCTTCCTCTGCCTCCTGAGTGCTCAGATCAAAGGTGTGCACTGCCACCACCAATGCTTCCACCACCCAGCTCTGAACTAGTTTTTAAGGTGCTGATCTGTAATGGTGTGTACTCAAGGAAAAGAAATGTGACCAGACCTCAGGGTTAAGGGAGTTGAGGTAATCAGGTTCTTTGATCATGGCCCACTGTCTTCGAGGGTCCATGCAAAATGACTGGCTGTTTGACCATCACATTTCCCCTAAAGTCTCCCCACAACAGACCCTGTGGGGCCCCTCCACTCTTTACCTGCCAACAGTGCGATCCAGTATCCAGCCATGGGAGAATGTCCTGGATGGGGGTTGCTGGGTTATAGGGTGGGTACACATGGAGTCCCTCATGGGGTGCAGAGTCCCCTGGCCACCCAGCATCCTCCAGGTGCTCTACAGGGTTTGCAGAACCATTTGGTATACAAAGTAGTTCCATGAGCCCCAGATGGTTCCCACAGTCTCATGTATTCGTGTTCTCACCCACACCCTTTCCCTTCTTGCACGTTAGACTTCTTTGCTAGCTGGCGGGCAGTGGTGGCGCACGCCTTTAACCCCAGCACTTGGGAGGCAGAGGCAGGTGGATTTCTGAGTTCGAGGCCAGCCTGGTCTACAGAGTGAGTTCCAGGACAGCCAGGGCTACACAGAGAAACCCTGTTTCGAAAACCCAAAAATAAATAAATAAATAAATAGATAGATAGATAGATAGATTTCTTTGCCTGCTGGCGGTGTTCTAGGCTTTTTGCAAGGACAAGTTCCTTGAACGCCCTCCACCACTCAGCAAGAAAGGTATCCTGGAAACTCGGGCTCAGAAAGAAAGGTCAGGAATCATTTTAGACCCCAAGGTCAATAAAGGGGCAGACCAAGAGTACATCAGGCCTCCTGTGCCCAGACTCATCTCTTAACCACCAAACCTGAGGTCCTTACACAGTGGGGTCCACAGAGCAATGGCGCCTGGAGAAACAGGATGTCTCCACCTTCCCAGAGCATTGGAAGCAGGAGCTCTGGTGGTGGGACACATCTGTACTTACTCTAACCAGTGGTTCTGCTGTGAGTTCAAATCGGAGGCCCATTCCCCTGAGATGCTTCCTTCGTCCTTCTCCCTTTCCAGCATTGGGTTAGCCTGTGCAAGCCCAGGTTTTGGCCCAGGCTGCTTTTCAGGGTTCTTGGTGTCTGTTACAGACAGAGATGCATCTCTGTGGAGCTGGAGACCTCTGGGGGTTCCTCCCAAATCCCCGAAAGCTGTTGGCAAGATAGGATCCCAGTTGTCTCTAGCCATTGTGTGGAGGGTGGAGTTTCTGGACACTGGGTCAAAGGATCCAGATGGGCCTGGGTATGGGACTGTGATACAACTCAGAGAAGAAGGGTCAGAGTGACAGAGGGGAGGCCTGGACAGTTTCATCGTTTAAGCAGTACTTTGTCCTTGGGATTTGTAACTTGTGATGAGGATGTGGTATGTCGGTAAAGAAATGTGTTACTTAAACTGATCTGTCTGTTGTCTGTAGGAGAATTGGGAGTTCAAGGTCAGCCTCTTACATGGTGAGCATTAGGCCAGCCTGGGTTTCGTGAGAGAGACGGTCTCAAAACAAAACCAAGCAAATTATAATTTGTGGTTTGACCCGTGGAGAGCAGATTCCACAGAGGGCCTTGGAATCCAGTCCAGCTCCACATCTCTGGTCAGCACAGTGCATTCCACAGAGATGACCCAGGAAGAGATGGCTGCTAACCTGATCTTGTTTTCTGGACCCTCGTCAGAAATCAAGTGTTTTTCCATCATCGAAGAAGGGGTAGAGCGGAGCCTCTCACGCACAGGTGCAACCATTACTGCGTCAATTGGCGTGGGTCAACACTAGGGAAGAGGTGCGGAAGGGGCTGGAGCCTGCCAGACCACAGAACCCCATATTGAAGATTAGCAGGCTTGTCATCTGTGGGAGTTCTCTGTGGAACTGGGTGACCTGTAGGTCTTAGGATCTGTGCCAGACAAAACCAAATGAGCTCACTTTTAGGTGGCTTTTCCTTCTATGGGGAAGGAATGTGCAGGCTAGTCCTGTGGGTCCTAGCTTGCTGAGGTCTGTGTGCTGTCAGATCAGCAAGGGCCAGAATCTTTCTAGACGTGAGTCAGGGACAACAGCCATCCCCAACTGGCCTCCCGGAGAGGGATGCCACTCTGCTTAGAGAAGACTTGCACCTCCAGCCTTCAAATCTTCATCCTAGCTTGCTTGAAGGTTCCAGGATAGCAGTGGAGTGAGCTCAGTCCCTTCTGTCATTAGCAGTGAAGAATCCAGGGCCAAATAGACCAAGACAAAAGTAAAAAAGACTAATATTAGCATGAAAGATTTAGTGGGATTCTAGAATATTTTACTTGTTGTGTTTTAAGAAAAATATAAATAGTTTTATGGGGATATAATTTTATAACGATGCTTTTTTCACTATTTTATAGGTAAACACAACCAATTTGAGAACATGTAAAAATAACATTTCATACTCCTTGCCTATTACCACCAGCTCTAAACAACCACTGTTTAATTAGTTAATTAATTTTGGAGCCAGGGTCTCATTATGGATCTCTGGCTAGCCTGGAACACACTCAGTAGACCAGGCTGGCCTCAAACTCACAGAAATCTGCCTGTTTCTTCCTTCCCAGTGTGTGCAACCATACCCAGCCATATTTGTTTGTTTTTGAGACAGGGTCTTGCTCTGTAGTCCAAAGGTTGGACTTCGCCTCTTAATCCTCCTGCCTCAGGCTAGGCCCTTTGCCTAGCTTTACTACTGTACTTTCTGACTGTGTGGAAGGGGGTGGAACACACACACACACACACACACACACACACACACACACACTCACACACCATGGAATGAGCCCCTTGCGATAACTCACAGCAGTCCTATGGAATGAGGTTATTTTTGCTCTTGTTTTACTTGTGCTGGAACCAAGACTCAAGAGACGGAGCAAGTCTGGAACTATAAAGCTGGTGATGGATAGAGCTTGCATTTGCTGGGCATTTGCTGTGGACTCTTCTATCTTTAGGAGCAGGACAGGGATGTGGATATGACCCTGGCAGATTGGTAGGTGCAGCTGACTCTCAGTAGCTAGGAGCTAAGTGGACAGACTGTGCATCTTCACTGGGATTATGTGTCCCAGTGTCATGAATTCTCCCAGGTGTTCAGGTTCAATCTGCACAAGGGCAAGGAAGATCATGCCAGGTCCTCATGGTGGGCCCTTTCCAAGCAGGGATCCAGCAGCTCCTTTGACCTGGGTGACCCTCCTGGTCTCTGGCACTGTGTCTACTCACACAAACTAGAAAACACAGCTCCCCTTCTGTTAGAAGCTGATGTGTGTCTCCTCATCATTGGGAGAAAACAGGGCCTCTTGATTGCCAATACTTGGTTCTCTGTGAATAATTAACTCTCTGATTAAATAGAAAGGGGAGAGGAAGTGACAAGGGACATTTATTGGACTCCTGCTATGACCAGGGCATTTTGCTGGCTGGTTAGCATGCATTGTCTTAATCTTAAAAGCCCTTGAAGTAATGACATTGTTTATCCCCTTTGTGGGGCCAGGCAATTGAAGCCCAGGTGGATTAAGTCAAGTCACTTGGACCAGCTGGGTTGGCATTTTTAAGCATCTGTCTGTCTGCTGTGGACACTGACTATGGGTCTAGTTAGCTCCATTTTCCCTGGGAGGATTGCAAGCTGAGGACATTGCCCATGGAGTCAAGGCTAGTGAGAGGTTAGGTTGAGTCCCAAAGCTTAGCCTGTTTGGCCATCTGTACTATGAGTTTCCTTGACCCCAGCCTTCGTACAGGGACGTGGGGGGTTGGTGGGGGGTGACTTAGAGGGCAGAAGAGAGCAACCCCTGGTTGAGGGCTCTTTCAGCAGCAGCTCCCAGGGGGGTGGAAAGTAAACAGATCTGGGTGGAGATGTTCTGTGGAGCTCTGCCTTTTATCTGGGGGTGAACCAGCTGATGACGCTTGCTTTGAAAGGCTGGCCGACCGCCCTAATAAGCTAACCAGACACTCCTGTTGACATTACCAGCACACCAGGCATCTGAGATCTCTTCTGGACAGGTCTTTGCTTAGATAAACTACCTAGAACACACGCCCTGGCCAAACCTACCGCACTTGTGTGGACTCTGAGGGACTCTAGGGTGGCCCCGAGGCTGGCAGGTGGAGCAGGGAATTTAAACCTAAGCACACCAGGACCTCTGGCCACAGCTGGGGTCTGGCTCTGGCAGGTACCCATGGCATCTCTGCTAGTGTGGTGCTTGCTAATGGAATTGAAAGGCTTTAGGGTCCAGTGAGGGTTTATTGGTTTGTGTTTTGCCTAGACCTGCTGGCTCTGCTCCAGGGAAGGAGGATCCCAGGAGGGGAGCCAGTTTGTACAGGAAGTCCCAGGCCACCCTCATGAGGCCTAGTTTCTCCTTTGTGGGTTCTGGGACCGTGTGGCTAAGGGGCTATCCTTTGACTTTCCCCACAATTAACCATTATTTACTTAGCTGTGCGGAAAACGTGTTCCAGAGGCCGGATTGTACTTTGTCTTTGTGTCTGGTTATGCTTTTTTTTTTTTTTTTTTAAGATTTGTTTATTTTATGTGTATGAGTACACTGTAGCTATCTTCAGACACACCAGAAGAAGGCATCAGATCACAACTGTAGATGGTTGTGAGCCACCATGTGGTTGCTGGGAATTGAACTCAGGACCTTTGGAAGAGCAGTCAGTGCTCTTAACCACTGAGCCATCTCTCCAGCCCCAAGTTACACCTTTTCTTAAAGGATTTTACCAGGTAATGTTCCTCTGTGTAACCCTGGATATCCTGACACCCTTGGTCATGCTGAACTTGAACTCACAGAGATCTGCCTGCCTCTGCCTCCAGTGTGCTGGGATTAAAGACGTGCACCCACTGCATGGCTCTCATATGTGTATGTCTGTGTACGTATGCATGCATGTATTTATGAATCAGGATCACATATAGTCCAGGCCATCTGCAACTTACTGTGTAAACTGAGGAAGACTTTGAACTGATCCTCCAGCCTCTAGCTCTCTAGTACTGGTGTTATAAGCATATGTCACCATATCCAGCCTTCATTTGTTTAAATGCGAGAGAGTTTCCCCCTCTTTATTATGGAAACCATCAATAATACAGTAATAGCATAGATACTCTCTCCCACCAAATGATCCCAGAGAAACAGGAAGTCTATTCTGTCTCATCCCAGAAGCCTCATGATAATTGTTGAAATTTACTCACTTCAGACAGACTCTCTTTACATTTGGATGGGTTTTTAAATAGATAATGACAGCATGTGGTGTAACACTCAAAAGAAAACAAAAGGATATTCAGCAGAAAGCAAACAGCTCTCCCTCCCCAGTTCTAAACCTCTCTTCCTCCAGTAGAGCCAGCCACAGTTCCCATGTTCCCCTGTGAACTCCAGGGAGAGTCCAGCTTCAAGCTTTGGTTTGGTTGGTTTTGTTTTTCATTTTTTTTTTTTTTTTT
>NW_022196912.1:95165397-95204858 GCF_008632895.1 Mastomys coucha | reverse complement strand
TTTTTTTGAGAGAGAGTCTCACTACATTATCTAAGCTAACTTCAAACTGGTGATTCTCCTTCCCCAGCCTCGTGAATGCTGGGATTGCAGGCAAGCCCACCAGTGTTCCCTTGACACCAAACTTTAGCCTGTCCAGTACACTAGTTACTGTTTCTGCTGGGCTGGGAGGGTCAGGAGCTGCAGTCTTGAGGCAAAAACACTGGTCATGTTTTGAGTCCCTTGAGGTTAAACCATCTGTCCCTGTGGAATTTACTGGAAAGAAACTACAGAGAAAAAAAAAAGATTGTTACCAAGTGTTCTATTTAGCTGTGTTATCGAAGCACCAGATAGATGATGGGATTTCAGAGCTGAGAGAGGTTAATTTATCTGAGGTCACATGCCTAGCTGAACCAGGGCAGGCCGAGGTTTCCTGACTGTCTCCAGTCCTTTGAACAATAACTTCCCTGAAGTGAGCCAGGTTTGGTAACCTTGGTTCCAAGAGACAAAGCTGTGTCCAGGAGAGGTGTGGCTTGCAGGTGAAGCCTAGGCCTGTGGTAGGCTGCTGCTGTCCTTGTTCCTGCCTAGATGGTCTTATTTGGCTGCGGGGCATTGTTAACTCTGTCCTGGTGTCACTGGGAGCCTCTCTGGTCAGGTCACTTGAGCGTGGTCAGCCTGGATTGTGGATGGGGATAATAAAATGTCCAAAAGAAGAGGTTTGCCGTGGCAGAAGGCAGAGAGTGTAATCAGCCAACTGTGTTTTAGGCAGTTGGGCCAGGAGAGCAGCTAAGGATCCTGGGAATGTCAATTCCTGAAGCACAAGCGTGTTTGCATTTGGACACATTTGGTCCTAGTCATTTGTCATGTCTGTGTGATTGCACACAGCTCTAAACCTGTGTTTATGAGCAGTAGTTGCATACAATCTTGTTTCAGACTTCTTTGTTAATTACACATAATCATTTTCCTGTACTCACGTTGTTTCAGAAACTAACATATTAATCACTTACTAAGTGGACACATGGTGATTTACTTAACTATATGCCTTACTAATACAATTTGGGGTCTTTCTGGTTTTCTTCACTTTAGTTAAGCTAGGGAACAAATTTTCATGTTTAATGGCTTTTCTCTTTCTTTCTCTCTCTCTTTTTTTTTTTTTAAAAAAAAGATTTATTTATTTTATTTGTATGAGTATACTGTACCTGTCTTCAGACACACTAGAAGAGGGCATCAGATCCCTTTACAGATGGTTGTGAGCCACTATGTAGTTGTTGGGAATTGAACTCAGGACCTCTGGAAGAGCAAGCAGCTCTTAACCAGTGCTCTTAACTGCTGAACCATCTCTCTAGCCCCCACGCCTTTTCTTTATTTGGCATTTTATACCCAGGATAGAGTCTCCAAATTGGGGTGTATAGTTCAGGCCTGTTCTGGTTCACATTGGCAAGTTCATTTCCTCTAGAGTTGTAACCAATCAGCTTGCACACAGTTGTATGGGGGGGGGCGGGCATTGCCTTGCATACTGTCTAACAACAGGAATTAGCAGGAACTCGTTTTTGCAAATATAATTGCTTTCTATTGCTGTGATAAGCATCAGGACCACAAGGAACTTGGGGAGGAAAGAATTTACTGTGCTTCCATGTCCAGATCACAGTTCATCAGAGAGGGAAAGCAGGGCAGGTACTCAAGCAGGAGCAGAAGCAGAACCACAGACGATGGCCTCTCATTGGCTTTCTAAAGCTCACAGTGAGCTACCTTTTTTATATTTCCAAGGGCTGCCTGCCCAGGGGTGGCATTGCCACTGTGAGCTGCCTCCCTCACCCTCAATCAATTGTTTAGAAAAGGCCCCCATAGATTTGCCTACAGGATAACTGGATGGAGGCAGATCCTCAGTTGAGGTTCCCTCTTGCCAAATGATCCTACCTTGTGTCAGGCTGACCAGCTAATCACACGATGAGCTTACCTATTGTTTTAATTCACAGGGCATGGGAGAATGTGTATAGTCATCTAATGTCCTTTGTGAAACACATGGGCTGTTGAACAGTTCCAGCTGAGGAGTCCTCTCACTTCCTCAGAGGATGCCCCCTCCTCTACCTTTGATAGAAATGCCCCCAGCTCTTGCTACTAGATTCTCAAACGGCTGATATCACCAGTGTTCTTTAGGAGTGATAGACACGGGTATCGCTTGGTGCTTATCAAATGCACCACCTCTTGTCTTGTATATAACGTGTTAGCAGACTTAGAAAGGTCCCATGCCTTCCCACTGTGGGAGCACAGATACACAGTGAGGCTTAATTTAGACTTGGCTGCCGACTCTTTTTTTTGGAGGCAGACTGGGTCCTTGTGGCATGCATTCTATTTTCAGTGGTAGCAGGATTTAAAGATTGAGCAGTTCCACATAGAAGTCCAGGTTTCTGGCCCTTTTCTATTCTTGTTGAGGAATCACTATGAAGATCCAATGGGTTAAATGAAACAAAACACTCAGAAGAGGGGCCATCCCATAGTAAGCACACGCATGCTTAGTAAGCACAATTGCTGTCAGGTCAACTGCGGCATGCATGTTTGCCTCTGTTAGACCAGATTCTCCACAGGGCGTGTTTTGGGGTTGTCTCGGTTTCCAATAGACTGTTATTAACATCTAGTGGGTAGGGCCCATGATAGGTGCTGAACATCTGATGTCTAAGACCATGCGACTCTTCCAGCTGCAGAATATTCTGTCTGACCTTAGACCCTGAAGTGTCAAAGTCAAGATACCCTGCTTCCTTACTGAAGCCCTTGGTGTGGCTTAACCGGTCACCCTGGTCTTACCAACACTGCCTGGGTTTTTGTAGAATTACCATTATAAAGGGACTTCCTTACTCAGCTGGGGAGGGGCAAGGGACTGTGTGAACCCCTTCAGCACATTCATATGGTGCCCCCTCTGACATACAGCATGTCTAGCTCTGGGTCCCTCAGTCCATGGAGCTCTGAACTTTCCTGAAGCTCTCTGTCCTTTATCTTCATGAAAGCAGCTGCCTAGGATCTGTGTGTCACAGCGATCTTCCTGAGATGGTCATGGAGAGTTGCCGAAAAGAAGTCACCTGCACGGGGTCATTTGGGGACAGCTGCAGAGAATCCATATCTCTCACCAGCTGCCTGTTCTGCCTGGGGTCGTATCAGGCATGCTTCTTCGACTATGGGAGTTGAGATGACCTCCTCAGGCATGTCTTGTCTCTTGCTGGTCAGAGACCCAGTTCCTGAGTCCTGTTTCCCATGCCCATCTTTTTCTGGTGCACTTCCCTTTGGGTGGTCTCCCATCTCTTGACTATTACCCACTAGCCCCCTTCCTTACCTCTCACCGCCTTGCTACCCAGAGAGGCCGTCTCTCTCTTGCCAGCACTGCTGACGCTGGAGTGGCTTTCCAGAACCCGTGTGGCTTTCATTTTCCAGCAACTGGTTTTCGGTGGAATTTCATGAAATTTGACTCACTTGTGTGATCACTTAAAGTTTCAGCCTTGGTTCTACATCCCTTCCAGCACTCTGCCCATACCTGAGCCACAAAGCCATGTCATTCTGGGGAGTAGAAGTTATGAGGAAGTTAGAGTCAGTGTCAATGGCCTGAGGAAAGACACTTAAACCTCTCTGATCCTGTGGCCTCAGTTACAAAATGAGGATGTTGAACTCAACATCTTTTCAAACCTAATGCCATTGATGGAGTATGCTTATAGTATGCACTTTAAAGACAGTAGCTTTCTCCCTCTGGCATGGAGATAGTGGTGCTTAGAAGCTATGAAGTAGCCCTATTCCCATCCCCCAGCTCAGGTACCCCCTTCATGTTTTTGTTTTGAGATAGGGTCTCACTATGTAGCCCTAGTTGTCCTAGTATGTAGATCAGGCTGGCCTTGAACTCACAGAGGTCCACCTGCCTCTTCCTTGAAGTGATGGGGTTAAAGGTGTGTGCTGCCCTTGCCCCCCTCCTTGGGTTTTAAGAAGATTCTCAACAGACCTTCTGTTAAGTCCACAGTGTCTACATTGTCACTTTCATGTGGCTGTTGGATTCCTGAGTTGGAGCTGTGACAAGCCACTCATCCACAGTGATAGATGTGAGGTCTTTGTGGGTATCTCTGTGGCCACCTCACCTCACTGCAATTCCTGTGCGGTGCCGCCACATAGCTTGTGGCCTTCCTGTGTTTGCTTGCCTCCTCCCACTAAGGTCAAGGCTACAGCTGACAATGACATTAAGAACACAGCCCCTGGCTGTAGTCCCTGCAGGGTGTGACTATTTGGAAATCTTAATAGAAACTACAATGGAGGCCATCTTCAGGGCCCAATTAATGTGTATTTCAGACACATTAATATTTTGGGGCCATTATTAATATAAACAAATACTCCTACTTGGTTAGTGTTATTTCATTTAAGCCTTGCCTCAGTTGTTCCTGGTAGTTAACTGTTGTCCCCCTTGTTTAGTTCTAAAAACTGAGGCCTGTGGAGAAGGCTATGTGGTTATAGACACCTTTGAGCCAGGAGACAGAAGAACATGTTCTCAAAAACTAGGGGGCATCCTTAAGGTGTATTAAAGGAGACATGTTGCCATGGTAGTTGGAACATGGTAGAAGTCGGGAAGCTGAGACCCAGGCCCTAGGAGCTGAGACAAGATGTGTCTCACTGGCCAACCCATGTACTTCCCTGCTTTGTGTCCCTCAGATATCCTGCTATGTAGATGAGATCTTTCCTTCATTCCGCAGCTATTAGGTACCAAGGTCAGGGAGGGATGAGGGAACCCACGTTCCTCCCAGTTTTCTCTCCCTGTCCAAGATCTGCAGAGACTGGCAGGTGGTTGCACATGAACACATGTGCATGTATGTGTGTATATGTGTGCATGGGGGGAGAGGTAAGGGAGTAGAGGGGTGCAGCAAAGGCACTGCCACAGCTCTGGGAGAAGGTCTCGGTGTGGTTCTTGCCTTCGCATGGCTCCTGCAACCCTGTGTGTGGCACACCCCTCCTCCAAGCACATTTCTAGAGCGCAGTGGATCCTGTGGAGAGGCCGACCATCTTCTCCCTCTCCCTGTCTCCTTGTTAGACTGTGAGATGAACAAGCTCCTGGAGGAGAGTGAAGACTTTTGGGATGAGAGAACGTTAGATAAAGAAAGGCCCTGGGATGCAGGCAGGCCTGTGGGTCCTTGCCCTTCCATTTAAATGAGGTTGGCCCGTTAGGCCTCTGAGTGTAGCACTGCCCACCCTACTGGGTGCTGTATGGAGCCAGGAGTTTCTGCAGTGAGTGTCCCTTTGGCTGCTAGCTTTTCCTCCTTGCTGACTCCCGGGGGCACTGCTAAGGAGATGGTCTTTCTGTGGGAACCTTGCAACCTGGAGAGAACATAGTCGCGTGGTGCATGGTGGTCTGTGTGGCTTCTCTATGATACACAGGGTTGCTGTCAAGGCTTTACTGCCCCCTCTGCCGTATCTGTTCTTTAAGCACCCATTAGCACTAGTCCCAAAGGTTCCTCTGCGGTACCTGGAAAGGTGGGGCCTTGGATAGCTTGGTGGCTGGAGGCAGGGCGGGGTTATGGAGGGGGGTCGGGGCAGAGTTGAGCCATCCTTCTCCGGCCTTGTCATGGTTTTTTTGTTGTTGTTAGTTTTAGGGTTTTTTGTGGTTGTTGTTGTTGTTGTTGCTGCTGCTGCTGCTGCTGCTGCTGCGTGGGTGGGTATCTTTTTCCTTCTACTGTTAATGGCACTCCCACTATGTGGCAGGCACTTTGTAAATCGGTTTTGAAATTCTGTGAACTTGAAAGTGCCTTGCAATCCCCACTTTACTGCCAAGAGAAGTGGAGTTCAGAGAACAGTGGATTCAGATCTGGTTCATAAGAAGCCTGTGTTCTTAACATTGTATTAGCCCACATCCCCCATGCCTGGCTTTATGGCTACTGCTTGTAGGGCACTTTAATACTTTGGAGGGGTTCAGGGCACTAAGTCTCAGGACTGTGTGGACTAGGGCTTTTATTGACTCTTCCTTGAAAAGCCTATTAGCCCCAGAGCTTTGTCCTGGAGACCTGAACAAACGCAGGTGTTGTTTTGGGGCCCTGCAGCTTCCCCCAGGAAATGGGGCTGGCTGCTTTCTACAGCACTCTGCCTCTTTCACAAGCCAAGTCTTTCAACAGCCTCTTCCTCCCTCAGCTCCTTCCCCCTCCTCAAGACCAGGTTAATAAACCTGGAGAACTCACAGCCCTCGGCTGGGCAATTCCAATTTGTCTTCCAGTTGCTGGCACTGGCCGGTTTCCCTGGAAGCCTTTGGCCGAGGGTTGAAGAGCCTGGAAGAGGCTTAAGAGCAAGGTGTTGGGAGATAGGAAATGTTGATCATGGAATAAGACACACCCATCCCTAGCCCCAGTGAATGTGCAGTGTGGTGGCTCTGGGCCAAAGTGAAGTAGGGACAGGTGGCAATTGGAGAGATTGTGTAAAAACAGAGTAATTATACTTACTCTTAAGATCTACACATTCTCTGTAATATTCTGAAATGTAACTCGGCAGCCGTGGGGGTGGGGTACCTGGTGGACCTATGCCAAGATGCCCTCCTGAGAAATCATGCCCTGCAACAAATCAAATATAAGGGAGGTTTATTTGGGGGAAGGGGAGGGAGAGAAGGGGTAGAGGTGGACAGACAGGAGCAAAGCCATGAGGGCAGAGAATGGGGGGACAGAGAAGGACAGAAAGAGGGAGGAGGGGAGAGGGAGAGAGACAGAGACAAAGAATGACTGGCTGGGAACAGAGGAAGGAAAACAGAGCTGGGGTACTGAGCAGACCTTTTATATCTCACCCCATGCCTGGCAGTGGCAGGTAATGATGGCAGGTTTAACCGCTGCTAGGTCCCTGGAAGGAGCCTAGCGGAAGTTCCTGTAAGCTAACAATCCTCTCTTCCTGTTTAATTAAAAATGAGGAGCTAGGATGGTGTACAGGTGGGGCAGGAGTGGGGTGGTTGTCCTGTTCTTTAGATTACTTCCTGATGACTGGGGGCGACGATGTCTTTGGGGGCTCTAAGAAAATTGGAAAGCTGGCCAAGTCCTGGAGAGCTGGCTGCTTCACTGCTGTTCATATCACTGATGCAGATATCCATGAGAATATCTGCAACTGGGAAACTACAGGTGCCATTGAAGCATCTGCGAGGGTAGATGGAGCACGGATGGGGAGCTGCCCTGGAGCGGTCCTGGTGGGGAGCTCCCTTGGAGTGGTCCTAGATGCAGATTTTGAATATAAACCCCTGGACCTGGCAGGATGATGGGACAGACAAATATACTAAGGGCAGAGGGTAAAGTTAATGTGACCATATGGAACAACCACACTAAGAGCTTCTATGAGTTCTGCTGAGTGGGTGGCCATCTTCTCTGGTCCGTTCAGGTGGCTAGTACGGTGAGGATGGCCCAAGCCTGTTGAAGGCCTGTCCTAGAACAACTGTTAAGGAAGTGTAGGGTGAGGACCCTGGAAGCCACTGAGGCCTGTGGTGAGTACCTCAGAGACTACGTGGCTCATGAGGAAACTGACCATCTGTTTTTCTTCCCTTTTGTATTAGACATTCACGGCCTGGTGCAACTCCCACCTGCGCAAAGCAGGGACACAGATTGAGAACATTGAAGAGGACTTCCGAGATGGCCTGAAGCTCATGCTGCTCCTGGAGGTCATCTCAGGTGAGCCGGCCCTGGCCCAGGATGGGGGAGGTACCTCTGGGCTCTGTCCTAGCATTAGTTGTGTTCTGTCCACATTCACGTTGGCTTCCCTGGGCACCAGGCGCACACACGGTGCATTTGCATACATATAAGCAAAATACCCATTTAAAAAAATACAAAAACAAATGGATTAAGGTCATCACTTTTAATGAAATAGCATCATGACAATAAAGTAACAGCACTTACTCTTGTTCCTTGGAGGGATTGCCCTAATGACCTTATCATGCCATTTGGACTATCACCATGCTGGGACCAGCCAAGCTTCCAGGACCTGAATCACTAGGGGACATACCATATAGCGTTGTCCCCTGGGGTGCTCAGGCCCTCTATTTTTGCTGCAGACTTCATCAGCTTAAACCTAACCTGGGACTACAGACTGCTTGCTCTGCCTCTCCTTTTCTTTCTAACTCTTTGCCTTCCATTTCCTTCTTTTGCTGTCCCCTTTTAGCCTTTGTCCTATGGGCGTCTGGTGACTCCCACCTAGAGGAAACCATCGAAGGCCTTAGGTTCTGTCTCCTCCCTGTCTCCTCCTCCCTGCAGTCCTGCTTTGTGAAGCCGCCCTAGGCCTAAGATCCTCTGACAGCCCAAATATGGTCAGGTTTGAAGGGAAGGCTTTTGTGCCTCCCCAGGGCTTCCAGCCTGGGTCCACATTCCTTTGCAGAACCCTTAGGATCATTTGAGAGCTGGCACCTGCTTTCTTTCCTACTAACTCTTCCCAAAAAGGTAGAGGATCTCAGGCCCTCTGCCACTCTGGGAGGTTCTCCCAGCTCCCCGGATGACACGCTGTCCCGTTCCCTGTGTTTGTGTGACTTCTGACAGGCCTCATTTTTTAAAAAAACAGCTTTTCATATTTCCTTTAAAGTGAAACCTGAGCAGGGCAAAATATACACAATGGAAAACATAATCATTTGGGCTTTTTTTTTTTTTAAAGGGGAGGGATTATTTATTTTGGCTCATGGCTTTACAAGAGTCATCCTGTTGTGGCAGGGAAGATGTGGTAGAGCAGATCAATAGGCATCATGATAGGCCAAGAAAAGGGTGTGTGAGCTGGGCAGTGGTAGCTCATGCCTTTAATCCCAGCACTTGGGAGACAGAGGCAGGTGGATTTCTGAGTTCGAGGCCAGCCTGGTTTACAGAGTGAGTTCAAGGCCAGCCTGGTCTACAGAATGAGTTCCAGGACAGCCAGGGGTACACAGAGAAACCCTGTCTCAAAAAAAAAAAAAAAAAAAAAAAAAAAAAAAAGAAAGAAAGAAAGAAAAAAGAAAAGGGTGTGTGAAGAGGCCAGAGCAATTTTTTCCAGTGATATTCTTCCTCCAAAAGCCCCGCCTTCTGCTTCACCATCTTTTAATGATGCTGTCACATTATGAAGACGTCAAGGCATTAACCTGTTGATTGGGTTGGATCCCTAATGATGTAATTATCTCTGAGAGCGCCCAGGCATGTACTTGACTAATCTTGTTGTCTCTTACTCCTAATTCAAGTCAACACTTAAGACTGAGCACCACACTCTGCCTCTTGTCAACCTGACGTCACTTTAAATCCCGGCATTCCACCTCTGGACCCCAAAAGACTACATTCAATTGATCTCCACGAGTTCTCATGGACTTGACAATTCCAACATTGTTCAGAAATCTAAGCCCAGAGTCCTTACTGAGACTCAAGGCAATCCCTTATTTGTGAACCCCTGCAATAAATACTTCTAAACTACTGTGACACTAATGAGAGAGCTGGGGGCATAACAAGGGAGAATAGTACTGAAATAAGACTAGAACTCAAGAGTAAAGACTGCAGCCTGCACAACCATGTCCAGTCCTGAGGAGGCATGGTGGTATGATGTGAGCGTTGGTGGGCTTGGTTAACCTTCTCTTCCTCGTGCTTTTCTTCTTGTGTTGGCTGCATCCACTGCCCGAGGCTTTCATTAGCAGACATTCCATATTCCCAGCATCTTCAGCATCTGTGGGGTTTCCATTAGAGCATAGGCTTTACCCCAACAGAACTCTTCGTAGGTAATTCAACCGTGTTATACCTTTCCCAGCCTCCCAGGCCTTCCTTTGAAATCTGGATAGATGCCACCATAGCTCTGTAACTCTTGAATTCTGCACGCCTACAAAACCAGGATCATAGGGATGAAGCCAAGCTTTCTGCACATTCCCCTGTCCCACATTGCAGTGGCCTCTGAGTGCCCGGATGCTGAACATAGGAAAATGTCTCTTGGAGCTCTCTCTTCTCAAAGGGAAACTTTTTTTCTTAGGCCTTACTTTTGTGTTGTTATTAATTCTTAGTCACCATATAAAGTAATAGGTTTCATTATACATGCATATGCCTCAATCCTTTGTTCTGATTCATCTCTCTTTCTCGTCGGCCTCTCCTGGAGGGAAGGAAAGTCCTTCCAACGAGTTTACAGCTTTATATAATGGAGCCTGCGATGGGTGGGGTTTGGCCAGTTCCTTATATGTCAAAGGCATCCTTATTAAGACATTTTCCTCCTAACCTAGAGTGCTTGGATTTTTGTTTTGTTTTCTTTTTGTGTTTTTAAAGAGGAGGGATAGTTTATCCTGGAGCTGTTTCAAATGACCATGGCCCAGAAACACAGATTTACTTTACCCCAGATTCTATATTACAGCATGGCTCGTGAAGCTTTTGTAGTTATACGGAACAGAGAAAGTCATAAGTCAAGGCAATTTAAAAATACGTTGGTGGCTGCATCATACAGACAGTTACAACAAGATGGGGCATGCTCTTCTAGAGGCCCGAGATGCTATCTGATGACATTCTAAGCTTTGATTGGAGCTAGTAGTCTGCTAGGTCAATAGTGTCCAAAAGATTTCTGTCAGAAGTAGTTAGGTCCCACACAGTGGAGAGAGGACTTGGCTGGGCCCATTAAGAAAGAAACTCCTGGATCTTATCAATACTGTCAAGGGCTTCTTTTTAATGTTGCTGATCTTCAACAGTCACATGCTGCCTTCCTGTCCACAGCTTTTAGCTTGCTCTTTTTCAGGCGAACCTTCAGGTTTTTCCAGATTGTCCCATTTGCCCTTGATTCTCACTGTAAACCTTGCTAAGAGCACCTGCCAATAAAGACATGCAGCCTGGATGTGATGGATGCTGTCTTGAGATTCCATTAGCCCATTCCCCTTAAACGCAGCTTCCCACCGAGTTTCAGGCCGCCCTCAGAATAGACAAATTCTCTGCCATATTGTAACACGAATGCCTCCAGTCCATTCATGTGCCCTGGCCCTATCTGCCTGGCTTTGTTTTGTAGCATTCTGCTCTTCTGACTTGCTCATTAAGCTTTGCTTATAGCATGCTTGAACTCCCCTGGTACGCATCTACTTATACTTCCGTCTTGCTTCCATGCACCTGTTTCATGTATCATTTTGGAGGTGTCAGCTCATCGTGGTGGGGTCCTTTTGATAGGTCCCTAGGCAGTGTCTGTCCTGGGGGGTAAAGTGTTTTTAGTGGAGCATTTGGCAAACCAACCCCACCTCTCTATACACACACCGTCTCTCAGATTCTTTGAGTCTCTTGATCTTGAAGCTTGAGGAGCGGAGGTCCTTCTATGGAAAAGGGGAGGGTGTGAGAGGAAGCTGGCCCTGGAGCAGAGTGGAGGGTACCCACATGAACGGAGTGTAACAGCATAAGCAGAGGTTTTCCAGTGAGTGGGGTCAGGAATACTAGAGGCAGCTCATTTCAACACAAGGAGGCTTTTGTCAAAATACTTAAAAGTGACCTGAAACCCGTGTCCTAAACAAAGTTCTCTGGCCCTTTAGAAGAGCTGTCCCTTCTGTCCTGACACAACTCCTTGCAGTGGTAGTCTGACATGCCTTTCCTAACCAGTTCACAGTTCTTTTCTTCTTTCTCCTCTTTCTCCCTTCTTTTCCTTCTTCTTTTCATATTGGACTACAATCATGTCAAAGGCAGGAAACTTGTTTACTCACATATTCCAAGCACCTGGCCAGTTTCTGGCATCTGTTAGTAACATAAGAATAAATGCTGGGGTGAGAGAGAGTGCTCAGTGGCTAAGTGGCTGGCTGCTCTTCCAGAGGAACCGGGCTTGGTACCAGATATCCATAGTGGGTGGCACACAATTCCCTGTAACTTCAGCTCCATGGGATCCAGTGCCTTCTTCTGGCTTCCTCAAGCCTGCGAGTGTGGGCACATGCACCCACAGACTCTCTCACACACACACTCTCTCACACACACACACACACACACACACATACACGTACACACACAGATCTTAAAGATAGACATTTTGAGCAGATACACACAGGATTGTCTCTGGGAAATGGAAGATAAAGAATCCAGGTAGCCGTGCGGTGATGGCGCATGCCTTTAATCCCAGCACTTGGGAGGAAGAGGCAGGCAGATTTCTGAGTTCGAGGCCAGCCTGGTCTACAGAGTGAGTTCCAGGACAGCCAGGGCTATACAGAGAAACCCTGTCTCAAAAAAACCAAAACACAAAAAAAGAAACACTTCAGATGTGGGTCACCCTGGCTCTTGGGCACTTGCACCTCACCTTCATTTTCCTTCCTCTTCTTCAGGTGAACGCTTGGCCAAGCCGGAGAGAGGCAAGATGCGAGTGCACAAGATCTCCAACGTCAACAAGGCCCTGGATTTCATAGCCAGCAAAGGGGTCAAGCTGGTGTCCATCGGAGCTGAAGGTGAGGCTGATAAGCTGTGGTTGTTGATTCCTTGGTCCTTTCTCCCCTCACTCCTGGGTTCACATGCATCTGGAAACAAGTACCCACCCCCTTCATTGTTCAGCCACACCAGAACTTGCCCCTTTCCCATTCTCTCACTAAAGTCTTTATGATGTGCAGTTGTACACGGAATGCCGGGCATCTCACCTGTTACACCCCAACCCCACTCCTGTGTCCTGTGGGGTGCTCTGTGGGGGGGACAGTACAGATGGGCTCCTGGTGGCTGACAGGGCCCTGGGGGAGACTCTGCTGTTCCCGAAGTAGCTTTATTTGATTTTTGAGACAGGGTCTCACTATGTAGCCCTGACTATCCTGGAACTCACTCTGTAGACCAAGCTGACCTTAAACTCACAGAGATCCACTTGCTTCTGCTCCTCCTGAGTGCTGGGGTTAAAGGTGTGTGCACCCACCATACCACCTTTTAGGGAGGTCCTAAGCAGCATTCTTAGTAGCTTCTCCCAGCACCATAGGGCCCTGGCTCTTTTCCTATCACTTCTGAACGGTCTTTGCTTTTTTGTTTTTTTGTTTTGGTTTTGTTTTGGTTTTGGTTTTTTCAAAACAGGGTTTCTCTGTACAGCCCTGGCTGTCCTAGAACTCACTCTGTAGACCAGGCTGGCCTCAAACTCAGAAATCTGCCTGCCTCTGCCTCCCAAGCACTGGGATTAAAGGCATGCACTACTACTGCCCAACTGGTTTTTTTTTTTTGTTTGTTTTTTTAAACAAAAAAGCTGTTGAAGCTATTGTTGACACGCTCTTCACAGTTAGAAGAATGTAGCAGGGCTCCTGGTATGCACCAGGCTCTGAAGAAGCAGCTAAAATATTCTAACCAGGCCCTCTGATAATGTAACCTATGGACACAACACGAGTGTGTACATTGGGCTCCTGTTGGAGGATGTCAAGAATTCATTGACACCATCTTAACTCACTTGGGTGTGAGGAAAAGCCATGCTGAAATGCTTTAAGCTGCAACCCCCCAGGTGGAGTCTTTCTAATGCTCACCCCCACTGTAGGAAAACGTGCTCACAGATGATCGTGCTGCAGGCTTGGGTCCTATCTTCTGTGAGTGGCCAACCTACAGCCCCAGTCCAATCCAAGTATGACATCAGAGAACTGCATCTGGGGGATATTGCTCCCCTTAAATCTGTAAGAGCAGATCTCTTGATCTATAATGGTAATGAGAAAAGTCCTTTTGCTTCTAGACCTGGAAGGGCTTTATGCATATCTGCCAGCTTTAACAGGGGTGACAAACTGCAGTGTGTGGGGTTGAATCCAGTTGACAAAGGCCTTGATGCACAGCCACATCTGCTCCTTGGCCTCTCTGTCATCTGGTGCAGCTTTGGGTGTCAGCATTGAAGCTCAGCAGTTGTTATAGCGACCACGTGGCCAGTGAAGCCAAAGCAATTTCCTGTCAGGCTCTTTATTGGGAAAGTTGGCTGACCCCTTCCTTGTGGTACTTGTCTGGCCTGGTGCTGAAGGTGGTAGCCATGCCTCTGGATCCTGGCAGCCTTGACCATCTCAAGGGCAGAGGCAACGTTCCTTTTACCCTGTGGCCACAGCTCCTAGCTGATGACAATGGGTGTAGTTCAAAGCACGTGTGTGGCAGGTACTCAACTTTGTGGCTGGAAAAACATTCTTTGCTTCTTAATAAGAATAAAAAGAACATCTTGTTCTACCAGGAGGGATTGAAACCTTGGACAATTTTTTCAGGCAGAGGAAGCCAAGAAAAATGCCACTCAATGGTCTGGCACCAGTTCAGGTCCCCACTAGAGTAGGGAAGGAGAGAATGTATAAAATGGGCTTGGGGAAACAATAGGGATAGGTGGGAACTGCAGTGAATCGAGAGAGCTTTTCCTTCCAAGAAGGACGGGCTCACCTAGATCCAATCAACTGTTGCAAGTGGAAATGCAGGGCTGTTAATGGCAGGTTTAAAAAAAGAAGCCGGAAAAAGCAAGAGTTTTAGAAAGGAAAAATTGGGGAAGGACCACCAAAGAGGAAGGGAGAGAGGTGGAAGATGGATGAGCATGTCTTGTGCTAGCCTGAGCCTGACCCAACAGGAGGCATCCGGGGATTACCTCATCGGGACAGGCTGCTGAAGTGGGTTTGACAAGACTGTGTTTTAGGGTGGAGGGTGCTGAGGCTCAGAACAATTGCCAGAGAGGTAGAATGTCAGGCCGCCCTGAACTATACTGCATTTTCACAGCAGAGTCAGGCCCAGGCCTGGGGTTCACGCTCCAGGGCCAAGATCTAGGCCTCTTCCTATCTGATAAGCTCCACTGTGCCCCCTGACACATCATAGCCTCCCTGGCACTGCTCAGCCTCTGCCAGGCCACGTGGGTCCCTGTTCCCCATTGCTGTGCTGATCCAGTACCTTCTGGTCCCTTTAACCTTGTTGTAAAGTGAGATAGTCACTGTGTTTTTACAGTCATAGGAAACAAGGCTGAGACTTCTGGGTTCAATCTAAGCCCAGGATGCTCTGGGATGGCCTTAGGAAACCAGTTGAACACACTGTGGGGTTTTGCTTTCTAAGGGACAGCACTTTAGTGCTGATGCTTATGAATTGAAGGCCATGGGGCAGATCTCCTAGAAGGGAGGACTCTTGGAAGTGGGACCTTGGGGACTGCTAAGGACCACATGTGGGGAGCAGGCCCTAGCAAAATATCCCTCCACTCCAGCACTGACTGGCCAGGCCTGGCAGAGAGATGCTGTGTATAGACCAGTCCTGGAGAGTTTGTAGAATGGAAGCCGTGCTCTTGTGGGCTTGCCTTGTCCCTGGGGTGTCTAGATGGAGCAAGTTCATGTTGTAAGCAAGGAGTTAGAACCAAGCCCTGGGATTTCTTCTACCACACTTGTGTCTGGGACAACCTAGATTTTGTGAAGCGGAGGCTTGGTTGGGTTGAGGGCTTGGGATTTAACCAGGGGAGAGGGGACCCAAGTGGAACTTTTAAAGTTTGAGATTTAGAGTGAGAGGAAGCTTGATGTTTGGGTGCCAAGAGCTTGGGGCCATCTCTGCAGTCCAGATCTGTCAGGATGGGGGCATAGTGGCTGCCTGAGCCTTAGCCTGGAAGCTTGTGGCCCTGGAGCTCCACACCTATCATGCCGCACGGGGTCATTCTGCTCTTTACATGTGGGCAAGGGATTGCATTCCTTGAGTATGGAGGAGAAACAAAATCTCAGCTGGCAGGATGTGAGCCGTGTTTAGCTCACCGTGGACCCGGAATGGCAGCGCACCCCATTCTTCTGAGCAGCCCCTGCCGTCAGGCTGCCTGTGAGGTGGGGTACCCCTGGTCTACCTGTGAGCTTTGAGGGTGTTATGAGACTAACAGGGCTGAGGCAGTGAGGGATTCCTAACTGAACACACCTCACTGTCCTTCCTCTTCTCTGGTGCTAGTTTTCTGCCTCTTCACTATGACGTAGAATCCACTAAGTTCTAGGAGGTAGGAGAGGAATTATTAGGACCCCCCCCCCAAGAAAGAAACCACCTGTCTCCCTAGGACTTGAAAGGTCCCTGTGGAGGGGGGCACTGTTGGGCCCTTGTGGAGCCGGGCAGACTGGAAGAGAACATCCATTCTAGAAAGGGCTGAACTTCAATGTTGTCACTTTCATAAACTTAAAAAAATTTCCCCTTAGAGTCAGAATGCTATCCATAAAATTTCACTGTAAGGATCCCCCTCCCCCCGCCCCCTGCCTCATCATTAAAACCTCAGGAATGTGATGTTGAATGGTTCTGTTAATATCCATCTGAGCACAGCTGAGCTCTGTCACCTGGGCCTGCCTTGGGAGTGACTGAGCACTGATAAGTCCTCGGGAGCCAATGACAGGCCTGTGCGCCTCTGCCTATCATGATATATGCCTCATTCATTCGTTCATTTGTTCATTCATTCATTCATTCATGGAGGCCTCACTCAGTGCTAAGGTTTGCCCTGGGCTCTGAGGAGTGATGCAAGGCAGGAAAAGTCCCGACCCTTGTCTATCCAGAAGGCAACAGGGAATACCCACATATGTCAGGTAGAGAACAGGGAAGGGTAAAGGGAAGGCTATGGTGAGATGGCATGAGGGCAGGGGAGGGGAGGGGAGGGACAAACCATGTGGATATTCTGGGAGAGGGAGCAATGAAGATGCCAGAGAGGACAGAAGGAGAGGCCCAGGAGGCTCTACTAGCCTAAAGGGGCCACTGGACTCTGGGTGGAGTAGAAAGCCATGACTTTGAGCAGAAGCGAAGGGTGGTGGGGCTCAGGGGATTTAAGTCACTCTTTGTCCTTTGAACATAGTTTCCATGATAAATAACTGAACAACAGGTTATTTATACAGAAACCTTACTCTGTACTGCAGGCCTTTGGCCAGGGACAGAGATAGAATTTCACTGCCAGAATTGAACGGCTTTGAAATGCTCGGTCCCTGTTGCCAGTTTTTTTTGTTTTTTTGTTTTTTTGTCTTTTTAAATGCCAGATTATGCTTCTAGCTGCAGTATAATAATGTGTGTGTTTAAATTTGCGTTTAAAGTTAAGTAATGCAATGTCTGGGGAAATCATTTCCCAGACATGCCTGATTCCATGTCTTGTATTTATTCATGCCTCTTGCCTGTTTACTGATGAGAGCGTAGCCTCTGTGCATATCAGTTTAAACCTTTGCAGTGGTACAGATGATCAAGTACTGGAGGAAGTAGATCAGCGGGTCTCAATCTTCCTAACACTGCGACCCTCTAATACAGCTCTTCAGGTTGTGGGGACCTCCTCACCATAGAATTATTGTCATTTCTGCTTCATAGCCGTGTTTTTGCTACTGTTATGAGTTGTAAATATCTGATGTGTAAATATCTGATATACAACCCCTGTGAAGGAATCGTCTGACCCCCAAAGGGGCCAAGATCCGTGGGCTCAGAACAGTTGTTGTATATGAGAGCACAGTCTTTTATAAAGGTCATTATGAGGTGGGCCTTGGGAACACACACCTGCAATCCCAGCCTTTGGGAGGTGGAAGCGGGAGGAGCAATAGGTCAGCCTGGGTAGCTGAACCCCCAGCCCCCAGCTTTACATACTGATCTAATGCCTCCCCTGCAGTATTTCCTGCAGAGCTCTGGCTGACTGTACTGAAGGGGAAACAGTTGTCTGTCACCACAGCTGTCTGGGACTGGGGCCTGTGGCTTATTGCTATCTGTGGCTCTGTTAGCAAGTTACACCATGCCTCGTGTCCCAAGCCAACACTGGAGTTCCTTTGCCCAGCATACTAGTACAGACCCAGCGCAGTAGTATTGCAGAGGGGAATAAGTAAGACATCCCTTGGATACTTTGTTCTTCACCGAGAGCAGCTAGCCGTGGGCCAGCTTATTGTCCAGTTCTGCACACTGGTTTGGATTAAGGAGCCCTGAGTTGAGCCTCATCTTTCAGCCCACAAGACCGAAACAGCTCTGTGGCTTAGGCTGAATTAATAGTTTTCATTTGTTTTTAGATGTCCTTACTTTTATTTCATATGTGTTTGCCTATATGAATGTATATGCATCGTGTGCTCACAGAAGCCAGAAGCGAGCGTTGGATCCCCTGGAACTGGAATTACAGATGGTTGTGAACTGCCTTGTGTGGATGCTGGCAATGAAGCCTGGGTCCTCTAGAAGACTCTTAACCCCTGAGCCATCTCTCTAGCCTTGATTTATAGTTTTATTCTTGAAACCAAGCCTAGAAACCAAGAAAAAAAAATATATATGGAAAGGAAGAAAGGAAGAAGGAAAATGTGATTGAATTTGTAGCATGAAAGGTCTGAAAAGTGCAAGTACTAAATATAGCAGAGTATCTGAGCTGTCATCTTGAATGCATTTTAAAACAAAAAAATCTATTTTAAAACTTAGGGCCTCTCAATGTTGACCAATCAGATGGTTGTAAAGGGCACCTCTTAAAACAGATGTGTGTAGCTTTCTGTTCCCTCTGGCTCTCTGTGGGAGTGGCTATTTTGAGAGCTGTGATTGCCCATACACCCCCAGTTCATTGACCCCTCTCCCCACCTATGTGAGG
Organism: Mastomys coucha; assembly: GCF_008632895.1. Classification (NCBI taxonomy): domain Eukaryota; kingdom Metazoa; phylum Chordata; class Mammalia; order Rodentia; family Muridae; genus Mastomys; species Mastomys coucha. The sequence continues at coordinate 95,186,489 of NW_022196912.1, read as the reverse complement.
GCTTAGAAATTTGTCCCGTCCCATCTTCAGACTGGGTGACTGGTTCAGGGTGTAGAGCATCCTTTCTGATGAACACACTGTCTCAAGAGGATCACCTGTTCCTTCCTCAAATAGGCTTCTCTCCTGGTCGATCGCACCAGCTTTCACAAAGTGTCTGTGTGGAGCTGGGTGTGGCTTAGATGTGGTGAGCTTTGTGTGTGCTCTGGGTATGAGGTGTGTGAATCCGATTCCTTGCACAAATAAATACATGAATGGAATAAATCAGTAATTTTTTCCCTCCTGGAAGTGGGCAAGTTGTGATGTTTGATGTCTAATGGTGTCTGTCTTGCTGCGATCCACCTCACATGTCCTGCCACTGTTTTCTGTAGAAATTGTGGATGGAAATGTGAAGATGACCCTGGGCATGATCTGGACCATCATCCTCCGTTTTGCCATCCAGGACATATCTGTGGAAGGTGGGTTTCTGCTTTGTTCTGTCCCTTCTTGAACTCACTTCTCCCCCTGCCTTCCCTACCCAGTCTTCCTCTCTAGGCTCATCCAGAACTCCCTCATATGATTTCAAATAACCCCCAAAAGTATGTCGTCCCATAGTGAGTGGCATTCCTCACTTTGAAATGACCAAGTCTGTTGTGATCACATGTCTAAAAGCCTCACTGGCCACCTAATGGGAAAGGATGAGAAATAGGAGGAGTCATAGGAAAGTGAGGGGAAACCCTTATCCACTGATGCGCTCATTGCTCCCCCTGGTGGCCAACTCTCAGATGTGGACAGGTTGCCCTGGTAAAAGAGAGTAATCCCTCTGTATTTCTTACTCGAGCCTTTTTTTTTTTTTTTTTTAAGCTTTGTGCCTGATATTCTGTTTTTATCACTTACTGTTCAGAGTTTTTCTGTACATGATATACATATACAAAAACCACCTTTTTAAACGATGACATTGAGATAAAATGCTTTTAAAATATACAGATTGAATATTATGTGTATGAGTGTTTTTACCTGCATGTATGTCTATATATTGTGTGTGTGCCTTGTGCCCCAGAGTCCAGAAATGGACATTAGATCTCCTGACACTGGAATTACAGTTGTCTGCCTCCCAGTGTGAATGCTGGCAACTGAACTTGAGTCCTGGAAGAGCAACAGGTACTCTTAACCTCCGAGCCATCTCTTCAGTCCTGTAAAGATTTATTTTATCTCTATATGTATATGCATATGTGTCTGTGTGTGGTTATGTACAGGTAAGTCCTGGTGTCCTCAGAAGCCAGACACATTGGTTCCTGGAGCTAGTGTTCCAGGCATTTGTGAGCTATTCTAACATGGGTGCTAGGAACCCAACTCAGGTCCCCTGCAAGGGCACTGAACCACCTCTCTAGCCCCATCCCAACTCATAAGTAGATTATTATTTATTTCAAGGCAGGATTTTACCATGTACCTCTAGTTGGCCTGGTAACTGCTATGTAGACCAGGCTGCCCTTGACGCCCTAGAGATCTACCTGCCTCTACCTCTAGAGTGCTGGGATTAAAGGTGTGCCGCATCACACCTGACTCCCGTGCCAACTTTACAGTTGGTTGCTTGTACTTGAATAGTTATAACCTTTGCACTGATTCTTTAGCATTACCTTAAAGTCCATTTTATGAACTGAATACATGAGGTCCCTCAGGAACCCACTTTAGTAAAGGCTACCACCTGCAGTTCACAGATCTGAACACACGGAGGCAGTGCAGCCTGCAACCTTGGTGCTGGGAGTTCACTCTCCCCTTGGCTGCCTGGCTTTACAGATACCCACCCGATCCACATACAATGACAGGACACCAGAGCCAGATCAATGCAGTAACAGGAAGAAGCCTTACTTTGGATGAACCTGGACAGGAATCCTTTCTTCCTGGTTCTCCATGCTCACCCTGTCAAGGGGCTTCTGGTCACCTGAGTTTCATGGATGCTTGCAGCCATCCTTGGAACAGTCACCAGTTGCTGACTTAGCTTATGTTACAGTCATCTCTCGAATAGGAGGGAGTTAGGCAGATAACCTGAGAAAGCTGCTGCTGTCTGGGCCTTGTAGCCTAAGGTGTGAGTGGCTTGCTTTTTTGTTTCTTAAATAACTTTTCCAACTTTGTCCAACAGATAGACAGGGTACCCTAGACCGCCTCCCTCCTTGTAACAATGGAGCTCTTGAGGTCCCTGTAGGGCCTCTCATGAGCAGTGCCCTCCCTCCCCTGGGTCAGCCCACTGACTTCCTCCCTCCACCCCTTTTTTACAGAGACATCAGCTAAAGAAGGGTTGCTCCTGTGGTGTCAGAGGAAGACAGCCCCATATAAAAATGTCAACATCCAAAACTTCCACATCAGGTGAGTACTGCAGCCAGGGGCTCACATGGAGGCTGGCCTGCCTCCTCAGGGCCTCACCTGGCCCTCCCCACTTAGTTGGAAGAGTCGTGGGTGGGGGGGTTCTTCTTGGGAACAGTATGTCCCTTTGAATCCACCATCCTGCACTGTGGCGTCTTGGACCTGACACCACATGGGATGCTGCCCATCATACCTCTGTTGATATTTGTGACACTGGCAAGACCCCCAAGATTGTGTCAGGAAGCCCAGGTTTCTAGACCAACAGGCTAAGTCTATAGGCTTTAGTGAAGAGATTGGGTGGGTGGGGTGGGTTCATCTCGACTTGCTAACCACTCAAAAAGGCTTGACCCCAATACCTGGGGATATGGTAGGCAGAAGTCTCCCTTCCTATCCTTGTCTTCTAAATCCTTCTTCAAAGGATTGCATAAACATCAGAAGTCACGTTCCCCCCATCTCTCTCCCTGGACAGTTGGAAGGATGGTCTTGGTTTCTGTGCCTTGATCCACCGACACCGGCCGGAGTTGATTGACTACGGAAAGCTTCGAAAGGTACTTGTGCTCCCTTGATCTCATGCTGTCATCTCTAGCTCGATGACTGGTCCCTAGTGGATGGAGACAAGCTGATGGAAAACAGGACAGGGTCACTTCTGGGACCCCAGTGTCCAGCCTTAAAGTTGTTGGCCTTATGGACCAGTTAGACTGAGCCCCATCCAGAAGCAAGCAGAAAAAGACTTTTTTATTCATCACCCAGCATGCACATCCCAGATCCCTTTGCACATATACAGCCCATCAAGAAAGCTACCAGCACTGAGGTGGCCATGTTTGAGCAATGGTATGCAAAGTGACATTTCTTCTTTCCCTTATTTCTGGTTTCATAAGGTCACAGTCTTAATTCATGATGTAAAGCATCTTGTATCCCGAGAGAGATTTTTGTCCCTGTGTCCCAGGCAGGCACTGCGGGTTCGATTTCTTGTGTTGCCCCTCAGTTTTATTTACGCTTTTGAGATGGTGATGGGTTTTACTATATTGCTCAGGCTGGTCTCCAACTCCTGGACTCAAGTGACCCTCAACCCCCCGGGTATCTGGGACTGAAGTCGTGTGCCATTATGTAACGTTCCTTTATATCTGAGTGTCAGGTTACTCAGTGATTTTTCTTGTGTGAGAAGTGTATGTTGAGGGGCAAGGAGGTGAGGCTGTTGTAAACTCATGGTGGTTGTAAGTGTTCAAGCTGGTAATGGGCACTGGCCTAGACACCTTGGTGAGGTCTTTCCTGAACCATTTTATCTACCATGAAGCCAGTGTCATGAGCTCTTCCCAGCTATACATTGATCCTGAATGGAATGAAAATGGAACTTGTTGGTGTATAGCCCTCTTGGCATGTGGTCTTCTAGAATGGACAAACCTGTTTCTCCCTTTTCCCCCAGGATACCTGAGGGCAGAGTCTAGACTACTACATCATGCAGACACACCTGTGCCCCAGAGCTTCTTGCTAACCAGGAACCAGGAAAGCCTTGATGACTCCTACCCAGGCAACTGGTGGTGGTGGCAGGGCCTCTGGTTTTAGGGTGAAAAAAAAAAAAAAGATTTTTGTGAGGCAGAAAGAGCAGATCCCCACCCTGTAGCCATCTCCGTTCCCTGCTAATAGAGAAGAGCCTGAGGCTTGGCCCTGTGTGCAGGCCTGGAGCCACTGTTCCTAAGCTAACCTCTAAGGGAGAAGTGAGTCCCAGCCTACCAGCTCAGCTGCTTTTGCATGGGGGAGAATGTTCCATATGTCACATGCCTATTGGAGAGCTTCCACTTTCTGACCCTTGAACAAGGCTGCCCTGAATTCCAGTGTACACATCTCTCTCTGACACCTCGGTTTCAATTCTTTGGGTGCCTCTCAGAATCCTGAGGACCACTGGATCCAATTGGGAATCCCATATTAAATGTTTTTAAATATTTTTTTCAGATTATTAATATAATTACATCATTTCTCTCTTCCTTTCTCCAAATCCTCCCATGAATCACCTCCCCATCCCCCGCCTTTTGCTCTCTTTCAAATCATGGCCACCTTTAATGCTATTGTTGTTTTCTTTAATTATTGTTGCTGTTGCTGCTGGGGGTGGTGTGTGTGTGTGTGTGTGTGTGTGTGTGTGTGTGTGTGTGTGTGTGTTCCTAAATACATAAATATAAACTGCTCAGCCCATATGTTACCTGTCTGATCGTGTCTTCAGGGCTGACCACGTGGTATTAGACAACTGCTTGCCGTACTCTTCCCTGCAGAAGGCTATCTCTCCACTTCTCATTGTTCCTTAGCTGCCTGCAGTTCTTTGGGTAGGGATGAGGCTCTCCCCCTTCCAAGTTAGCGTGTCTACCGGTACCACCATTTGTTCAGGTCCCGTGCAGGCAGACACGGTAGCGAGGCTTCACAGGAGTGTAGCTTCTAGCATTTATAGGAGTTACAGTCTCACAGTCAACTCTTCGGCTCTTACAGCCTCCCCTCCCCCGGCCCCCTTTTGCAATAATCCCTGAGCCTTATGCAGGAGTAGAACTCTTTGAGGACCCTCCATGCCATCCTCCATGGCAGCTGCACCATCTTGAGATGGTGGGTGGCCTGCTGGGCTGAGGAGGTATATATTACTCCATGTTTGAAGTACACTCTGGGCTACAGGGAGCCCAGAATCCCCAACATCCTTTGCCACCCCTCTCTCCATTTAGCTTTCGAGAAAAGATCGCAGAGGCACTAAAAAAGCCATGGCTACTTAGAATAACCCAACATATGGGAATACATGGTGGGTCAACTCCAACTTCTCATTAATCTTTACAAGTTAAAAGCACATATCCCAACTATTGAGTTCAGATGGGGGAAACTAAGTCTGAGTTCTTTACCCATCTCTCCTGCTGGAACTGATGGTTCTAAATCCCACTTCTTAGTTATTTTCTCTCCAACTCTAACATCAGGCCTATGTTTTTACCCCATTTCCAAAGTAAATCGTGATGGGGAAAGAGAATGAAGTAGTGGCCCCTAAAAAAAGACCTTGAAGTCAGCCTTTCTTATCCGGAACCTGAGAAGGGCTGGTAGAATCTCAATGTCTCTCTCTCTCTCTCTCTCTCTCTCTCTCTCTCTCTCTCTCTCTCTCTCTCTCTCACACACACACACACACACACACACACACACACGCCACCTGCCCCATCCCCTCCCAGCTGTGTGACCTGTGACTCTCCGTATGCTCACTTTGTGCTTTTCTCCTTTAGGATGATCCACTCACAAACCTGAACACGGCCTTTGATGTGGCAGAGAGGTTCCTGGACATCCCTAAGATGCTGGATGCTGAAGGTAAGGCTTTCTCCACTGTCCCCCAGCAGCTGAGACATGAACGGGGTGGGTTTGTCCGCTGGGACCTCAGCTTGCAGAGCTTGGGATCAATCCCCTGCCAGGGATTCTGTGTGGTTCAGAGGAAGAGGCACCAGCTGATAGCACACAAGCAGCATAGAGCAGGATTTTTGGAGAGGGGAAGGTAGGCCTTCCTGCTCTGTCCTTGCCCTTGGAAGAAGCAGGAACCCATGGCCATTGTCCCTTGGGCTCTCCTTCGTCCTAATGCTCATGTGCCTTTTACAGTGTTTTAGCCCCACATTAAGGAGCTGAAGAAAGTCTAGGGTAAGGTGTGTTGGGGCAAGGGGATTATCTAACGTTGCCCCCAGCTCTGTACTCATGATAACCCTTTATAGTTGACAGTTTCTTCAAGAAGATTCCAAACATGGACAGAAGCATATGATGGTATAACACCCACCGTTCCAGGAGGGTTTTTGGCATTCCATCACACCTTTTTTTTTTTCTGTGTCCTTTTGCTGTCTTTGTTGGATTGTATTAAATTTCATATCTCATGTCACCAAGATAACGAGTATTTTTGCATGCAATTAAAATACTTTCCACAAGCCAGGCAGTGGTGGCACATGCCTTTAATCCCAGCACTTGGGAGGCAGAGGCAGGCGGATTTCTGAGTTTGAGGCCAGCCTGGTCTATAGAGTGAGTTCCAGGATAGCCAGGGCTACACAGAGAAACCCTGTCTCGAAAAACAAAGACAAAAACAACAACAACAACAACAACAAAAAAAACCACTTTCCACAGACCAGACATGGTGACGTGTGCCTGTAATCTCAGCACTCAGGAGCTGAGACAGGAGGATCATGAATCTGAGGTCAACCTGGGTTCTATAAGTGAGACTGTCTCAAAAACAAAACAAACAGCCAGGGCTACGCAGAGAAACCTGTCTCGAAACAAACCAATCAACAAACAAAAACAGTTTCACACCTAGCAAACACGACAGTGATTCCCAATATACATCTTGTCATGTTTCTGTAACTGGAAGTTGGCTCTAAAGGCTAGATTCGTGATGGACCTTTTAGCAAGGTTACTTCTCGGTGTGCCAGCTTCTGCATCCCCGAGAGATGTGCTGTGTGCTCACTGTGTAGCTTTAACTGCTGCTCTTTCTCTGTCTCTCTACAGACATCGTCGGAACAGCCCGGCCAGATGAGAAAGCCATTATGACTTATGTGTCTAGCTTCTACCATGCCTTCTCTGGAGCCCAGAAGGTACCTGGGGGCCTCTGCTCCTTCTATGCCCAGCAAACCTCATGCCAGATCCCAGCCATGCCCTCCTGCCCCCTCCCTCCATCCATCCCTCCATGTTCCAGTGCAGGAGTCTGGAGGGCCTGGTTCTGGTCTTATGGGTAGTTAGCCCTTCTGAAGAGGTCTAGTTTGCCTCCTCCCAACTCTACATTTCTGCTATCTCTTACCATCTCTTAATACTGGAAACATATAAAATGCTAGTCCTCTGGAACCAGCTACATGGCCCAGGCAGAAGGGTGGGGTGTGTGAGAGATCAGTGGGTCCTGGATGCAGGAGACCATAAGCCGAAGTCCCACCCCTGTGGAAGTGACAGGCTTGACAATACTGGGGCTTCTGTTGGGCTATGGCACACTTCTTCTCTTCACTTACCCAATTAGCAAAGGTGTCAGATACCTTCCCCCCTCAGGCATGATTTAACAAGTCTGTCTCCAGCCCTTGAACCCTATCCTGCCTGGTGCCCCCATGTTCTTAGACATACGCATGACCTGTGGGAGGAGGGGAGAGGAGAGGATGTGAGTGGCAGTGAGGCCCCTTCTGGTATCCTGGCCCAGAATGCTCTGGGAGGCAGAGGGTAAAGCCAGGTTGTATGGTTCTGTAATATGCCAGAGCCCAATTCCTGCTGTGGGCACAGGAAACTGGAAGTTGTCACTCAGTATAACCGGGGCAGCAGACGTCCCTCCCAGAAGCAGCGAGTGGCTGTGACCACAGAAACCTTCGTGGCTTTGGTCCCTAGGCCTGCCACACGTTCCTCAGGACCTCTGAGTGACCTGTAGGAAGTGCATGATGGGAGGCTCTGCCCTGACCCCTGCCTCCCTTGCTCATTTCCCTGTCTGCTCACCATCCCTTCTGGCCCATGCTCCTCTCCTCCTGCTTGCTCCCCTTCTGTCTCGTGCTCTCTGTCCGCTGCTGCTGTTGGAGTTTGCTCTGTACTGCTCTACTCTCTCCTCAACCTCTTCTCCTTCTCTGTGCAGATGTGTAGGCACGCTAAGGCTGGAGGGGAAGGCCATGTGACCTAATGTTTCATGTCACTGCCACGCCTTCTCGGTGCGCAGAAGGTGAGCTCGCCCTTGGCCTCGCCCACTCTCCCGGCTGCCCTTTGGCCCATCTTGTCCCCCTCTGTGGACAGCAGCAGTAGTCCTGAGCGAGAGAGGGTTAGTTAATTCACCCATCCCCACGGGGGACGGGACACTCTCAGAACCCTGGCAAGCACACTTAGGGATGGCAGAGAAGGATGGCCTCTTGGAGGCCTTCCTTTGTGTCTCCATGAACACTGGGCATAGTGGACCCCCACAGAGGGGAAGGCAGATAAGCTGTCAGATCCTGAATCCTAAGCCATTCCCTTAAATACCCATGATCCCTGTCACTTCTGAACCTTTCTTCTTCATGCCTGACCAAGGCCATCAATCTAGGCAGCAGCCAGGGCAAGGAGAAGTCTTCTGCCTTCTCACTGATGTCCTGCCTGTCACTTGCCAGCCAGGCCTTTCAAGGATAGTTGCAAACAATATAAGAATACCACTTGGATGCCCCTAGACTATGGAGCTAAAACTACCCTGCAGAGAATAGTGAAGCTATTCTTTTCTTGTCTTGTTTTTCTTTCTTTCTTTTTTCCCCCATTGGTCTTTTTGTTGGTTTGTTTTTGTTTTTGCTTTGTTTGTTTTCTGTTTTTCAAGACAGGGTTTCTTTGTATAGCCTTGGCTGTTCTGGAACTCAATGTGTAGACCAGGCTGGCCTTGAACTCACAGAGATCCACCTGCCTCTGCCTCCCAAGTGCTGGGGTTAAAGGCCTGCACCTCCACCATCTGGCTTTTTCTCCTCTTCATGTTGGTGCTGGGGTTGAACCCAGGGCCTTGTGTGCTTGTTAGATAAGCATTCTACCACCAAGCTTCATGTCCAGCAGTAAAAATGTCTTCTAAACAAATCAGTGTGCCTCTCTCTCTCTCTCTCTCTCTTCCTCTCTCTCTCTCATCCTCCCTCTCTCTCTCCTTCCCTCTCTTTCTCTCTCCCTCTCTCTCTCTCTCTCCCTCTCTCTTTCTCCCTCTCATAGAAATACCTTTAGGAAAAGGCACCTCTAAAAATTGCCCAAAGACAACCAGCTGAGGTGGCAGCATCCCTGGTACCCAGTGGATGGGTACCTGGACCTGCCTTTCTATTAACTGCAGAGGATGCAGCCCTTCCTGCAGTGGTTCCTCAGTGGCCAGACTCCAACTTCCGAGGGATCCTCCCTGCTGGCCTCCCAAGTCTTCCTCTGTCCCCCCACCTCTGCTGCTCTCCCACCGACCTCTCCTGAACCCTGTCCCCCACCTCTCAGCCAGGGTATGAGCAGCCTCTCTGCTTGCCTTGGTTGGGCGTTTCTGCTCAGCCTGCTAACCATATAGAGTACACTGCCGGGCTGACTTGAAACAGCCTCTCCACTCTGTTCCACTCTCCTGATCCTCTTTTTTTATGGCCCTTTGCCTTTAAGGATTCTGCCCAAGGCTTCATGCCTCCTGACACTGGCCTTGCTTCTCTTTGATGCCTTCTCTGTGGCCTGGCTGATGATAATGTTCAGGAAGGGGGTGTGTATATGTATGTATGCATTTGGGTGTGTGTACATGTGCATGCACAGATGCATGGCATGTAAGAAAAGTGTCTATCTCCTGTGTGTGGTAGGGAGAGTGTGAGATTTGTGTGGCTTTCCCTCTGAAATCCTCCACCTTTGTGCTCGCTTCCCTTTCTTCATCCCTGTTGCAGCCATTTCATGCTTTGTCTGTATCTCAGAATGGGAGCACAGACGGTGTGGCAGAGTGTGGGGTGCCCTGTTTGATTCTCCAGTCTCCTAGTCAGAGACCTCAACCAGAGTTATCCCGCAGCACCTGCCTAGGAAGATCGGCTGTGGAGGGATGCAAACCTCTGGTGTGAGGAGATGAAGGGGCCTTTCTGCATCTCACACTCTTGTCTCGACTCCCTCTGTGGCTAGTCACCGTGACGAACGCCTTCCAGAGCTATATCCATGGCCCACCCTCCTCTCCACACTGTTCCCTGCTTAATCAGACTTAAAAGACGTAGGAAGATCCCCACTAATAGCCATGTGTAAGAGTCTGTGTACATTGACGTGCAAGCATATGGTGGACACAGCTGCTGAGAGACTGCCCTCATTGAGTGAGGACCGACTTCTGTCTGGCAGGCTGGTTTGGGTTCTGATTCCTTGCTTTCCTTCCCTGCCCGGGTTTAAGAATGGGTGGAGAGCATCCAGGTTTTGTTTATGTTGCTGGTGCTTGGGAGTCTCTTGAGAGCTATATTTCTACAATTGGCTCTTTGAACGGGAAGACTTGATTCGATGCCAGTGTTTCTGGTTGTTTATGGACAGGTGGAGCTGCCTGCATCCATCCACCTGTCCATCCACCACTCCGTCCACTAGTGTAAACCTTCTAAGGGGCAAAAAGTATTCACATTCACAGAAGCTATGTGGAAAAGCTAGGAGGCAGTGCTCAGAGCAGGGCTTTCACTGCAGCTGGTCTGTATGGACGAGACAGCTGTGGGGCTACGGGATGCTTTCTGTGAGCTTGGAGCTTGGAGGCTTACATTGAGATAAGGTGCTCCCAGGAAAAGGCTCAGGTACCACTAGGGAAGGACGGAGAGACCATCACTAAAGAGTTACTAACAGCTAAGGCAGAAGGTTCGAGGTGTGAGAGGAGAGGAAGCTGGCATTGCCAGGTCATTATTGAATGGGGAATTCTGGAGAAGTAGAGGCACAGGTAGAGGGACAGATGTGTGTTCCTAAACCCATCCAAGCCTGCTTGTCTTGGAGAGGCTCCATTCTGGGGCTAGAAGCCATGATCTGCTGGGCTTAGCAAACCCAGGGGAAGGGTAGTAGATTAGGCATGGGGAAGGGATAGACTAGGCAGGAGTAGTTAGTAGCAGACAGGGGAGGAAGGAAAGGCAATTCAAGCTGGAATTAGGGAAATTTATTACAAGCATCAACAAGGAGATCCCTGTAGCAGTCATACGAACTGTGGGTGATGGAGCCCTGGTATGTCACTTTGCCTAGTTTGAGTGTTTGATTATAACACCTTAATTGATGACAGCCTCTCTATAGACGGACCTGTCTCAGGACACTTGGCACTCTGATTATCAGGGTGGAGGTTTGGCACCGGCTAGCTAAGACTCTAAGAACCATGGCTCATGGCTTTGAAAGCAGTTATGTTAGAAAAGTGAATGTTGTGTGGCCAGATGTGGTGATATATGTCTTTCATCCCAACACTTGGGAAGCAGAGAGGTAGGTGGATCTCTGTGAGCTCAAGAGCAACCTGGTGTACATAGCAAGTTCTAGAACAGCCAGGGCTACATAGAGAAACCCTGCATAAAAAAAAAGAATTTGTATGTTAGGTTGAATGTGTAGTACGGTTGAAAGTGGTCATCACGAAGACTTTGAAAATACACATCCAGCCCCCTCCTCTGGAGCATTTTCTCAGCTCATTAGCATCTATTGCTTGCTTGCATATTATCTCATGCAGTCTGTCATTTGGAAAGATTTGGGCAGCCTGCTTCTTGCATGGGTTTTAGAACAGCCCATTCCATCATAGAAAACCCAAAGTCAGAAGGCAGCCTGGGTTTTCTTCTGAGGTGGCTTCCATCTCTGCCTTTCTTCCAGGGCCTTTTCCTTCCTCTCCTGGGCCAAGTCCCTCTCTGGTGCTTCTGAACTCCAGCAGCCTTGCCAGGGTTGCTTATGCACGATGCTGCAGTTGGCGCCCTCCCCCACTCCTCGCTCCTGCCATGCCAGGGCCTTCTTGTAGCTCTGAGGAGGGGAAGCCAGATGTTTGAGATGGCTGCTGTAGGGCTGCTGTGGCCATCTGTAGCCTGATTCCCTTCGTTCTGTGAGTGAGGGCCGCAGGGCCAGCTGGGCTGACTTGTCTCACCTTTTTGACTGAGGTTGGTTGGTAGTCAGTGACTAGCCTCTCTTCATAAGGGGGCCACCCGAAAGTATATGTCACCTATGCCCCTGGAAGGCTTATTCAGGGTTGCCGAAGAAGTGGAGAACTGGTGTTCTGAAGGGCAGCCTCTGTCTTCCAAGAACCTGCTTCTCAAAGGTCAGAGGACTACTGTCCCCAAAGGTGACCCACAGATGTTCATAGACGGGTCCTTTATAAAGAAAACACTCTTGTGTTCTGTTGGCTTGTCTTCACCAAAGGCAGGAAGGACCTTCTGGCAAGTTGGTGGAGGCCTCAGGCTCTCTCTCCTGATGAGGCTGGCCTGAAAAGGGTAGGCCAGGATGCAGGCTTTGTTTGTAAAAGAGTTAGATCCTTGCAAAAAGCCTCCAGGAGTCCCAAGTGGAAGTCTTCCCCAGATTTCATCCAAAGGAGTTGTCTTTGGCTGTGGAGTGGTCCACAGGCTATGGCAAAGCTTTAAAGCCTACTGGGCATAGCTCTCCAAATTGTGCAAACTCTAGTCAGGCAGTGGTGGTGCACACCTTTAATTCCAGCACTCGAGAGGCAGGGGCAGGTGGATCTCTGAATTCCATGCCAGCCTAGTCTATAGCGCAAGTTCTAGGAGAGCCAAAAAAGGTGCAAACTTAGACCCTACAACAGCCTACCAACTTGGCAAACAAGTAGAAGTTTATGGCTGTTGAGCCCTGGATTTCAGGGTCAGCATCTGGAAGACAGCACGTTTGGAAGGCGAGATTTGTTTACATTAGAAACTATAGCAGCAAGCTAGTGTAGTGCTGCACACCAGTAATCCCTGTACTCTGGGGTGTGAGGCCAGCCTGTTTATCTACAATGGGGGTCTACCCATGACTTGTTAATGGCAGCGCCTGCAGCTGTACTACCTCCTGGTTGCCTGCGGCCCTCTGCCCTGACTTCAGTAGAAGTAGTTTTGGCAACTCCAGGCAGATTATCTCCTCAGCCAGCTTCATGGAGCATACTGACTTAATGGCTATAAGTCTGCATTCTTTGTGGATCCTGCCTCTTAGGGCAGGCTCCTGGGAAGCTCCGGTTTCCTCAGTGCCTCAGGTAATTCACAGTCACTCGGTGGTTCTCAAGAAGGATGACAAGCAGGACATCTGTATGACAAGGGGCTATGCCATCTCCAGGACAGGGTTGAGTTAAGGGCAGGGATAATGACAGAAGAGACCTTGCTTCCATGAGAGCGGGGAGTATCAGAGTCCCTATCCAGACGACTCTTAGATCCCCCTCTGCCCACTCCCACGTTCTCGTCATGGAGTCCCAGCCATTCCAGTTCCCACACTGTAAGATAGTCTCTTGGCGTTTCCCTTGAGAGAGCTTTAGGACACTTTTGCTCTGTCCCATCCCCTATGTGTCCCAGAACACTCACCCACAAGGCATGGGATTTAGTTGGCATTTCCTCTTTGAAAAACTCTCCTTGGAAAAAGCCTTCCGGTTCTCGGGAAGTTCTTCACACTCCGTCTCATTTTGTGGTAACAGAAGGTCTTTTTGTTCACCAACCAGATTTAGGTTTGCTGCTTTTTCTCTTACACCAGGTCTCCTTTATTATCTGTAGGTCATGTGTCTCAGGGTTCATATCTGCCCCTCATAGGCATTTGTCTTCTCTCCCCTAAACCATTTCCTCTCTACCCCGTGATCCCCAAAGAGCTTTGAAAATCAAAGTGTATGGTTGGCATATGTATAAGGAAGCAACTCGACTTCAAAACCACTCAAGTGGGCAAAGGGTGGTAGCAAATACCTTTACACCCAGCACTTGGGAGGCAGAGGCAGGCAGATCTCTATGAATTTGGGGCCAGCCTGGTCTACAAGAGTTGAGTTCCAGGATAGCCAGGGTTACATGATAAGATGCTATCTCAAAAAGCAAACAAACAAATCCCAAAACAATTGAGGTGGATTTGGAGCACAGGGTCCCTGCTGCTGTTGGATACAGAGCATCTTTTCCAGCCACCAGAGGCCGAGTCTCCATGAGGATAGGCCTTGTGGTTGGTTACCTTTCCATCCCTTGTTCTTTTCAATGCTGAGGATGATCTCTGGTCTGTTGTGGTGCATGGTGAGATCTTAGCTGAATCATCAGGATCTGCGCTGGGTGTGGTGCATGGTGTGATCTTAGCTGAGTCATCAGGATCTGCGCTGGGTTTCCTAGGCTTTCCTCAACCCACCAGTGCTGGGTTGAGCCTTACATCTTAGCCTCTGGGCACTGCCACAACATTGGCTTTTCTCGAGCTAGGAGTCTTCAGAGACTCTTCAGGAACCCTGAGAAAGTATTAGCCAGCACTTTCTCCTCAGGCTGTCTTCAAGATCCCATCAAATCCAGCTCAAGATCCCAAGTCCTACAATTCCTGGAATTCCGGGCTGGGCATGAGTTTCTTCTTCGTTTTTCCACCTGGCCTGAGATTTTGAATGCCTCAGTTACTTGATTAATTTCTTCCCAGCATGCATGATGGAATTCAGCCCTTGTCCAGGGCTGGCAAAGAGATGCTGATGCAGAAGACAGTGGAGGGATATGACTCAGAGCCTCAGGGGCTTCCTTCAAACCTCATGGAATAGCAGGGTAGAAGGGGTTTGTTGGCAAAGATGTGTCCAGATATCCCCACTGCTGGGGCCAGCTGGTCATGACTTTCTCTATCTTGTTTCCAGGCGGAAACAGCAGCCAATCGCATCTGCAAAGTGTTGGCCGTCAATCAAGAGAACGAACAGCTTATGGAAGACTATGAGAAGCTGGCCAGTGATGTGGGTACCCCTGTGTTCTTCTACCCTGGCCCCAGCAAGGCCTTGTATTACACCCTGAGAGAGTGAAGCTCCCAGGACCTGTACCTGTATTGTCATCTGTGGACACAGTCCCAGGCTGGTGTAATGTGTGATCCAGTCACAGTTAACATAGGGCAGCTTGGTTCTGGGCCCCTGGAAGAGCAGAAGTGAACACGGAGGAGATGGTCTCTGGGCTACAGTGGGCCTGGGAAATGCCTTCACCTCTCCGGCTCTTGCTTTTTCTTTCACTTACTGAATGGGAGTTGAGCCCTGGGATCTTAGAGGCATTTGCAGCATGGTAAACTGCCCCATGGGAAGTTTTTCCTGAACTAGATAGTACAGGGTTATGCCAGGTACTTAGAAGGCATGCACCTGGGAGGGCTCAGGACTGTCTCAGACTTGGTACTTAGCAGTACTTAGTGCTTAGTAGTCCGGCCAGCAGGGACAGGATGGGAAGGAGTTAATCAGCTGATCTGCTGTCATTCGGGTTAAAGTGCTGCTTGCTTCTTCCGTGACAGAATCTAGCCCTTTGAACCGCTCCCCTGGCCTTTCGGTGTCTTTGCCCTCCAGCTGAGTGAGAGCCAGTTGCTCAGGCTTTAATGCCTGCATCACTGCTCCAGCCAGTCACTGCAGCAAGCTGCGTGACCTGGCAGATCCTTGGCTGCCTCCTCCACGGTGTGGGGGTGATCGTAGCACTTGACCATGAAGTATTTCTGTGGTTATTCCTGTGAGTCACTTTGTGGGTCATGCCTGGCATTGTGCAGGTGTTCCATATGCTTCCTGTCATCATCCATCCTGGATCTTCTTCCTCACCCTCACTGTGGCTCCAGGATAGAAATCTAGGCTGTCCCAGAAGCTAGCCTCCTCCTTTGGGCCCAGAGGTTCCCGTTCTCTCACACCCCTGCTTGGTGTAGATGAAGAAACTGAGACCTGGCTAGATTTAAGCTCAGGTCTCCTTGCTTTTAAAGCAGCCTCTGGTTCTTTGATTCTTCCGATATCGGGGCCGAGAAGATGAGGGGTGTGGGCTCTGAGTTGACCATCTCCTGGTCAACTTGGAGGAAGCACCCAGGAGCCTTGCTGCATGGCATGGTAAGGTCTTCGTAGGTAGCTGGTTGGAAGGGAGCATGCCGTCAAGAGATACTTTTTGCCAGCCCTCTTCTGGGAGGGAAAGGCATGCGGAAGAAGGGCAAGCTGACCTTTGCACATCCTTACCCTGTTCCTTTCCTCTGTCCGGCCACCGTAGCTGCTGGAGTGGATCCGACGCACCATCCCTTGGCTGGAGAACCGGGTGCCCGAGAACACCATGCACGCCATGCAGCAGAAGCTGGAGGACTTCCGAGACTATCGACGCCTGCACAAGCCGCCCAAGGTGCAGGAGAAGTGCCAGCTAGAGATCAACTTCAACACGCTGCAGACCAAGCTGCGGCTCAGCAACAGGCCTGCCTTCATGCCCTCTGAGGGCAGGATGGTCTCGGTGAGTTCCAGGGGCAAGTCTGGGGCCTGCCGGGCCGCCTCCATCCCCCCACTGTTTGGAGGTGGGTTTTCTTCTACCTACAAACCTATTCCATGTTTCTTACACTTTACCACATAGGCGTGAGCCCAGGCACAAGGGATAGCCACTTTCTCCTCCAACTGTTCTAGGTTTATCCATCTCAACCGCTGAGTATTCCAAGCTTCCCTACACCTTAAAAAATTAAGTTTCAAACAGAATATCTGGTCATACTGAACCAAGCTATAATGTTAATTTTTAATTTCATATAACCTTGAGTACTTTCAAAATAAAATAACAACAGCAACAACAAAGCAAAATAAATCTACTTTTGTTATCTTAAATAAAAATTAATTTAAGTAAAATATTAAAAAGTATTATTATTACTACTATTATTATTTTGTGATCCCAGTAACCCAGATCCTCATGAATGTTAGGCAAGTGCTCTGATACAAGGCTGCATCACCAGCCCCTATTTTATTTTTTACTGTGAGATAAGGTCTTGTTAACTCATCCAAGCTGGCCTAAGACTTACCCTGTAGCCCATGAAGACCTTGACTTAGGATTCTCCTGCCTTGGCTGTCCAAGTAGCTAGGATTTCAGGCCTGTGCACCAAGTCCAGTTTTAATCCTTATGTATAAATATAATTTTAAATGACTCTTAAAGCATGCTTTATATAAGATTCTTTCAAACAAAAACACCTATAACAAGTTGATTGGGACACATGTCTTATAATCTCAGCTCTTGGGAGACCGAGGCAGGAAGATCACAGCAAACTTAAGACCAACCCAGGCTATATATATAGCTAGGCCTTATCTGGAAAACAAAAAAAGGAAACCCCAATTTTCTGTATCATGAGTACTCCTCCATTATGTCCCCTTTTGTCTTTTTGTCATCCCTTCCTCATCATGAGTACTCCTCCATTATGTCCCCTTTTGTCTTTTTGTCATCCCTTCCTCTTTATCCTTCCCCAGGATTTTATGAGCCAGGAGAATACAGGACAAAGTCATCAAACCTTTTATCCCTTCAAACGAGTAACAATAACAACAAAAACCGAACAAACAAAACCCAGACATACTGAGCAGGACTAGAGAGGACAGGCCAAGTGGGAGGAAGCAGGAGCAAGGTGGTCTTGCACAGAGAAAATAGGCCTGTATGGGCTTAACCAGATACTTTGGGGTTGTTAAGTCACTGTGAGCTAACAAGTACTCTTGAGAAATAGGGGGAGTGCCTCTGATGGGGGGGGGCGAATGCCTGCTATATGGCCAGGAGGATGGTGCTCTAACTGGCTGTGCTCTAGCTGTTCCGGCTGGGTGCCTTATGCAAAGGGCATATGCATCTCTTTCTTCCCGTGGTCATGGCTGATTCTCTCCTCCAAGCTACTCTCCAGAGCCTAAAGTCCAGAATCTGGGATCCTTAGCTTAATAGGACGATGCATATCTTGGATCTAGTGTGTCAGATTGCTTCATTCTTAACTGGTCTGGTCCTTTGACTTGTTCTTGGACCTCTGAGACTAGCCAGGATCCCTTTGGAAGCTGATCAGTGCAGGGGGGTTCCATAGCTGGATGGCTCATGTGGATTCAGACTCCACTCCCTAATAAGAGTCAGAGAAATGCTAAAAGGAGCTAGAAACGAGTTGGGGCAGATGACTGTGGTATGCACCAGTGCTAAGATCTGGAAGCGTCTCTTTCTAGAAGGCTGCAGCCTCTCTGGGTTTTCTGAGCCTGTGCCTCCTGTCTCTACAGGATATCAACAATGCCTGGGGCTGCCTAGAACAGGCTGAGAAGGGCTACGAGGAGTGGCTGCTGAATGAGATCCGGAGGCTAGAGAGGTTGGACCACCTGGCAGAGAAGTTCCGGCAGAAGGCCTCCATCCATGAAGCCTGGACAGATGGTGAGGCAGAGCCAGCTCCCACCTCCGACTCCCACCCAGACAGCTATCAGCTATGACTCCTTTCTTTAGCTTTTGTTGGTGGCATCTTAATCTGTCTCTGCAGAGTTCTCTGGCAGTAGACAAGTTCACTAACCTCGGTCATTTTAGTTTCTGAGTTTGTAAAATGGGGACATTAGTAGACCTCCTAGGACTGTAAGGGTTAAACGGCAAGGTTGCAGGCCTGCTAAGAAGAATCACTGAGAGCAGTTTTGTGAGAGAAAGAGCATTACTTTTTCCTTGTTCGCTTCATCACCACTGATTTTTTTCCAAGTCCTTCAGAGTGGCTCTCAGTCCTGATACTGTCCCTGAGAAGCATGGTCAATCTGTCTGTTTCCAAATCTCTGACATGTAGATGTTAATGTCCCTCCTATGTAGTTGTCTAGGCTGGCATCTGGTGTCTGCTTAGTCATCAAGGTTAACTGAATAGGGATAGTCATACAGGATGGGTCTTTTCCTCAAGAGCTGGCGTGGGTTAGAGCAGTTGTTCTCAACCCATGGGTCTCGACCCCTTTGGGGGTTGGTCGAACATCCCTTTCACAGGAGTTGCCTAAGACCATCAGAAAACACAGATAATTTATGATTCATAACAGTAACAAAACTACGGTTATGAAGTAGCAACAAAAAATAACTTTATGGTTGGGGGGTCACCACAGCATGAGGAACTGTATTAAAGGGTTGCAGCATTAAGGTGAAGAACCGCTGCGTAGAATGTGGAATGACTTCTGCCAATGATCACTGGTGCCATAAGAATGCTTTATTCAGCCCTGGGTCATGTTCCTTTGGTCTTGGGCTGGAAGTAAACAGGGAGGATAGGATTTTATAGTCATCTGGGAGTGGCCTGCCTTGGTAAGAAACCCCCCAGCTAAGTGGATCCCATATAACTAAGTACACATACAGGTACAGACTGGGCAGAAGTGGTGGAGATGGCCCTGACTCACCCATTCGTATTTTTTTTGTTTTGTTTTGTTTTACTTTATTTTTGTTTTGATTTGAAACAATTTCATCATGTAGCCTTGGCTGACCTAGAACTCACAAGTAAAGACCAGGCTGTCCTGGAACTCAGAGATCCAGCTACCTCTGCCTCCTAGTACTGGGATTAAAGGCCTGTACCACCACACCCAACCAGAATTCATTTCTTGAGACTAAGGAGTTAACCCTAACCAGGGAGGAAACTGTGTGTGCACAGGGGTGTCTGCGATGATATCTACCACAGGAAAAGCTTGGGTGGGGTTGAGTGTGGTGCCCCACAGAGCAGTGTGAAGCTCGGTTGGAGGCATCTGGCCACGTAAATATTCACATCCATGAGTTATGAGTCTCTGGACTCAACCAACTTTGAAGCAAAATACTAAGACCAAAAAAGGAATTCTGTCTGTGTTGAGCTTACGTGTCCTTGTCATAATTCCCTGAAGAATATGGATGAACAGCTAGCTATATATCCTGTAAGCAACCTGAGTGGTTTAAAGTATAGGGGAGAATATATGGAGATTGTATGCATATACTGTGCCATTTTATATAAGGGATTTGAGCATATTGGGATTTTAGTATCCTTAGGGGTACCAAATGAGTCCCCTACAGATCTTAAAGGACCACTGTACTCGGGAAGATCATGAAGCCAAAGCAGGAATTCTGATAGTGTATGCTGCTAAGTAGTTTGAAGGCAGAAAACATAATTTATATAGAAATAGATAAATGAGTTTATTTGTAAATTAAACTTAAACTTACTGTGTTATGATTTTAAAGGGGAGTGAGGGAATTCAATACCAGAAAAGAAATGCTTTACTGTTGGACACAGCTCTTAGAAGGTCCGGACATCCTGTGGTGGCCCAGGCACAGAGGACGTTACTTGTAAGCAAGGCTAAGTTTGCCCTGCCCTGAGAGGGTCCTTCCTGAGGCAGCCTGGGAGCTTTTTAGGGAGTCATTTTTCATCCCTGCCTTCCTCTTCTGAGAACAGGCTCAAAAATACAAGAGCTGCCCTTGCCCTAGGCTGGGACATTACTGATGGTCCCGGAAGTCTCTGTAGCCACCAGTGGATGTGAGCAGCAGAGGATGCAGATCACTGACTACACTGAGAATGTCTGGGAAAGGGGATCCCTGCAGGGCCCTCAGGATTCACCTGTAGGACCAGGGACATTCTAACCCTGGGTACTGATGGAGTGCTTGGCATTTTGCTTTTTCCTGGTTATTCTATAGAGCATATATTGCTGTGTTTCCTGATGTTAGAAAGTGAATGTCTGGCTTCGTGCATTTCTACATATTCCTGTGTAACCTTCATATATACTAGTAGTTTAAACGGCCTGGAAATCCTCTGTGGAGACCGTGGTCTTTCCAGCCCCTCCCCATAACTGGATATTCTTGCTGCACGTCCACTCTGTAGATTGCTGCACAGTGAACACCTCCAGGGGAAATACCCTGACCAGCAGAGCCTCTGGGCTCAAGAGTTGGATGACTAGACCAAACATTCTTGCCTGGCTCCTGCTCACCCATGTCCCCCCCAACCCACTCTCTGACCCCAGGCAAAGAAGCCATGCTGCGACAGAAGGATTATGAGACAGCCACCCTGTCCGAGATCAAGGCCCTGCTCAAGAAGCACGAGGCCTTTGAGAGTGACCTGGCTGCCCACCAGGACCGCGTGGAGCAGATCGCAGCCATCGCCCAGGAGCTTAAGTATGCCTGATCTGACCTCTCTCCCTCTGGTGCCCCAGCAGGAGGCTAAGATCTGCTTTCTCAGCTGTTGGGGATGAGGGTGGGAAATAAGGGAATGTATAGACAGATGGTTCTAGGGGGCTGGGAGGGCGGGTGTGGAGAATTGTGCCCACGTGAGAAGGAAGCAATACAGAAGGCGAGGTCCCTGCCTGGTGGGAGAGAGCCCCAACCATTCCATTCATGTGCAGACATTTGGTTATCACCTACTAGTAGGACAAGACTAGAGGGTGCCCACACACTGATTTTATTTGATTTTGCCTTGTAATTAATGTTTTTTAGGTTCACATAGTAATGGGGTTTGTTACTGCATTTTTTTTTTTTTTTTTTTTTTTT
>NW_022196912.1:95161830-95165309 GCF_008632895.1 Mastomys coucha | reverse complement strand
GAGAGTGAGTGAGAGAGAGAGAGAGAGAGAGAGTGTGTGTGTGTGTGTGTGTGTGTGTGTGTGTGTGCACGCGCGCGCGTGCGTGCGTGTGGGCATATGCATGCCATGGTGCAATGGTGGTCAGAGGACAACTTGAGGAATTGGTTCTATTTTTACTGTGGGCTCCAGGGCTTGAACTTAGGTCTTCAGGCTTGCACACAAGTGTCTTTTCTTGCCAGTCCAGGTTTTGGTTTTGGTTTCTCTTGAGACAGGGTTCAAACTATAGCCAAGGCTGACCTAGAACTCAATGTGTACCTCAGCATAGCCTCAAACATGAGGCAATCCTCCTGCCTCAGCCTCTCAGGAGAGTGCTGAGATTACAAGTGTGAGTCACCATGCCCAGCTCCCAAGCCTTGGTCTGTGGCTCTGAGGTTTTCCTTGGGGCCTTAGCAGCTTCCTGTCATTGGTCATTAGAGTCACCATCAACTTTGGTTGGGACAGGGGCTGTTGGAGAGGAGTAGCTACCTTCCCTGCTTTCCTTAAATGCCAAAGAGACAGGAATGAGAGGGTACGGATGGTATGTGGAGGAGAGCACTTTCAGTTCCCCCAGCCCTGTTAGTGCTCCTAACATCCCCAGGAACAGGAATAACAGTCCCCCCCCTCCAGCCCTCTCCACCTGTGTCACTGTCACTTGACTCCTTGTCTCATCCCACTCCACAGTGAGCTGGACTATTACGACTCACCAAGTGTCAACGCTCGTTGCCAAAAGATCTGTGACCAGTGGGACAATCTAGGGGCCCTGACTCAGAAGCGGAGGGAAGCTTTAGAGGTAGGACCCTCTTCCTGTGTTCTTTGCTTTATGAGTTCCCATGATTCCCTGGGTCATCCCTAGCTCTGACCTGTTGGAGTGACTCCTTTTGACCAGAATGTGTGAGTGGAGATCTGTTACTGGACTTTTTTTTTTGGCTATTTTGTGGGTTCTTCTTTCTTCCACCCTTCTCCACCCCTCTTCTTCCACCCTTTCCACCCCCTAACACTAGGTAGGAGAGAAAAAGGGAGAGAGGAGAAAGGGTGTAATGTTCTCGGTAGGCTACTTCCTGCTGATAGGAGTGTTGAGTTCTTGGGACAAGTTTGATCTTCGCTGTCAGGTTGTCTAACTTCTTATTGTTTCTTCTTTGTACATAACTATTTTAACAAACCACAACAACCACTGACCTACAATGCCTCTTTGGGCCCTAGCATTTGTATACCCTGTCAGGAGTCCCCAGAATTTCAAATGTCGCACACTTGCAGAAGCTATCTGCAGCTGGCAAAATCATACCCCTGCTAGAGCATGAAGAAAATCATAGTCAGCTGCTGTGGACAATCTAGAACAGCCCCACGTCCCACACCTGGGATTACAACAGATACCTAGTCCCATAACATTTCTGTGTTTTCAAGGAAACCAGAATTCTCACCACAGAGACTTTAACTCATCTTGCAGCTCAGTGAGCTTGTCAGCCCAGCTCCAGCCTTTTGAGAACCGTCCTACTCTGTAAACCAGAGCCTCTTGGGGCCAGCATAAGTGATTCCAATGTGAGCTGCCCTGTCGATTGACAACTAAGACCCAGAGCCACTCAAGAACTGGTTCCTTCTGTCTCATCCAGTCCGCCGCACCTAGACCAAGATGTGGGGCAGGAGGTGGGGAGGCTGACCCTCCGTGTCACTCTGCTAAACATTCTGCCCCACTTGATGCCCCCAGCGAACGGAGAAGCTGCTGGAAACCATTGACCAGCTATACTTGGAGTATGCCAAGCGGGCTGCACCCTTCAACAACTGGATGGAGGGAGCCATGGAGGACCTGCAGGACACCTTCATCGTACACACCATTGAGGAGATCCAGGTGGGCAACCCCGCAATATCCTAAGGGTTCCATAGATTAGTAATATTAGCATATGAGATCGCTTGTTTTTGTTTGTTTATTTTTTTAAGATTTCTTTTCTTTTTTTTTCTTTTTTTCTTTTTTTTTGGTTTTTCGAGACAGGGTTTCTCTGTGTAGCCCTGGCTGGTCCTGGAACTCACTCTGTAGACCAGGCTGGCCTCGAACTCAGAAATCTGCCTGCCTCTACCTCCCAAGTGCTGGGATTAAAGGTGTGCGCCACCACTGCCTGGCAAGATTTGTTTATTTTTATGTTGCATGTATGGGTATTTGCCTGCATGTATGCATACACACTACTTACATAGAGTGTCCAGATTCCCCTGGTACTGGAGTTTCAGGTGGTTGTTGGTAGTCATATGTATGCTGGGAACTGAACACTGGCCCTCTGTAAGAACAGTAAGTGCTCTTAACCTCTGAGTCATCTCTCTAGTCTCTTACCCCTATGGGATCTTTGTACCCACTATGTACTCCTGGTTAGTCTATACCATGCTGGTCTCAAACTCACAGAGATTCCTCCTGCCTCTGCCGCCCAAGTGCTGGGACTAAAGGAGCGTGTCACCATACCCAGTCTAGCACTTGAATTATTCTGACAAGGTAATATATGTACGTATTATATTATCCTAAAGATAAAGGGGTGCTAAGGCAAGGTTTCCCTCCCATAACTCTTTCTGGCCCCCTGTTCCCCTTTCTAAGGGTAAGTAGTGTGTTCAGTCTCTGTGTATATAGACAAATGCATTTATCTATGTGTTCTTTGTACCTTTTTTCTTTTGTGCACACAAAAATGTAAACTTTATTATATACCATATTCCAAACCTTGACCTTTAACATTAATCTTGGAGCTCCCATTAGCTCCCATCTTCATCAATCTTTTATGTAATTATAGAACATTAGATCGAAATGTTTGCAGGGGCTAAGCTCCAACATGTAGCTCAGTTGGTAGCATACTTGTCTAGCCTACATGAAGCCCTGAGTCTAGTTCTAACCACTGAATAAAATGAGTATGTTGATAATGTCTTTAATCATAGTACTCTCAAGATAGAGGAAGAAAAAGGGACTTTTGCAGGAAGGAGCTGGTGTTGGAAGAGGTTAGCTGGGAAGCAGGGCTTGCCCCACCCCTACATGACTGATCTGATGGTATGGTGTCGAGCATCCCCAATGGTGACTGCTGAGTGTACCAGCCCTCAAGATACAGGTGTTGCCTGGCTGGCTCTGCCTTTGCGTTTCTCGAGCTATGCTGCCTTGCTGGTTCTCTGCCATAAGAACTTGGTTTGATGGCTCCAGGTCTTCACTAGGTGTGGGACTTAGCCTTTAGGGCCCTTCACTCTTTCATTGCTACCTCTTGGACTCACTTTGTTTACTGTGTCTGAGGAGAGCCCTGACTCCCCTGAGTATCTGTACTGATCATGCCATTGTCTATCCAGGGACTGACCACAGCCCATGAACAGTTCAAGGCCACCCTCCCTGATGCAGACAAGGAGCGCCTGGCCATCCTGGGTATCCACAATGAAGTGTCGAAGATTGTCCAGACCTATCATGTCAACATGGCAGGCACCAACCCCTATACAACCATCACGCCTCAGGA
>NW_022196912.1:95122743-95161798 GCF_008632895.1 Mastomys coucha | reverse complement strand
GATCAATGGCAAATGGGACCATGTGAGTTAAAAGGTGGATTGGCATAGGCTGAGCCATCATACATTTCCTAAGAGCGGGATTTTTATCTTTATCTCACTGGTCTTCATTTCTTTATCAGTGAATGAATTTCTAGTCCAAATTGACATCTTCACTCTTGCTGCATTCTGACTTGCACCTCTCCCTCAGTGGGGCCCCCATTTTCTCACCTGCAAGGTATTTGGCCCACCTACAGAGTCCCCGGTTGTTCCCACCCCAGGTACGGCAGCTGGTGCCCCGGAGGGACCAGGCTCTAACAGAGGAGCATGCAAGGCAGCAGCACAATGAGAGGCTACGCAAGCAGTTTGGGGCACAAGCCAATGTCATTGGGCCCTGGATCCAGACCAAGATGGAGGTGAGTTTTGTCATGGGAGTTTTGTGAGGCTGGGAATGTTCTTTCTCTTCCTACTTAGTACCATTCCAGCCAGCCAAGTCACCTGCTTACTAGGGAGGACCATGACATCGCGAGATCCAAACCCATGATTATTCAGTTGCAGGGGATGCTGATGGTTTGGTCCCTGTGTCTGATTGGAGCAAAATAGGACACTATTAAGGAACCACCTATGAAAGTTTCACAGGGAGAGCAACTGAGTGCCTTGGTCAGCTCAGGCCTTCCGGGTTGTCTTGTCTCTATTACTGCTCTCCTGGCAATGAGCCTGCTTCTTTTCAGAAAGAGAGCAGAGCCTCTCAACAAGTATAGAATGTTTCATAGAATGGAGAGGCTCGATCAGGGAAGGAGCATGGCCAGAGTGTGATCAATGAACATCTTGTGCATGGAGTGCATGCCAAGTTGATGTGGGTATACACTTGCACACATACATGTACTCGAGCATATGCTCATGTGCATGCATCCCCCAGACTCTACATGTAAGTGCTTGATACGTTTTAACAGGACTGAACTCAGTAAACAAAATTGCTTTCACCAAGAACCACTTATGTGAGTGAGTGGCTGGCAGAAGTGTACATTAGGCCTGGCCCCTGGGGATGAATGGGGATCAGTAGAGACTGGACAACCATCCTAGGAGGCAAAACAGTAGGGTTGTAGAGGAGTCCCATCATGTGAACTGAGAAATATGAGGGGGGGTTCTGACTCACCATAGATAGATGGGAGATGGTTGGGTATAAGTATTGGATGCACCTTCCCTACCAAGGAACGTCCACGCTAAATATCTTTTCCTGCTGTGTGTTGCCAGTGCTAACCTCTTTAGGGCTAGGAAGGTAGCTAGGAGAGGTGACCCATAGCAACTGGTCCCTGCCCCAGGAGTGCCAAGTAGGGAGGTATGACACGACATCTTCTTCTGATGATCAGGAGATTGGGAGGATCTCCATTGAGATGCACGGCACCCTGGAGGACCAACTCAGCCACCTGCGGCAGTATGAAAAGAGCATCGTCAATTATAAGCCAAAGATTGACCAGCTGGAGTGTGACCACCAGCTCATCCAGGAAGCACTTATCTTTGACAATAAGCACACCAACTACACCATGGAGGTAAATGGGCCCCGCTTCTCTGGGAGGAAGCCTGGGGCTCTTCCTATCCTCCATTTGGGGTAGCATCTCCCAGTGAATCAGGCTGGAGGAGGAGGAGTATGCTCTCTACCCCTGAAACTCTGCACCTTTAATCTGCAGTACCTTCTGGATGCCAGAGAACTGGTTGCAAGAGCACACATCTGGTCCCTAGCTGGGACTTAATGAACCTTAATTTTTAACAAGCATGCCCCAGTGATGCTAGTGGGCTCAAGATCTCACTGGCTTAGGTACCTGCTTCCTAAATGGTGTTAACTCTTCATCCCTTAACAACAGGATATGTTCTGAGGTTTGCCTTGTTAAGTGGTCTCCTCGTTGTTCAAATATCAAAGTGTGCTTTCACTGGCTGCAGTATTATCACGCGGTCACCGAGACCACTGTGATGTATTTGGCTTGTCATTGACCAGAAGGCCATTATGTAGTGCCAGCTGTGTGGGTTTCCCCCAAAGGTTTATTTGTGGATGTACATGCCTGTATGTGTGGCTGTGGGGTAGGTCTTGTTGGGACAGGGGCATTCTGGTTTGGTTTTTTTAGCTTTTCCCACCACAAAAATCTACCTTCCTTCACTAGCAGAGGTCCAATGGCAAATCCAGGTCTTGTCATTTTTCCAGGCAAAGGCCTGTTCTTTCTGGCCCCTTGCAGGCCTCCCATCCTGATAGAGTGTGCTGTGTCCCTCCTGATGGTGATACTATAACTCCAAATAGAAGATCAAGTTAACTGGGTTTTTTTTTGGGGGGGGGGTGTCTTTAAAAATATTTTTATTTTATGGCTATGAGTATTTTGCCTGAGTGAATGTCTGTGCACCGTGTCTGTTCCTGGTGCCTGAGAAGGCCAGAAGAGTATATATCCCCTAGAACTACATGTATAGATGGTTGTGAGCTGCCACAGGGGCCTGACAACTGACTCTGGGTCGTCTGGAAGACGGAGAAATGCTTTTAAGCACTGAGCCATCTCTCTAGCCCCTACTTCTTGCCATTTTTGAGTTGAGAGGAGGAACAGTTAGTTGGATAGCCTGGAGCCCAGACCTGGCGCTCCTTTCTGATGGGCTCATTATTTGCCTCTAGCATATCCGTGTGGGCTGGGAACAGCTGCTCACCACCATTGCCAGGACCATCAATGAAGTGGAGAACCAGATCTTGACCCGGGATGCCAAAGGCATCAGCCAGGAACAGATGAACGAATTCCGGGCCTCTTTCAACCACTTTGACCGGGTGAGAGCCCCAGTCCTTGCTCATAGAGTGGCCTCCAACCCCCGACCCAGAGCCCTGGAGGGCATTGCCCAGGGCATGAGCCTGGTCCTTGGGTAGGTGAGAAGGAGAGAGAGGAAGAAACTGATAACAGGCAGCTCTGACTCGGTATACCCCATAGAGCCAGGCTTTCTGAGCTGACCGTAGCAATTCTACTTTGCCCTGTAAACCTTCACAGTGTTCCTAGAGAGAATGATAATGTGGGTGAGAAGGGAAAGTTCTTCTTCATTCTTGACTCTCTGTCTCCTGTGAGAAATCAACCCTTGGAAATGAGGGTGTCAGAGTCACCCATAAAGCCCTGTGCCTGTAGCTGTGGGGACTGTCCCTTACCTCTGCCTTGAGGCAAAGGACCAAAAAGAGACTCTGCCCCTACCCAGGCTGCCTTTGGGACCCACTGCTGGGGACATTAGATTCCCCTCTCCTGGGTTCTCATGTCAGCTTCAGGACAGGCTGCATTGTCAGTGGGCTGCACATTCCCAGTGCCCTGAGCTTGGGGACAGCCACAAGGGAGTTGGGGCATGAGGTCAGGTGCTCTCCACCACCCTGCCTGATTCACTGCCCTCCAGGTACCTGGCGAGGTGGGGGGGTAGGGATCTGGGAGGCATCAGGTCACCTGGGGCACTTCTGGGAGCTTCTCACCCTTGTGGCTCATCATGTTCCCCCTCTGGCCCTGCTTTCCCAAGCAGGGCTACGTGTTCCAGGGACAGGGCTCCCCCCTGGAACCTTGTCTGTGTGTCTAACTGTGTGCACTTTTATTTCCCCTTTCCCCACCCTTCCCCTCCACCCTCTCCATCCGCATGCCTTTGTCCCCCGTGTCTCCCCACACACACCACCTCCCACCCCGGGGCATGGCCCACCCTCCCCACTCCCCCCTCACGGTCTCCTCCTCCCTGGCACCGCATGGCTCGCTGCCTGGCGCACCACGGCCCCAGGATCACTCCGGCACGTTGGGTCCCGAAGAGTTCAAAGCCTGCCTCATCAGCTTGGGTTATGATATTGGCAACGACCCCCAGGTACTCGCCTCCTGCATGGAGCACGCTTAAGGGTGGCCTCTGGGGCGAGAAATAACGCATTTCTCCTTTTTTTCTTCTCTCTCTGTCTGACTCTCCCTGTCCCCCTTACCTGTGGGCCACGGGGCTCATCCTCTTCTGCTCTCCCTGCCTGCCCCGCTGGGTTCCTCTGACTTCTGATCTCTGCCTTTGGCTATCCTTCCTGGGAACCTGCTTGGGTATCCACCTCCTCTCCCTCGCGTCACGTCTCACTTGTGGACTGGACTTCTGCATTTCTTTGCTCTGACCTCCTTCAACATGTTCCTCCTACATTCTCCGGCTCCTCCTATCCTTCACATCATAAACTGGGTCCTTTCTTTCCACTGTCTTCCTGGCCCCTGGCTGGCTCCTCCTCCTCCCATCTGTCTGTCCCTCCTGTGTCTTGGCGCCACTGCCCCACAGAAGAAGACGGGCATGATGGACACAGACGATTTCCGCGCCTGCCTTATCTCCATGGGTTACAACATGGTAACGTAAACCCCATCCTCCACCTGCCAGGCTTTCTGTTGCCTTGGCTGGGTGACAGCCACCTGACTGGAGAAGCTAAGTCTTAGTAATGGTGGACGAAGGCCCTTAGGTTAGAACTACCCTCCTCGGAGGAGTCCCTTATCACCATCCTTGGGGAAGATGGCACCTGAAAACCAGCCCGTCCATGGGGCCAGGGTGTGGCTGAGAAGCTTGGCCTCCTCATCATGATCTCTGAACCAGTTTATCTTATAGAACTTACTGTGGGAAAAGAGCTTTTTCCTTCCCACAGTGGACACCAGCTGTGGACAGTCAACCCCAAGGCTTATAGAACTCTGCTTTGTCTTATAAGACAATGGAGGTCTATACTTCTGCCCTGATAATTGCTCCATCCAGACCTACCACTCAGTCTTGGCCTAGCCCTCTCTCTAACCTTGTTCTGTCCCCTCTGCATCCAGCTTTCTGAGCAGGATAGGACCTTAGCTGGACAGATAGGTGTCCATCGAACCAAGTACAGAGCCTATGGGATGCCCAGCAGGGTTAAAGGCTAGACCAGAAGAATACTCAGTAAATCCCACATTGCCATCAAAGCTTGTGGTCTCAGATGAAGTGAGGAAACCCCACGAAGTGGTTGTAAGAGTTAAAGTGACCGCAAGTACTGTGCACATGTCTGGCACAGAGCATTAAGGAAACAGCAAATGTTGGAGCCAGACTGCCTGAGTCCTAATCCTAGCTCCCTACTTACTAGCTGAGTGGCCTTGGATAAGTCACTTACCCTGTCTGGGCCTCAGATTTCCCGTACAATGGAAATACTATGATTTTATTCAGTTGTGATGATAAGATGAATTTAGAATTGTAGCTGGCATATAATACATGCTGTATGGGTGTCAGCCATTGTTGAAGTTTTTGTCATTATAATTAATACTACCATCATTTTCTGTAAAGGAAACCCAGGGCTCTGCAGTGGGTGGGAAGTCCTGGGACTCACAACTGCTGGGTCACTTTCTCACCCTGGGGCAACCCAAGCCAGATTAGAGGTCTGTTGTGCCTCCCGTTCCAACAATAGGCTACTTGGGGCTGGAAGTACCCCTGAGATGGCCCATTAGGCCGTTAGGGTGACAGGTGTGGGTTCGCTGTGTTTCCTCCAGGGAGAGGCAGAATTTGCCCGCATCATGAGCATCGTAGACCCCAACCGCTTGGGGGTAGTGACTTTCCAGGCCTTCATCGACTTCATGTCCCGAGAGACGGCTGACACCGATACAGCGGATCAGGTCATGGCCTCCTTCAAGATCCTGGCTGGAGATAAGGTGGGTCTCTTGTGGCTCAGGCACCATTTGGGTCTGCTCTGTAGGTCACGGGGCTGAGAGACGAGCATCTCATTCACTCCTCTCAGGGTCCCATCGGGCCTTGTTGTGCATCTCTGCCCATTAGGACATGGTCTAGGCTTTGCAAGGAACCCGGCAAGTCAGCAAAACCCACATGTGTTGAATGGGGGAGGCACATGTAGAGTAGTTAGAATATGTAGGATCCTCAGAAGCCACTTAGTTGAAATGACTACATTTGTAAAGGAAAAAAAGCTCAGAAAGGGGAAGTGGTTGCCTGACTTTTGCAGTGAACAGAGGGTAGCCCCATTTCTTCCTCATACTTGGTCCCAAGGGACTCCCAGTTGAAGAGTTTGGAGCTGTGAAGTCTTTGGTAAGTCCTAGCGCAGCTGTTCTCAACCTTCCTAAAGCTGTGACCCTTCAATACATTGTGGTGACCCTCCAACCATAAAATCATTTTGTTGCACCAGGCAGTGGTGGGGCATACCTTTAATCCCAGCACTTGGGAGGCAGAGGCAGGTGGATTTCTGAGTTTGAGGCCAGCCTGGTCTACAGAGTAAGTTCCAGATAGTCAGGGCTGCACAGAGAAGCCCTGTCTTGAAAAAACCAAAAGCCAAAACCAAACCAAACCAAAACAAAACAAAACCAAAATTATTTTGTTGCTACTTCATAACTGTAATTTTGCTTCTGTCATGAATTTGATAGGCAACCACTGTGAAAAGGTCATTCAACCCTCAGGTTAGAACCACTGTCCTAGACCCTTTAGCTCCTAAAACCAGCAACTTCCATGTGACTTACCCATTGGGAAGGGAAAGAAAATCCAGAGGCCCGGACTGGGAGCAGCCTGAGATGTGTGGCAAGGCCTACAGCTCTGTAGACCAGTTAAGAAAGTGGCCTGTAGCGGTGATGCCTAAAATGGACATTCATTTTACTCTGCTGGACACTCACAAGTAGACATGGGCGGACATCTCTAGAGAGGCTGGGTGGATGGATGTGGAAAGGCTCCTAGGAATTTACCTGGTCCACCAACTTGTTGACACTGAGCCAGCACATGGTTACTGTACACCAGTAGGATGAATGAAAGGAGTCCGAGTGAAATAGGTTTGGAAGGACATTGAAGTAGATACTAAAATGGAAAACATGACGTGTTAAAAATACCATATACATATGATATATAATTTGTAAATATACAATATGCACTTAAAATAGATATGTACATATATACATGCAGATGTCTGTGTTACATGTATGCATGCATGTATTGTATGAAACAAGTTAGAGCTAGGAGAGAAAAATACAGGTACCTAACATGCCTGGCAAGTTTATGACCTAATAGTTGCGGCAGTGCCGCATTGCTTTCCGGCCACTGCCGAGCTTTGCGACCCTGACCATGCTTTCTCTGCAGAATTACATCACGGGGGATGAGCTCCGCCGCGAGCTGCCACCTGACCAAGCCGAGTACTGCATCGCAAGAATGGCCCCCTACGCGGGTCCCGACTCCGTGCCCGGTGCTTTAGACTACATGTCCTTCTCCACGGCGCTGTACGGCGAGAGTGACCTCTAACCTGCCCCTGCCTACCGCCCCCACCACCCCAGCCTTCTGCGCGTGCGCCCCACCCTGCTCCTCCTCCACCCAGTCTGGCTGTCTAGGTTTGGTTTGAGCTCAGCCTCTAAGGGGATAGGGCTCCGACCCAGGCGGCACCGAGCCTCCCTGCCCGCAAAGTGACAGTTTACAAAATTATTTTCTGCAAAAAAGGAAAAAAAAAAAGTTACGTTAAAAAAAGTTTAAAAAGAAAAAAAAAACCAAAAAACTACATATTTTATTATAGAAAAAAGTATTTTTTTCTCCACCAGTCTTAAATGGAAAAGAGGAAAAATTAACTATTTGCACCGAAATGTTTTTTTGTTGTGACATAGGAAAATAACCAAGCACAAAAGTTATATTCCATTCTTTTTACTGAATTTTTTTCCTTCTACCTGTTCCGTCTGCTGTATTCATTTCTCTAACTTCATGTCCACTTGGGGGTGGGGTAGGTGGGTCCTTTCGTCAGAGGCACACTGGTGCATGTGTGTTTGCTAGCTCACTTGTCCATGAGAATATTTTATGATATTAAAGAAAACCTTTTGAAATGGCTGCTTTTCAAAGAAGATAATTCATGGCTTCTCATTTTTTAGTCTCTTCAAAAAGTGTGGCTGGCCTGTTTTATGACTGCAGAGTTGTTGTTTTTTTAATTTTGAATATTGCCTATTAAAGATAGGACAAACTTGGATGGAGATTATGATGTTGCTTGGCACAGACTGTATTAAAACAAACACTCCCGTGACATTACTTTGCTTGTTCCATTTGCTGGCTTCCAGAAGTGGGGGTGGGTTGTGTCAAGAATGGTGTGGAGTACCTGGACTCACCCACCTCTAGATTTTGAGCCTGGTATGGTCAGTCTTACTGCTTTATTTTGAAAAGGAAAAGATGGTCTCGTCGATATACTGGGGATTGGAAGGTCACAAGTGCATGAAGGATCTACTGAAAAGGGATGGGGCTTGGTGGCAGGGTATACAGCGGGCATGTGCCAGGCCTTGCATTCAATCCCTAGAGACCCCAAAATGTACCACAGATAATGGCTGTTGGTCATTGCAGGGAGCTCACTGGCAAGGCAGATTGCCAGCACTTCCCCCCATCCAAACATATATGATGATAAGCTCCAATGTATCATTTGTTGTCTAAGAATATATGGTGGTGCTAGGAACCTGTGGTTAGAAGTCCCGAGGCTTCAGAGCAGTACAAAGTGATCATGGTTAAGATAACTTCTCAAGGAGGGTTATGTCAATGCATTTGGGAGGTCAGCCTGGAGTCAGTTTTAAAATCCCAGGCTGTGCCTCCTAAAAATGACACCCATTCATTAAGTGGTGCTCTTATAAACATGATGGTAAACGAGTGCAGAGAACACTGGTCTACACGTGTGTTGGCTGTGGCCAGTCTAATTTTCACTTTAAAGATTCTGTTCAGTTGGAAGAATCACTTAAAAGTAGGCCAGTGGGTAGGCCCTGCTGCCAAGCCTGAAGGCCTGAGTTTGATCCCCAGGACCCACATGGTAAAGAGAACCAACTTTCAAAAGTTGTCCTCTGACACATGGATATGGACACACGTGCTCACACACATGTGCTCACACACACTAAACAAATATGTAAGCTTTTTTTTTTTTTTTAAATAGGACAATCCTTAACATAGCATTAACTGCAGTTAGGGGGATGAAAGCCATCTGAATATTGTGGGCTGAGCTAGAGAAGTGTATGGTGGAACCTTGTAGAGATTGGTTCAGGAGACATTCTTGAGCTCTTGGTCTGTTCTGGCTGCTGGGCCACTGAGGAAGCTAGCTGAGGGTCTGGCCTTGGGAAGCTTATGCCTTTAGCCTTGAACAGTAGGAAGCTTGGAAGATGCTGAGCATCTCTGTGGAGAAAGCCCTAGAAGTAGGCTGGTCCTGGTTTCAAAATCCTGAGAGGGCAAACGTACCTGTTCTTAGCTATTTTTATGCAAATTAGCTAAAGATAAATGTAGGTGTTGGGGGAAGAAAGTAGTCTTTGACCTGAAAGTTTTTCAGGCCCAGGATAGAAGCATTCTGTGCTCCTGTTTCTAAAGGTGTGGTTAGTCCACATCCTTAGCAGTGCTTTAAAAAATATTTTTTTAAGCATTTGTTTACTGGAAGATAGGGGTCAAGTGTGTACCGCACACCTCAGAAGGTCACAGGAAGACTTGGAGTTGGCTCTTCTGCCCACCACGTGGGTTCCAGGGATCAAACTCAGATCACCAGGCCTGGCAGCAAGAGTCTTTACTTGGTGGCTGGTCCTTCAGCAGTGTTTATTTTTAGCGATCATGTAAGTCATTTGAACAAAAATGTGCCCACCAAGTTATCCCATAAAGTGATCCCAGGGCCTTGTGTGACTCAGACAAGCGCTCCACCACCGAGTTAGCTTCCTCCCCGTTAAACGGGCATTTAAGGCCATCATACACATCTTGTGGTTTTTTTTTTAATCATTTGTTCATTTTAACAGATTTTGTTCCTCCCCCAAGACAACACCATTGGCAAGCCTTATTAAACTCCTCTGAACATTTTAAACCATAATTACAAGTTTTAATGGTTTTCCCCGGGATATTAAACCCCAGAGACATCTTGCTTAGCACAAAACAACTGAAAATGTTATAAATATAATAAATCAATTCCTGTGCGCAATCTAATGCTGTTTGACTAACTCATCCCCTCCCACTTCCAAAATTAAAATCACGTGCCTGACTTAGTCACGTATTTTAGACTAAAACCACAAAACCAAGGTCTCTTTTACTTGTTCACAAGAGTTGGTCATTATGGGGACAAATCACATACCACCACAGCTTTGGTTGTACCTGTTTATTTATTTATTTTAGATTCAAAAATCCTGTGCTACTTGTTTCTGCTTTTGAGCAGAAACATGAGCTATCACATGGACTTCGTAAACAGGCACAAGACAACCATCTTTAGAGCTGTTGCATTTAAGGTCATTCAAGGTGAACCCCATCTCTTAGTGGAAGCTGTCTGCCTGTCACCAAGTGGTCCAGCCCCCTTTTATCATTTGTCCATGGACATCTTTTGCATTTTTTTCTTGGTCAGTCTTCCAGCTCATGCTTGGATGGAATTCCCTTCTGTGACCCAGCTAGCAGCTAGCTCCTCTGTCTGTGGGAAGCATCTCAACTCACTTTGTAGATTAGGCTGGCCTTGAACTCAGAAACCCCCCTGCCTCTGCCTCCCAAGCGCTGGGATCAAAGGCGTGCGCCTCCACTGCCCAGCGGGAATCATCTCTTTTTCTGCCTGCGTGGATGGCTTGTTTTAACTTTACATCTTCATCCATCTCGGACCTATCCACTCTGGAGATTGCTGACAGCCCCACAAGGCTGTCTCCCCCTGGGCACAAACTCAGTAGCCAGAGCACAGTCATGTGGCTAGTAAATACAGAGTGTGTTAGCCAGCTTTCTACCAGTGTGATGCAATACACAGAGTGATCTGTAAGAGAGACACTTGACTCATGGCTTCGGGGGTTTCAGTCCATCCTCACTTGGCCCTGTTGCCGCTGAGCCTGTAGCAAGGCAGAGGTTTGCTTCCACACGGCTCCACTTCTTAAGGGTCCAGCCATTTCCCTACAGGACCGGGGGCTGTAACAGAGCATGTGGGGGACATCTCTGATCTTAACCCACAGCACCAGGATGGAGAGTGGCAGTTGCTTCAGAGGTAGAAAGGAGGCGTTGGAGATGTGACCAGTTCCACCTTTTGTTGTATCCACAGGTGGGCTACTATCTAAAAAGAACAGAGTCAGGGCTGGCGAGATGGCTACGCGATTAAGAGCATTGACAGCTCTTCCGAAGGTCCTGAGTTCAAATCCCAGCAACCACATGGTGGCTCCCAACCATCCATAATGAGATCTGATGCATCTGAAGACAGCAACAGTGTACTTAGATAAATAAATAAATAGCCCTAGATAAATAAATCTGCAGGGCGAGCGAGCAGGGCAGACTGGAGTGAGCAACCTTCATCCCCAACAACCACATGATGGCTTACAACCACCAGTACAACCACAGTGTACCCATATACATACAGTAAATAAATATTTTTAAAAAAGAATAGAGTCATAGAAACACAACAGTCAGCACAAGGGGATCCTCTGTCAATAACACGGACTATCTAGGCAGCTCGGCGATACATGGTAGGCTTCAGGATGTCGCAGAATACAGGAGCTAGAGAGTAGGATCCATATAGGACCAGACACAGGATCTGGGAAGCCCTGAGGTCCTGCTTTCTCTTGCTGTTAGCCTGCCCACTTGTGTGGATGTCTCTTCCCTCCTCAAAGCCCCGCTTTCTGTGCTCATGCCTGGGGACAGAGGCTCATCCCCACAGAAGCTAGTGGCAGTCCCCAATATCCAGAACATGCTTGGCCTCTTGGATGGTGACTGTTGCTCATTGGTTAGGTAGGGTATCACCCTCGCTATAAGGGGAGCTTGTCAGAGCTATTTCCGTCCATCAGCTTCCCATTCTGTCGGCTCTGAGATTGAGGAGCAACTGGCTGTCAGTCTCACCAGATGCCTTCAGTAAGACATGCGGCACTGTCAGCTTGCAGAGCGGACATCCGCTAAGAGCAGGACCCTAGACAGCCTGCTGACTGTCACATGCAGCACTCCCGAGTCTGACAGAGCTTGATGGCGTGGTAACAGTTAACGGCACACGTACTGAAATAGGTCAAAGCCAGGCCTCATGGTAAGCATCACAGGTGAATACACGAATGAAACTCTAAATATGAAAACACTATGTTGCAGTTTAACTAGCTATACTTTCTTTTGTCATGTGAGACGGGGGTCTCATGTGAAGCAGGCTGGTCTTGAACTTGCTAACAGGTTGGGGGAGTCGCTCCTGACCTCTACGGGAGGTCATAAATAAAAATAAATAAATAAATAAAATTAGAAACCAGCTATGTAGTGGTGACATATGCCTTTAATCCCAGCAATGGGGAGACAGAGGCAGGCGGATCTCCAAGTTGAAGGCCAGCCTGGGCTACAGAGTGATTTTCAGGACAACCAGGGATACACAAAGAAACCCTGACTCAAATAAATAAATAAAGTAAACAAAAACCAACCAATATTTTTGGGGGGGTTTCAAGACAGGGTTTCTCTGTATAGCCTTGGCTGTCCTGGAACTCACTGTGTAGACCAGGCTTGCCTCAAACTCAGAAATCTGCCTGCCTTTTCCTCCCAAGTGCTGGGATCAAAGGCGTGCACCACCACCGCCCAGCAAAGACCAATTTTTAAGAAAACTAGAATTCCAGCACTCAGAAGGCAGAAGCAGCCTGGTCTTTAAGTCCAGCCTAGTCTACGTAGCCAGTCTGTGCTAGCCAGAGCTGCATAGTGAGACCCCATATAAAGAAACAAAAACCAACCAAACAAACAAAAAACAAGATATCCAATGAGGGTGGGAGGTGCCACCTTCTCAGAGGAGAATGGGAGGAGAGACTGGGAGAGAGGGAGACTACAGGGCATTGATATAACCATT
This sequence comes from Mastomys coucha, assembly GCF_008632895.1. Lineage (NCBI taxonomy): Eukaryota > Metazoa > Chordata > Mammalia > Rodentia > Muridae > Mastomys > Mastomys coucha. Next base: position 95,149,089 of record NW_022196912.1, on the reverse strand, counting down.
TTATGCGAATGTGTGTGTGTACCCCTTGGATGCCAGAAGAGGGCGCTGTAACTCTCTAGACCTGGAGCTACAGATAGTTATGAGCCACCATCCAGGTAATCTGTAAGAGCAAACATTTTTAACTGCTGAGCCATTTCTCTATCCCCTGGAATATTTTTTTAACCATGAATTAATTTCAGCATTTTATTATACATTTTGCTTTTCTGAGATAAGAGTCTCATGTAGCACAAGCTAGCCTCATATTTACTATATAGCTGAGGATGGCCATGAACTCCTGATACTCCTGCCTCTGTTTCCCAAGCATTACGGTATGCGCTACCACACCAGGCTTCACATAGACTTCCCTCATGATCCCTTGCTTTTAGCTCTCATTTCCAATCATGCTGTCTTAATTGGAAGTCCCCTTGAGTTCTGCTTTTCCAACAACACAAGAGGTTTGCTAACTAACGCGGGAGCTGATTTCTGAAAGTCATTTTAAAAGGCAGTATGTGATAGATGTGGTAGCACAGAGTTGTAATTCCACTACTGGGGAGGCAGAAGCTGAGACAGGACGATTGGCAGTTTGAGGCCAGCCTGGGCTGCATAGCAAGAAATCATTTCAAAGGTCCAATTCCTAGCCCCTTCCCCTTCTATATTGTAAAGACATAGGGAGCCAGGTATATAGTACAGTCCCAAGGTTTTCGGAGGAGGCTGAGATGGGAGGAACGTCATGAGTTCAGGACAAACTGCACAAGAAACAGCTAGGCCTAGAGAACCCCCAGGCTCAGCCTAGCTCGACTGAAGACTTTGCTGCATTAATGGTTCTACCCAAGAGGAAAGGGTTGGATGCCAAAGTCCTTGGAAGGTACAGTACAAAGACTGCTGGGCTCTTGCTAAAGTTCAGGCAGTCTGCATCTCAAGTCCCAGAGGGCGCTTGACAGCCACCGTAGTCAGCACTCCTCCCTCTAGATATCTAAGTGACTAAGTGAGCATGCTCAGCTCGGCACAGCTTATCTGGCTGGTCCTGTCTTGGTCAACACATTTCCTAACAAAGTCAGTAAAGCAAAGGAGAGATGAGAGCTGAAAAGTGCTTGGGCCATAGTGATGGCAGCAATTCCCTAAAATTATGTATTTCATAAGGATAAAGTTAAGGCCTGGAACTTGGTAAAACAATAGCAAAGTAAGCAAACAAGCAAATAAACAAACAAAAAAACAGCTCTTCAAATGGAAAGTGTCCCCATGGCGATTCTGAATTTAATGAGTCCACAGTGTGTTGAAGCACTTAACTAGGCCTGCTCCTTAACTTGGAAGTTACTGGTGTCACCTTTTCTCATCCCACCACATCTGCACAAGACCCGTCCTAACTCAAGCTTATGTGGATTTCAAATACTCATACCAACAAAGGCCTACTCAATGTCATAAGGAGATAGGCGAAGGAAGTGGGCAAAAACCAGGGCTTATGGTTAATTTAGTACCTTGTTTGGGAATGAGAATGGTCTCTTCTTGCCCGTCCAGAATCTTTTGTCTAGGAGAACACCTACAAGGGTCTACTGAAGGCAATTTTTCACTTGGTAAAGTGAGAAAAAGAGGGGCCCAGCTAGGCTACAAAGAGAAGGGGTGGAGCCTAGTATGGCTACAGAGAGAAGGGGAGGAGCCTAGCATGGCTATGGAGAGAAGGGGAGGAGCCCAGAGGAATACAGAAGGAAGGGTTAGAGCAGTGGTTCCCAACCTTCCGATACTGCGACCCTTTATTACAGTTCCTTATGCTGTAGTAACCCCTAACCATACAATTTCTTGCTACTTCATAACTATAATTTTGCTACTGTTATGAATTCATAATGTAAACATCTGTTTTCTGATGGTCTTAGGCAACCCCTATAAAAGGGTCCTTTAGCCCACAGGTTGAGAAATACTGGGTTGGTTAGAGGCTTCATTGGCCTGGCCAAATGTAAACATGAAAAGAAAGAAAATCGCTGCTTGGGAAGGCCTGAGAGCCCAGCCCGGACCTTTCTGTTGGCAGAGGGGACCTGGAGTGTGTTTCTAGCCCAGGGGTAGGCTGTGGCAGAGTTAACCCCCAGTCTCCTGGAAAGCTCAATGCCCGCTACACAATAGCAAAGTTTGAAGCCAAAGCAAGTGAGAGGATAGAAGAGAGTCAGCAGCAGTCTTTGAGTTTCACAGAAGAAGAATACGAGGTGATAAAATAGCTCATCAATGGCCCAACCCAGCGACAGTTGTGTCACTCTATAATCATTGGTTAGAACCCTTCTTGCAGGAGACATAAAACGCAACCAAAGCTGGTAAGGCCAGGATCATTTACTGGCTTAAATAACTGATGTATGAGGTAATGCTGGTTTCCCATAATGCTCAGGCAGGAATCAAGCAAGAGAAGGATTTAGATCCTCTCTGGTTTGACCCCATTGTCAAATACCTCTCCCCCTAAGGTGACAAGATGGAAGTTGGTAGCGACAGCTTCCTCAACTTTCCATGGCTAGCAAAGGGACACATTTCGGGGGAGAGTGGCATCTACTGTGGCCATGCAATATGGCACCCTCAAACAGAGCAGAGGATCTGCTTGTAGGCTTGGCCTCCCTTAGGTCCTGTGCACATCTTACAATGGAGTGTGCAGCCCCATTCCAGCCACAGGGATTAAGATACCTTAAGGCTCTGCAGGCAACCAAAACTGCCTGCCTCCCTGATGTTCACCCACCGACCAGCATGTACCACAGATACCCACAGGGATGGGGGATGAAGGGAGGTCTGCCCCCGGCCAGAGGCTGTGGCTGGAGAAAAGGGGAGCTGGAGCACGTGGACAGTTTTAGGCAGCCTCCAGCTGCCACTGTACCATCCATATTGTTTGCTCCAGCAAATCGTGCATCCCCATAGGGGACCACAGAAGACCCTCAGTCTGAGGATCAGCAGGCTCCTTCAGGGATGGGGTATGAGTGCCTCCTTGTGCTTATATCCAGGATCAATTGGTTTCTCACTGTGTCCCTATTCACATTCCAGTCCAGCTGTCTACTGTGGTGGCTCATAGCTCACCATTATCCATCCCTGGCTGGCTACCTGTCTGTTCCTCATTCTCTTTCCATGTCTGCCTCCTACCATTCCACATAGACCTCATATGCTGGTGGATGCCCAAACGGACACACTGACCACTCTCAGGGTCCTGCTTGGAGAGTGGCTACTACTGGGAACCTCTGTCTAGCTCCTGAGATGGGAACCCAGTCCTTCCAAGTGCTAGAACTGTTGGTCCTGTGGGGTGGGAAGCCATTCCTGCAGCCTCCTTGAGGTGGGAACCCTGAGGGTCTAGAAGGAGCTATCACCCCACCTCCCCGAGGCTGTCTGTATGTTTTTCCACACATACCCCAGCTAGAAGGGTGAAGACTGGTAACCTGTGTGGTATTTTGGTGTGCAGTTGTATGGCACTGCAGGGACCAGTAAACTGTCACCAGGCACTTGTGGGAGACTCTAGTCTTAGGAACAAAATCATTACTTTATAATTTAAGGCATTGGGAAAACTGGGTTTTTAAGAAAAGTATTTGTAGAGTATTATATAAACTGTATTTTAATAAGCTGTGTGTGAAATTGTACAGACTTCATCTTAAGTTACAGGTAGTCATAAAGGATAACTTGGGGGAGGCTGCACATCCGTGAAACGCTGAGGCAAAGTAAGAAGTCTATGTAAGTCTCTGCCAGCTTGCTTTCGCCTTCCACACAACTGGGGAAGAGAATGCTGTTTCAGAAGTATTTTTAAGAATAAGAAAGATGACTTAAAAATAAAAGAGAATCCCAGCACTAGGAAGACAGAGGCAGGTCGATCTCTCTTAAGTTCAAGGCCAGCCTGATCCACAGGGCTACATAAAGAAACCTCCCTTTAAAAAAACAAATAGACCAATTTAAAAATAAGAGATAGGTAGATGCTGCTCTCTAGTGACCAGATGTAAAATTACAGCTTTTCATAGAATGGAAAAGCACAGCCATTCTACCTCCTGTGAGGACTCTGAACAGGTCCCAGGTGGGCTATTCACAGGATTGTGAGTGACTAGGTATAGCCATACCACAGAGTGGCGGCAGAAGCTCCTAGGCACATTAGTAGGAAAAGAATGACTACCGTGTGTGAAGCGCTTACTTTATGTTGATCTAAGACAAGCATTTTACACCTGCTTTAACTTTACACTTCTCATTATTACCTTATTTTAATTTTGGTGTTTTTGAGACAGGGTCTCTGTATTTGGCCGTGGTTGTCCTGGAACTTACAATGTAGACCAGGCTGGCCTTGAACTCAGAGAGATCCACCTGCCTCTGCCTCCAGAATGCTGGGATTAAAGTTGTCAGCTACTATGCCCGGCTTAGTAGCCCTATTTTAAGAGATGAGCAGCTAAGGCCTTGATTTCTCACATTTAGAATCTCACTAACCCAAAAAAGCAATGTTTTGTCCATCTTGGTAATGGTTCTGAAAGTTCATAGGACCAAGAATTTAAACAAGCAGGGTCCTGGGCTCTGTCTCTGAGATTCTGAGTGGGTCTAAGAGGGGCAACCTATGGATTTGCCACTTGAATGTTCTAGGTGGATGCAGTAACCAATTTGAACAAGTTTACATCTACACTTTGAGACACCATAGATTAAAAACTCAGCATTATTAAGAGGGACTTTTTTTCTGGATATAAACAAGAACTTTCAAATAGTCATATGTACATCTCTATATATACAGATACAAATACATAGTATAAGAGTATACCGTAGCTTTCTTCAGACACCCCAGAAGAGGGCATCAGGTCCCATCACAGATGGTTGCGAGCCACCATGTAGTTGCTGGAAATTGAACTCAGGACCTCTGGAAGAGCAATCAGTGCTCTTAACCACTGAGCCATCTCTCCAGCCCTGATTCATATATTCTTTTAAAAAGTATTTATTTGCCAGATGGCGGTGGCACATGGCTTTTATCCCAGCACATGGAAGGCAGAGGCAGGCGGATCTCCGAGTTTGAGGCCAGCCTGGTCTACATAGTGAATTCCAGGACAGCCAGGGCAGCAACCCTGTCTTAAAAAAAAAAAATTACTTTATGTGTATTTTACCTGCATGTATGTAAGTGCACTGTGTGCATACAGTGCCTCTGAGGAGTCCAGAATAGAGTGTTGGAACTCCTGAATGTGGAATTATAGATGGCTACGAGCCACCATGTGGGTGCTGGGAAGCTAGCCCGGGTCCTCTGGGAGGAAAAGCCAGTGCTCTTACTCACTGAACCATTTCTCCATCGGCCTCCTCCTCTCCCTCCCATTCCCCCTTTCTTCTCTTCTTTTAAAGACAGGGTCTTGCTCTGTAGCCCAGACTGACCTTCAACTCATAATCTTTGTAAGCATTTATATACCACACATCCAGTTTCAAGTGGGCATGCGATCTGATTGAACTAAAGTCCACCCACAGACTTTTTTTTTATAGGTGTTTTCATATCATCTCGTTTCTTTGATCCCTTTGATTTCGATGTCTCCAATTAGCAGGTGTGAACACCAAGATCAAGGGACTCCTAAAGAGAGTTCCCCCTCTCTTTTCTTCTTATTAGGGGTCCTGTGCCTCCTTCCTGCTGCCATCCGATTATGTGTTTACAATGGCTCTCCTCATGTGAATTTAGCACCTCAGTGATGTGGGGAACCTCTGTGCTGCTGGCAAAGGTCACTGTCAGGCACAGCATGTCTGTTGGACTCAAATGCCCCATCTGCTATGAATAGGCTGCAGTGGGAGGGAGTGGTGGGTGTGGAGCTGCTCAGCTGATTCCTAGGAACAATCCAGGGAACTAAGTCCTGGTGACCGTAGGTATGCTCTATGGGGAGTCCACAGTATACCTTTTCCACAGAGAAAAGAGCCCATGATGTTGACTTCTGGTGAGGTTGGCAGCAGGGAGGCCAGCCACTTCATGGTCCTGTCATTCCATATTTGGGGAACTTTCAGCTGACAAGGGTAGGAAGTCCTCTGGGCAGTGGCCACAGACCTGATGGTTTCCCAGGCTCAAGGCTTTTTAGGATCTTTGAGGTCTCTGGACCTTTAGGGACTGGAGGAAGACAGACAGAAGCTTTGAGGATCAAGGACTAAGCCCTTTCAGCTGTGTGGGGAAGGGATTGGCTCTTTGACTGGGTCCTTAAGGGATGAGAGAATGTCCTGCCAACACTGGTCCTCAACTCAGGAACCTGGAGTCTCTGGCCTTTGAAGGCCTGTGACTTAGGGAAGGGTCTGTGCCTTCCTGGCATAGCTTCTGTGAAGTGTGTGTGTGTGTGTGTGTGTGTGTGTGTGTGTGTGTGTGTAAGGGAGAGAAAGTCAGCTCCTGCGGCTGCTAGGCTGCTAGGGAGAAAGGCTGTGCACGAGAGGATGAGCAGAAATACCAATGGTGTGTTTGCAATTCCTTTTTACATGTTGCATGTATGCTTGTGTGTGTGTGTGTGTGTGTGTGTGTGTGTGTGTGTGTATGGTCTTTGGCAATTGTTAGACTGGAAGTTTCATGTGCAAACTCAACTCTGGGAGCAGAGGGTGAATTCTAGGGCCATGTGTCCATGAGAGAGTCTGGAATCAGAGGCCCTTCCAGCTGCCTCTGTTTGGCAATAAAGTGTCCAAAGAAAGAGGCTGACTTGCAAGCCTTGTTCACACACACCAGGGAACCCCACTCTTTCTAGGATCAGCAAGGACTCTTCAGATCCCCACTGTATTCCCTTAAGGCATACGGATTCCTTTGCCCAAGCATGTCCTTTTTTTTCCCCCCTATTCCCTATTCTGCCCTCTCACAATTTGTCTTCTTCTCTCTTTAAAGATTTGTTTTAAGCCACATGGTGGTGCATACTTTTGATACCAGTACTCGAGAGGCAGGCAGATCTCTGTGAGTTTGAGACCAGCCTGGAGTTCCAGGACAGCCAGGGCTACACAGAGAAATCCTGTATTGAAAAACCAAAACCAAAACCAAACCAAACGAAAACAAGACCCAGATGTTTTCTATCAGGACAGGAAGGAGCAAAGCTTTTCCTTGCAACCCATGGTGTCACAGTGAACTCGTCACAGCAGCAGGCAGGTTAACAAGAGAAAACACATAGAACACTGACTTAATCAAACTTGTACATGACATGGGGACCGTCAGAAACAAACACTCAAAGGCTCAGGTAAACTGTGGGTGGACAGGGTTGGACAAGAAAGGTGTCTAAGTAATGATAATTGTTACCCAGTGTTCCATTCCAGTGATCAAACACCTGAGATAGTCAATTTAATCCAAGGAAAAGGCTGTGTAGGCTCCAGAGGTCTGGGTCTGTGATCATTTGCCTAGTTGCTTTGGGACTGCCAAAGCACAATGGCAGCATAGGAGGAGGACTCAGCACACAGTGTTGGCTAAAAGGGGATAGAGTAGAAGGGGTCAGGGTCCCATCGACCCCTTCAAAGGCACAGCCTTAATGCTCCAACTTTCTTCTCATGTCCCTACCCTCAAAAGGTTCTATCATGTCCCAAGAGCACAGCAGGCTAGAGTCCAAGCCTTCAATGTGTGAGCCCTTCGGGGAGATTCAAGATCCATAATATATCAGTAATAAATGGAGGAAAACCAGAAAGGCTTCTCTGTTCTGAGTCTTCTTGCCCACTCTGCTCCCCACCACAGGCACAAAGCAAGATTCTGTGGAATGAGGATCTGAGAGCCTGGTGTCAGGAGAGGTAGGGCAGAGGGTTGGCCTCTCTGGGTCTTATGACTTATGTTTGAGGGAGAGAGCTTCCAGTTTTCTATGGCTTGGGAAAGAAATGGGAGAAGGAGAGAGGAAGATCAGATAGGATTCAGACACTTCTTGCTTCTGAGGCCCTTTTTATCTTTAGTTCAGTGTGCTCAGCGTGTTAAGGCACCACCTGCTGGTGTATTGTAGGATTAAATACATTTGATGTCAATAAGTTATAAGAATAAGTTATAAGAAACACCAGTAGGTGCTGGTAGTGCATGCCTTTAATCCCAGCACTTAGAAGGCAGAGGGAGGTGGATCTTTGTGAGTTCAAGGCTAGCCTGGTCTACAGAGTGAGTACCAGGACAGTCAGGGCTATACAGAGAAACCCTGTCTTGAAAAACAAAACAAAACAAAAAAGAAAGAAAAAGAAAAGAAATACAGGAAGAAACACACATGTTCGTGTGATTTAAACTTTTCAAGAAAATTATTTGTGTGTGTGTGTGTGTGTGTGTGTGTGTGTGTGTGCAGGAGAGGGAAACCATGCATGTACCACAGCATGCATATAGGAAGACAAATTTGTGGATTTGGATCTCTCTTCCTCCTCTATATATGTCCTTGGGATCAAGCACTGGCCACCAGAATTGCAAGGCAACCACCTTTATACATGGGATCATCTTTCCCACTGTAACTTTTTTGAAAGATTTCTTTCTTTCTCTCTTATGTGCATATGCATTGTCCTTGCAAGATGTTGTATGCAGGATCTCTAGCAACCAGAAGAGGGTGCTGGATGCCCTAGAACTGGAGTTTCAGACAGTTATAACCCACAGCCAGGGTGCTGGGAACTGAACTCAGGTCTGCTTCAAGAGCAGTATGTGCTCTTAACTGCTGGGCCATCTCTCCAGCCTCATACCCACCTTAACTTTTAAGTTATCTCTTTCTAACTGTGCTAGTAAGAGATCATAAGGACTTTTTCTGTTCTTAATTGTTTCTTCTATGCTAGGGGTTGACTCGGGGCCTTGTGCATGCCAGACAAGGGCTTGTTCCAGTCCTGGTTATTTTTCTTTTTAATGGCCATTTCCTTATTTTGCACAAGGTTCTTACACATGTATGGCTCAGTTGTTGAGCACTTGTCTAGCGTGCAGTGAGTCCCTGGTTCCAATTCTCAACACTGCAAAAATAAATTTAAATGTAAAAATCATTTCCCCCCACAGAAACAAATGCAAAATAGTAGAAAAGGCATACATATAAAAATTTCTTTCTATGGATACTCAGCAGATAAGGGTTTAAAGTGTGGCCTGCTTCAAAGCCACACTGTCTCTGAATTCCCTTCACTCAGCTAATGTTCTTTGTCCCAGGCAGGTCTCACTGCCCCGATGTACCTTCTCTAAGCATCTCTACAAAGTATCTGCAGGAGACCCCATCCCCACCCCAGTGCTTGAAACCAAACTTAGGAACTCACACATGCTGGGCAAGCACACTACCACTGAGCTATATTCCCAGTCGCATCAGTTTTAAAACTCTGCATTTCCATAATTTTCCTTTTTCTTTGTGGTTAAATATACATAGTGTAAGTATTTACAATTCTAGTCATTTCAGTCTGTGCAGAGGAGTTATGTTCCTTCATCTTATGTAGTTCTCAGTAGCAGTCCTGGGCTTTTTCACCTCCACAACATAAACTCCCCGGCTCTTAGCATCTTGGTCTTAAGAGTCCTTTAAAAGAGGCTGGAGAGACAGTTCAGCTCTTGTAGAGGATCCAGGTTTGATTCTCAGCATCCATGTGGTGGCTCACAACTTCCTATAATTCCAGTTCCTGGGGATATGTTGTCCTCTTCTGGACTCCTTGGGTACTACATGCACGTGGTCCATAGATACACATAGGCAGAACACTCACATAACTTTTTTTTAAAAAAGACTTCTTTATATCCATAAAAAGTATTGGGGTGGGTCTGGAGAGATGGCTCAGTGGTTAAGAGTAGTGGCTGCCTTTCCAAAGGACCAGGGTTCAACTCCAGGCACCTACAGGCAGCTCACAACTGTCTATAACTCTAGTTCCAAGGGGGCCTGACACCTTCTGGCCTCCCTGGGTCTCAGGCACAAATGTGGCTCACAGACACACATGGGGAACACACATCCATACACCCCGGGCTGTGGTGGCATATGCCTTTAATTCCAGCAATTGGGAGGCAGAGGCAGGTGAATTTCTGAGTTGGAGGCCACCCTGGTCTACAGAGTGAGTTCCAGGGCAGCCAGGGCTATACAGAAAAACCCTGTCTTGAAAAACCAAAAGAAAGAGAGAAAGAGAGAGAGAGAGAAAGAGAGAGAGAGAGAAAGAGAGAGAGGGGGAAAACCCAAACATCCATATACATAAAATAAAAACATAATTTAAAAAATTGTATTGAGGGTTATTTTTTTAAAAATGGATTATATATTGCTATCAATGTTTATCATGCTAGAAATAAAAATTAAGACAAGTTTAAAGCAATATTTACTAAGCAAAACAGCCCCTCCCCCTTGCAAACAAACCAATGTGTCTGGTGTGGTGTCTTTCATTTGCAATTCCTGCTGGGGCAGGAGGATTACAGCAACCTCAAGGCCAGAGTAGTCTACATAGGTGGCAGCCTAGTCAGCCAGCCAGGGCTACACAGTGAGACTGTCTCAAAAATGAAGAAAAAAGCCAACAGATGTAAATATTGTTAGTTTGGGTTTTTTCTTGTTTTTTTGTTTTGTTTTATTTTGGTTTTTTTTTTGGGGGGGAGGGGGTTCGAGACAAGTTTTCTCTGTGTAGCCCTGGCTGTCCTGGAACTCACTCTGTAGACCAGGCTGGCCTCGAACTCAGAAATCTGCCTGTCTCTGCCTCCCAAGTGCTGGGATTAAAGGCATGCGCCACCACCACCAGGCTATTAGTATTTTTAGTAAGATTTTTCAAATTGTGTCTTCTAAAACAAGCAAACAAAGAAAAACTAGAGAGCAAATTAGAGCTGTCCTTAGCAATGCTGAGAGGGAGCTCACTTCAGAGCTTTTACACAGGCCTAGCCAGGTGTTCTCCTACCGAGCCACGTTTGTTCTTCGATTTTTAGCAAATCTTTTTTCTCTTGGGCTCACTAGAATATAAACAGCTGGAGTTTTACATTTCTTCTTGCATTCAGTCTACTGTAATGTCTTATGTAGCTTCTGAACTATTCCATTGTACACCCAGAGAAAGAATAAATAGCCTACTAGTGTTTTTTTTAAAACAGCTTTGCTCTTGTAGGGGTGAGACGGTTAGTTTCGTGTCAGCCATCACCAGGCTGTTGGCTTTACATTCCTGTAGCAGACAAGTGTGCAAGAGAAAAGTGTAACAATTCATATTAAACCTCACGTGATCCAGGAGTCCCCACACAATGAAGACCTAGAGAAACAAGGAACACTTTGCAGCTCTACGGACAATCTCAAGGATCGTGGTTAGAGGACTGAAGGGTGAAAGATCTGATTGGCTGGTCAGACACTGGAGGCGGGGTTTAGCGAGGCCTGTGGGCTGGGCTTCTTGGTTTTCCTGCTGGTAGGCTTAGGGAAAGGGTCAGAGAGGACCATTCGAGGTTTTACTGTTTGGTTGCTTGTTTTGTTTCAAATGCCAGGAGCCACATTCTGGGGTAGTTTTTCTAGAAGGTATTTCCTTAAAGCAGTGGCTCTCAACCTGTGGGTTGCAACCCCTTTAGGGGGTCACATATTAGATGTCCTGCAAAATTACTGTTATGAAGTAGCAACGAAAATATTTTTTTTTTTTTTTTGGTTTTTCGAGACAGGGTTTCTCTGTGTAGCCCTGGCTGTCCTGGAACTCACTCTGTAGACCAGGCTGGCCTCGAACTCAGAAATCCGCCTGTCTCTGCCTCCCAAGTGCTGGGATTAAAGGCGTGCGCCACCACCACCCGGCAAACGAAAATAATTTTAAGGGGGCTGGCGAGATGGCTCAGCGGGTAAGAGCACTGACTGCTCTCCCGAAGGTCCTGAGTTCGGATCCCAGCAACCACATGGTGGCTCACAACCACCCGTAATGAGAGCTGACGCCCTCTTCTGGTACGTCTGAAGACAGCTACAGTGAATTGCGCCAGAGCGAGGGGAGCCGTCCTGAGTTCAATTCCCAGCAGCCACATGATGGTTCATGGCCATCTATACAACTACAGTGTATTCATACACATAAAATGAAATAAAATAAATCTTTAAAAAAATAATTTAGAGGTTGGTGGGGGGTGTCACCACAACATGAGGAACTATATTAAAGGGTCACAGCATTAGGAAGGTTGAGAACCACTGAGCCTCTGGGCTCTGTGGGCTCTCTGGGATGAACATAGATCTCCTTGATTTTCCATTCTATTTGAGAAAGGCTTTGGTAAGAGATTCATTGGTGAACTCACATTCACTGACTCATTGTGATTCATTGCTACATCACAGCACAGAGCCTGCTGGAGAACCAGAGTTGATGCCAACCAGAGTTCTAGGGCATCCTATGGCTCAGGGCCACACTCTGCAGCCACCCATGCCGCTGTTGCTCCCAAGGACACCAGAATGCAGACTTGTTATGCTGAATCGGGTGGAGACTGAAATACCCACAGAAGCAGGGCAGCCACCCTCATTAACGTCCATACCTTTAAAGTCACGAGGACCCAGAGAAGACCCTAAACAGGCTGTGCTACGATACTAAGACTGCTTGGAGGACGCCTCCCAGCCATGGCTTCAGACTCCAACCCTGAGTTCACCAGGCCTGGCAGGGGGAACTAATTAAGTGGGACACCCCAAAGTAGTATACGAGCCAGTGTCTGGGGCGTGGGGAGTGCTTCGTGGAGAATATCAAGTCCTTAGGGGACAGGGTGCTGGGCACCGTGGAAAAATAAATAAATCTCCCTCTGCTTCTTTGAGAACAGTGACTCTGGTTTGGTCTGTTGTGGTCTGGGCTGGCACCCAGACAAACCTTCCCGGGTCCCCTGCTATGTCACTGCTGTTTTGAAACTGTGAGCCCTGGCTTGGGTATGGTATGGGCTAGTTTGACAGAGAACTTGTAATTAGTGCCTTTCCCCAAACTGCCACCTTGGGAAGAACTTGGTCAGACCTCTTTACACGGGGCCTGGGGTGGGTAAAGGAACTGGCTAGCCAGTCAAGACCCCCATGGGTCTGGGAAGGCAGCAGGAATTCAGATCTGGGGAGGATGGGAGGTGGAACTAGGGTTCGGAGGCCAAGTTACTGTGCTGCTCCAAGGCTGGGTGGGCCATAGGCGAGGACCAGGGCTTCCAGGAAACAGCTGAGCATGCAGCTAGCTGGATGGTAAGAAGCCATTCCCGGTGCTGTAACAAAGCACCCCCGCCTGGTGGGCTTACAAACAATAGAAATATATTGCTCGCAATTCTAAAATGACATCCAAAATGAAGGTCCAATGCCTGGCGAAGGCGCTGTACGTGTCATTCTTGTCAGCTTGACACAAATCTGGACATATTTGGGAAGAGGGAATCTTAGAAAAATGACCCTCTGAAATATTGGTCTGTAGGCAAGTCTGTGGGGGTATTATCTTGATTAATGATTGATGTGGGAGGTCCATTGAGAGCGGTGCCACCTCTGGACATGTTGCCATGGATGGTATAGAAAGCAGGATGAGCAAGCCATGGGAAGCAAATCAGTAAGCAGCACTCCTCCATGGTCTCTGCTTCAGTTCCTGCCTCCAGGTTCCTGCCTTGAGTTCCTGCCCTGACTCCCCTTGGTGATAGAGTGTGCCTGGAGAATTGTAAGCCAACTAACATAAACCCTTTCCTCCCCACGTTGCTTATGATCATGCCAGTAGATTCTCTGAGAGGCTTAGAGAGTCACAGATGCCTCCTCTCTGTGTTCCCATAAGAATAGCGGGATTTGCTGCACTCTCTCTTTTTTTTTTTTTTTTTTTTTTTTGAGACAGGATGTCACATAGTCCATGCTGGTCTTGAACTCACTGAGTAGCCAAGGGTGACTTTTAACTTTTGATTCTCCTGCCTCTACCTCCTGAATTCTGGAATTATAAGCAGGAGCCAGCATGTCTAGTTTATGTGGTGGTGGGGAATGAGTCCAGAGCTTCATACACGATAGGCAACCACTCTAACCCACTGAGCCACATTCCCAGCCTTCATTTTATTTAATTTTTTAAAAGATATATTTATTTATTATGATACAGTGTTCTCCCTGCATATATTGCAGAAGAGGGCACCAGATTTGTGAGGTACCATGTGATTTTTGGGAATTGAACTCAGGACCTCCAGAAGAGCAGCCAGTGCTCTTAACCGCTGAGCCGTTTCTCCAGCCCCTTCATTTTATTTCTGAGACAAGAAAGATCTTACCACATTTCCCAGGCTGGTCTGAAACCCCTGTGATCCACTCAATTTCCTGCTTCTCTAGCAGCTGGCACTAACCGTGCCAGGCCCGAGGGCAGCCTCGCACCGCTTCTCTGTACTTGTCTGAACCTGTACTGGCCTCTGTTCCTTTACAGCGGCTGCTGCCCCTGGTGCTTTGCATTTGACAGAGACCTTGCTTGCGTGGCACTGCTGTGCCAGCTCTCCTTGTGTGTGCTAGGGCAGGTGTGACCAATCAAGCCTTCCCAGGTCAAGGTAGCCACTTTGTCTCTCCCTGAGTCCTCTTCTAGACTCCGTCAGGGCAGAACTGAGCTACAACAGAGACCGAAAGCATCATCCACAGGCCCTCCACTCTTAGAGGATGAGGAGTGCACACCAGCTTTGCTGTCCCTCATCTTCCTGTGAGCCCTGTTGTAGCATGCAGAGCTGTGGCGTGAGCTCTGTCCATCAGGGCCTGGGAGGGTAGCAGGCAGCTGTGTTATGATGAGTGAGGAGTCAGGTTGACTAGAACAAGCAATCCGATAGCACCAGCTTCCCATTGAAGGCTGATGAGTCTTCAAGGCCAGGCTTGGACTCTATTTCCTCTCTAACAAGTCTCTACTCCCCCACTCTGTCTCACTCTTTCCATCTCTCTGTCTGCCTAGAAAAAGAAAGACAGACACATAGACAGACACACACATACACACTCAAGGGAGAAAGAGAGAGAGAGAAAGAGAGAGAGAGAGAGAGAGAGAGAGAGAGAGAGAGAGAGGCAGTCAGACAGACGGAGACAGAGAGCCAGAAAAATGGGGGATATCGCTTCTCACCCATTGTAAGGATCATGGCCAATACTCCTTAACAAAAGAAGAGTTAACAAGAGTAAGGCATACCAAGTTGACTTGATTAACTTTACATAAAGACCCAGGGGAAACAGTGTATCATGCCTTGGTTCATGAAGGACTGGCTATGGTACAGAATTGTGCCTGGGTAAAAGGTCATGACCTAACGGTGATAGATAGCAGGCCAGCAAGGCTTTCCTGTCCAGATGCTTCTCGGCAAGTCTGTGCAACACCTCTGCTCCCTTGGGGCTGGTGTCTTCCAGAGATAGGGGAGATAGTGAAGTTTCCAGAATTTACGACTCGCTTTGGAGGAAAAAAAGAATCCTGGACTCATTAGGGGAGTGAAAAGGACAGAGACTGAACAGGAAGAGCAGAGCCAAGATGAGGTACCCTGAGGTATCATGTGATCCCAGACATGTGTATGCAAATACTGTACGTTATTCTTTGCTAATGTTTGTAAGCTTCTCTGACTTTCCACCCCTGGAAATCACATATTTTATGTTTGTGAAAGCCAATGTATTGAATACCACACTTGTCACCAGGCTTTAAAAGTGAGAAACATTAAAAATGAGCAGCAGGCTGAACCCTTGACCCGTGGCCTTGCTTCTTAGCCAACAGAGGACTGTGCGTGTTGTGCGTGTAGCGCGCCTGACTCTCAATGGCACCAATGAACCCCGTCCTCTCCTGCAATTCCGCTGTGGACCAGCAGGTGGCGCCTGTGCCCGCTCTCTCTTTCTCCTTCCACCATCTGGGAAAATGAACCGAATATAGTAACCAGGACGGGGCTCTGAACATATAATTTTCAAACCTCCTATTCTACCACAAGGGAAACCTCTGAGGGTTTTCTTCTGGGAAAAGCAATTAGGTTAACCTCTTAGGAGGAGAAGTTGCCTTGCTGAGCTTGTCTGGGAAAATAAAATATCCTCCTGAGAGCCATCTTAAGGAGGGTGGAGAGAAACCACCAAGGAGCTTGTGGAAGGAAGGGGTTTGGGGCTGCCAGGGAAGGGCTGGGAACCTCAGAGAATGGCTCAGGGCTTGGACTGAGGCGTGTCTCAGGTCCGAGGAGGCCAAGTCTCTACTTGTAGAATTCTTGAGTTTAGGATAGAGGTTGATAGAATCCAAATGGTATAGGATTACTCGGGGTGGGCTGAAGGTATTCATCCTTCTAGAAGGCTGCCCATCCTTCTAGGGCCCGAACTTAGCAAGGGAACCCCTACTCCATCCATGTGCTGTGACTGGAGACATAGCTTTGACAAGACAGTCCACCCCTTGCCCTCTCAAAGCCTGATGGGTGGGGACAGCAGTGAGCAGGCTTTGAGGTAGGAAATGGAACCTTTGCTGGGGTCTTGTCCTCTGTATGGAATCCCAGGACCCCTGGAATGAGAGATAGACTGGCAGAAAGGATTTGAGAGAGTGGTGAGCCAGACAGGAGGACCTGACTTGTGATGCCCAGAGCTGAGGGGAGAGAGAGAGAGAGAGAGAGAGAGAGAGAGAGAGAGAGAGAGAGAGAGAGAGAGAGTTATACATGAGTGTGCACATGCATGTGCAGGGCTTTTGTGGCAGTCAGAGGATGACATTGGATGTCTTCTTCCATTGCTTTTTTTTTTTTTTTTTGCCTTATTTCCTTGAGACGCAATAATACTGAACCTGGAATTTACTACTTTTTTGATTTTTCAACTAGGCTGGCTGACTAGCAAACTCCAGCAATCCTCCTGTCTCTGCTTAGCCAACAACCAGCTTTCATGTGGGTACTGGGGATTCAAACTCAAGTCCTCACTCATGTTCAGCAAGTGTTCTTTCCTGCTGAGCTAGCCCCTCAGCCACACCTTTTTGAGTTTTAACAAATGTGTCTATCAATGTACTTAGGACTCCAGTCAAGGTATAAGGCACCAGCAGTAACCCAGCAAGTTCTCCTTGCCTCCGGCCACCAATCCCTTCCTAGTCCAGAGGCAGCTGCTGCCCCCACCATCCCTTTAAAGGTTACTCTTCGAGCTTCCGGATTCTGGCTGGAAGCAGGTGAAAAGCAGCCAGCTGCAGCTCAGCATTCCTTTCTTTACTTGTTTGTTTGAAGAAAAGATTTATTATTTTTGTTTTATGTTTATGTTTATTTTGTCTGCATGTATTTAAATGTACCACCCATGTTCCTGGTGTCCTTGGAAGCCAAAGAGGGCAGCAGATCCTCTAGATTGGAATTAAGGATGGTTGTGAGCCTCCAGATGTCTGCTGCTCTCTGAGCCTGGGTCCTCTGCAAGAGTATCAAGTGCTCTCAACAGTGGATCACTCTCTCTAGCGCGCTCCTTCCCTCTGGCCCTCCCTTTCTCCCTCTCTAGCTTCTTCCTTCTCTCCTCTCCCTTCCTCTCTCCCTCCTCCCTCTCTCCTCCTCTTCTTGCCCTTCCTCCCAACACTTTCTTTCTATTCTCCATTTCCTTCACCCCTGTACCAATCTCCATGATTTCCTTCCTTTTGCTTTGGGCTTAATTTAGAATTCTCTTTCTAGTTCCTTAGATCATAAAGCTAGGCTCTTGAAATTGTTTTTGTTTTTAATGTAGTGAGGGAGTCCAGAAATGGTCACCTCAAAATGTGGCGCCCCAGAGTGCTTATTCTTTTAAAAGGAAGGAACTCTTAGTGCAGAGGATGCTGGGAGGGGCTTTTCTCCATTGCCTCTTTGTCTGATTGGATTCTGGACTGCTGGGGGAGAAAACAATTGCCCAAAGTCCTTTCTCTGATTTCCCATTAACTATACCAGTTGCCAAAGGAAGGCTCAATACCTTCACAGACCGCTGGCACACACATTTGTCTTTCACTTGGTCCCATTCCAAAGACAAGCATTTATAAATGGCTCTCTGTTTTGTTAGCCAAACAGTCTTTGTCCCAGGCCTTTGAATTCCTCTACACTCATTTATAAAATTGTCTATGTCCTCGTTTTTGTCCTCCTCTATAGAAACGGGGTGTGTAATAAGCTTAAGAACCATGTTGGGGTATAGGTAAGTGTGTCACATGACTGTCTTTTTACATGTAATAAATTTATTTGCCTTTTCTCTTATTTACTATCAATTTACTCCACTGCATCATTAAAGATAAGGGGCATTTTAAAAGTGTTTATAGTTGTATTTATAGCAGTAATCTCCTCTGTTTCTTTTTAAAAATTAACTTATTTTTATGTGCATTGGTGTTTTGCCTGCATATGTGTCTGTGTGAGGGTGTCAGATCCCTTGGAACTGGAGTTGCAGATAGTTGTAAGCTGTCATGTGGGTGATGAGAATTGAACTTGAGTCCTCTGGAAGAGCATTCAATGCTTCTAACCACTGAACCATGTCTCCAGCCCTCTGTATCTGTCATGTTCTCTCTTCTTTCATCTCTAAGAGTTTTCTGATTCTTCTTGTGAGACTTCTTTAATGGATTGGTCGTTTAAGAATTTTTAAAAATTTTCCACTAATTTGTGAATTTTCTAGTTTTAGTTCTTATTGATGTCTATTTTTTTTTTTATTTTTATTATTTTTTTGGCTTTTCCTAGACAGGGTTTCTCTGTGTAGTCCTGGCTGTCCTGGAACTCGCTCTGTAGACCAGGCTGGCCTCAAACTCAGAAATCCACCTGCCTCTGCCTCCCAAGTGCTGAGATTAAAGGCATGCACCACCACTGCCCGGCCCTCTTATTGATGTCTAACACAACCCTGTTGTGCTTAAAAGATGATAGTTATTGCCATATATATGTTTAGGAGAGGAGGAAGTGTGTCACCCAGGCTGGGACTTTGAGAGTTTAAAGCCTCGTCCTGTTTTTCATTTACTCTGTCTGCTTCTGGCTGTGGCCGCATCTTCCCTGCTCTGAAGGATACCGAGCCCCAAGAACCGAAAGCCAAAACAAACTCTCTCTTAAGTTGCCTTTTGTCACGGGATTTTACCAAGACAACCAAACAGTAAATAATATACTGACCAATAACTTGCCAAGTTCCCACACCCGGCACTGAGATTTTCATTTATAACCCAGTCTTCTGGTGGAAGTATGGTCCACCCTTACAGGACATCTCCACAGCCAAGGGCTTTTGATTAGGTCTACAGCACCCACTGTGAAATCCCCGCTGTGAATTGGGCCATCAAATCCAATCAGAAAGCAATTGGTTACCCTATCACAGACTTGACACTATTGCATGTGTAGACATCTTACCTGGTATTGTTGCGCATAGGAGGTCTACAGCTAAGTACAACTGTTGATGGAAATTTTCTACCAGCATTCATCTTGGTACCTCCTGGCACTGTGATGAGAGAGCTAGCCAGAAGGAAGCTTATAGATCAGTTCCAACTTGATCTGTCATGTTCTGTGGCCAAAGTCTGGCATTTTCAGGAATTAGGTCTTACCAGCTTGTTCTGAGGAGCAACCAACAACAATGTAAGATGGTTTGTTCGATGTGTGTGTATGTGTGAGTGTGTGTGTGTGTGAGTGTGTGTGTGATGTATGTGAACGTGTCCATGGAGTCCAGAAGAGGGCATCGCATCCCCCGAATCTGGAGTTACAGGCACATGTAAGCTGCCTGATGTGGGTGCTGGGAATTGAGCTTGGGTTCTTTGGGAAAGCAGGAGGCACACTTAACCACTGAGTCATCATTCCCATTCCTGATTAAAATAAAAATACAAACCCTCATTAACTAAAAACTTTCTCCTTAGAACTATCTCTTACAACTCAGAGGTTCTGGTAAGCTGCACCTCCTTTTTCATTTGATTATAGAAAAATTCATCTTCCTGATCTCTTCAGTGACTCAGTGGTCATTCAAGAGTACATAGTGTGTGTGGCAGTGCACATCTTTATCCCAGCATTCCCCAGGCAGGGGCAGGCCGAGCTCTTAAGTACTAGGCTACCCAGGGCTGCATAGTGAGAGACCTTGTCTCAAGAGAGACAGATGGTGGGAGGGGGAGAGAGGAAAAGTACATACTGTTCAGTCTCCAAGTGGTTGTTTGTCTAGTTTCTCTGATTTCTCTTCATTTCTACTTATGAAGACAGGCTTCATAACTGAGACATGCTCCATTTTAAGAGGCAGTCCCAAGGTCTGTGAAGGAGTGTGTTTTCTGCCACTATTGGATGGCTGTAAATGTCTGTTAAGGCCGTTTGACTCATGTATGGTGCAGATTCACTCTGAATTTTCTGTATTGATTTTTCATCTGGAATGACTATTTGCTGGTGGGAATGAAGAACTAAGGTCACTCACTATTACTGTTCTAAGATCCATTGGCCCCTTTATTCCTGCTAGTGTTTGTTTTCATGAAACTTGGGGCCCCAGTGCTGATCATTCTCTTTATTGATGGGTTGTAGCCTTCTTTATCCATGGACTAATATGGTTTGCTGTGTACTTTGTCAGGACACAGGACGGCTCTGCCAGCATTTTAAAAGCCTCCCATTTACTATGTAAACTGACTTCTACCCTTTTGCTCTGTTTCATCTGCTAATTAGGTGTGTTTCTTGGTGAGAACAGAGAACTGAGTGTTGTTTTTAAACCTCTGAGCTAGTCTGCATTTTATCTATTTAATGTATATGAGTACACTGTTGCTCTCTTCAGACACTCCAGAAGAGGGCGTCGGATTCCCTTACAGATGGTTGTGAGCTATCATGTGGCTGCCGGGAGTTGAACTCAGGACTTCTGGAAGAGCGGTCAGTGCTCTGAACTGCTGAGTCATCTCTCCAGTCCCTAGTTTGCATCTTTTAACTGGTGAATTAAGATATTTACATTTAGGTTTATTATAAACAAGGGCTGGCTAATTGCTTGAACTCTGTCGTTTGTGTTCTGGCTGGTTGGACTGCTAGTTCATTTCCTTCTCTCCTGTTCGTAGAAGATGTTTGCCCTGTTGGGGATGACCAGCTGTTTCAGTTCTGTGCTCACCTATCTCTCTCCTGGAATTGATTCTCACTCCTTCAGAGCCGAGACTGTCTTTATCCCTGCTCTGTTTTCAAGGTTCCTTGGCAAATCTTCTGCAATGCCAGCGTCATGCTCTCGACTCACTTCAGTTTGTGTTTGTCTCGAAAGGGTCTGATTTCTCTGTCAGTGTTAAACATAGCTTTTCTAGAAACAGCAATTTTGGTTGATGGCTCTTTCCTTCGAGGTCTTGAAATATGTCATATCACTCTTTCCTGGCTGAGGATCTCAGTTGAGAAGTCTTAATGTTATTTTTTTTTAATTAATTCTTTGAGAATTGAGTATATACACACATGTACTTTTTTCTGTTTTGACAATGCTCACCCTTCAGTCCTCCCCCTAACTCATCCAAGATCTCCATACTCTCCCAACTTAAGAAGTATAAACCACCAAGTCCAGTCTGTGCCGCTTATTTTCTAAAAGATGTGGAGCATGGCTAGAGGTGCCTTCTGCGTTTCTGGGCTGTCCTATCACACTCGTTATACCTCTGAGTGGAGTCTACTCTTTCCTTTCTTGACTCACCCTGTCCATCACACGCAGGCAGAGCCTCTAACCCACCAGGCAGATCCTCTAACCTGAAAAGTGGATAGGAAAGCTCCGGTCAGCCTGTGTGGAGAGTGTCCAGTAGAGGGCGCGCGCCACCTCCCGGGGTCCCCGCTAGCCGGAAAGGCATCTAGCCGGAAAGGCATCTTGCCGAAAAGATTCTTCTGCAGAATTGCCTTGCCTCAAGCATAAACTGGCTTCTTCGGCATTTTCCAGAAAGGATGCTAGACACCAGAAAGTCTTCATCTGAGAACGGAAACTTAATGAGTCTGCTCAGTTGGTCCCAGGGCAGTGTGAGCAGAGTATTTGCCGTCAGTGGCTTTCCTGGAGCCAGCTCAGGATTGTGAGCTGTCCCTCCGTCCCTTTTGAGGTTTTCTCCATAATTGGCAGCTCAAGCAGAACATCAATGCATAGGAGAGGGTATCACCTGTCAACCAGACTTCTGGGCACCCCACACTTCTATTTCCCTTCAGACCCTTTGTTACCCTACTGGATGATACGATGTGTCCCAACAATTCACTACTGGAGAGAATGTGCTAGACCTCACCCAGGGCCAAGAACAAGAGATAAGTGGCAAAGCATGATGGGTAGGAGACCAGAATATGCCACCCCAGATATATTTCTCTGGCATATTTTGAGAGACTGCAGTCATGGGAGTGGCTCTGAGAACCTGCTCTTTCATAAAAGTAATTGCTGACATTAAGGAAATCCATTGGCAGTTACCCTAGAAGGGGTTGCTCCAAACTGTTATGGCCACAGAGATTTTCTTTTTAACAAGACAAGGGCTGCTCACATTGCAGCTCTGCCTCTGCCGTGCAGGGTGGCGGGTGTCTCCTTCACACCCCAGATGCTGATTCTTTTCTGGAGCTCAGGTTGCCATGTAAACTCAAGTCATGTGATTCTTGTTCAAGTCTCATTATTTTCTGTGACTATGTGCAAACAGTTGATGGAATATGATTTCTCTCCTGTTAATCTGGCTCCTGTTAATGTGTAGCCCAGCTAAAGATTCTAGAAGTGTCGATGGCAGACATTTTCGCCCCCTCTAGGATTCTCTTGTCAACCTTTGTCTCAGAGCTGAGCAGAGTTTGGGACTCATACTTCAGAGACCTGCTGGCCATTCAGTACTGGCCCCTTGCTTGCCTCAGTTTCTCCCAGAGAGTTACCTGGGTCTGGATGGAGGGTGCAGGGGTTTCTCTGTGTGTCTTTCACAGCTGACCCTGAATCAGCCAGGTCAGTCTTCCTTTGTCCCCCATAGAAGGTGGTAGGGTGGACTCAGAGCTCTAATCCCCTCTCTCTCCAGGTTTCTGATACAGAACTACATTTAACCAATAGCTTCCTTCTCACCCACATCTGCTAGGCTAGTTCCATACCTAGGGCCAGTTCAGTCTACTTTATCCCCAAGTTTAGATCCCAAGTGGGACCTTAACTCAGGAGAGGGAGGGACCTGGTGGCTCTCCTTACTCTTAACAATGACCCCTGGGTGAGCCATTTCTATGCCACCTTGTATCTTCCCTCTTAGCAGGGCTGAGGCACTGATCCCCCCTCCCCCCAGAACCCAGTCCCCACCTAGACCTTCAGTAGGGTCAGTGGATCGGTCCTTCCTCTTTTCTGACCTGCTAGGGGTCAGCAGGTCAATCCCAGAGTCCTCTTAAGCAATGGATCTCTCAAAAGTCTGTTAATGATTGATTGACCCAGCCAGTCACTGAGTATTTTAGTACTGCACAGGGTCCTGGGGCCTCCGGAGTCTGGTTTCCTGAAGGTGGCTACTCTTCTGCATAAGCCTAGATCCCAAAGATCCCACCCAATTTCTCAGAAGCCACGTTCCTTCTTACATCTCACCAAAAGGCCATTTGACGGAGTAGCCATTTAGCCACCTGCTACGTGTCTACCATTTCACTCTGCTTCTACTTGTTCATGTATTCAATCATTATCCATGTGACATCACTCACTTGCCCATTCCCTAATGCAGTCCCTGATGTACCCATCTATTGACTGACCCACTCTTTTGCACACTGATTCACTCATCCAGTGACTGGTCCACTCACCCACTCACTGATGCAACTATCCACTCATTGACCCACTCACCCACTCACTCATGTACTCCTCCACTCATCTGCCCACTTTGCCACTCCCTGGCCCACTCTGCCACTCACTGGCCCACTCTGCCACTCATCATCTACTTGGGTACCAGGGGAAAGTTCATGTATCCCCTTCCTCCCTCACACAGTGTCCCCATTGCTGATCCCGATATTGGGCACACTCAGCAGAGAAGCTCTAAGTGGAGACCAAAGACAAAACTGGAAAGAGTCAGAGGTGCCAAATGCACACCCTGACTGGCCACACAGCTATGGGCACATTTCTCAAATTTCCCTGGGCCTCATCTCAGAGTGAATTTAAAGACTAGCTTCAGACTGGACGCACGGGAAGTGTCTCAGCTGGGAGCCAGAGAATGAGGCTGAGGTTCATGGGCTCTTGGAGGCGATGTCCTGGCTTTACTGGGCCTATCTGTTACCCTGCCTGACCCTTGGAGTCCCTGGGATAGGCAGGGGCTCATCACAGCTAAACAACAAGGCTGTATTCCCCAGGCAGGTGCCCCGCCCCATCTCTGAAATGGAAGATGGTAATCACTCACCTTCCCACGCACCCCATTCCCTCTGCCTGATTCCCTGAAGGGCTCCTGGGGTTTCCTCAGGTCAGTCCAGGTACCTGGAGCAAGTTCTGGCTTGCCCCTTCTGCTCTCTGCTATGGCAGTTCCCCGGGGACAGCTGCGGGAGGTGTGAGGAAGCTTGGACCACCAGGACCTAGGATCGCCATCCAGTTCTCTTCCTTCTCCAAGCCCCAGTGAACCCACTTAGACCTAGTGGGGACAGCTCCTCCCTCCACTCCTCCATGAGTTTCCTGGAGGCAGGAGGGACTTCCTGTCTGCGGACAGGTGGGCTGAGACCAGGCAGGGGAGGGTGAGAGGCTGGAGCATGGCTGGCTTGGGGACTCTCATTCCTAGCAGGCAGCCTAGCTAGAAGCCTGCGCAGTACTCAGGGGACTATTGTGGGCTCCTTTAGAAAAAAAAATGCTGGCTTGCTTGGGGGTCGTGTTGAACTGTGTATGTTAAATTCTGGGTGAGCCAGACCACAATGCAAATCCTCCGCATACTAGCCCTGTGGCCTTGACAAAGTCATTGGTAAAAATCTTATTAGTTTAAGAAATACACAGCTAGTGCTCTGTTAGGGAACGAGGGAATGGTGATGGTGTTTCATCCTGAGAAAGCCCCTGCCATTCCGCTTAGCCCAGCACCCCATACTGTCTCCTGGAGTGATGCCCCTGGGCTCTGGTGAGTACAGAGGGTCATCTCCTTCCCTTCTCTGTTTCCTTGACTGGATAATGCTGCCTGCCTTCCAGATTCTCACCTGTGCAGGCAGGGGTGCGAGGCTCATGTTATGGGCCTGCTTTGCCAGGAAGTCTGCTTTGGTGGAGATGGACGGAGACAGATGGAGGATGTGGCATGCACCTGAGCATCTCCACCCTCTAACTGCCCACAGACTGGGTACCACCCCAGCCTTGCTGATGGTATGTGGCCATTGCTGGTCTGGTCCTTAAACCACTTAGCTATTTATTATGCAGTCCTGAGGGTCAAACCCAGGTTTCTCATGTACTGTGTAAGTGTTCTACTAGAATCACAGCCCAGCCTTGTTCTATTTTAAGCTCTTTAGAGCACAGGAACTTGTATTTGTTATTATGTGTAATCTTTAAATCCTTGTTGCCCAGTAGAGTGGCTTGCATTGAATGAATGAATGAATGAATGAATGAATGAATGAATGAATGAAATCCCAGATCCCAGGCAGGGACATGTCCTGAACAGGACACACAGATAGTGTATACTGTCTTGTCTGGGCACTGGCAAGTAGACAGCCCAGGCAGGCATTCTAAGTCTTGTGGCCTTCACCTGCACTGGAGTTGGGGGTTGCCAGGGTCACTCATGTCTTAGCCTCCTTGATATGATGGAGCCTTTTCTCTGAGGTGAGGGTCACCCCATGTGGGGTGGTACCCAGAACTGCCAGTGTGAAAGATGCTGAGCTTAGCATCTTGTTGCCTGTTGGGAATGCCCAACTGTCCTGTTCTTTGGATCAGCATCCACTTCTGTCCTCGGACTCCAGCTCTCTGAGGTAGAGACTACAAGGCTCTAGGCATGAAGAGATTCTTCATGTGTGGCTGATGGTTGAACGTCCCTCTGTTGGTGGCTCTGACTGCGCTGCCCAGTCAGAGCAGGGAACAGAAGGTATTGGTTGGGAACAGAAGTCCTTCCCTAGCCTGTTTCTCAGGCTCCAGCCCTCTGGATAAGATGTGAGGAAGGGTTTGGGTCCCAGATGTGTCAAGACTCTTGGATGGCAGGGGCTGGAATTCCTGAGAATGTAGTTTTTGGAACCACACTCTGGCCTTGTCTGGAACATGGTGACTAGACCACCTCACCCACATTTTGGGAACGTGTGCTGAGAAGTGACCTCAGAGATGAGGGAGCTGGCATCTCTCCACAGAAGTAGCCTCATTCCTGGACATGAATGGCAGGATGAGGCCATCTGGGGGACAGATGTACACAGTTCACTTCTTCATCTTGTGGACTCGGGCTAGAGCCAAGAAGCCTTCTTTCTGTCATGAGTTTGCTGTGCCCTTTTGTATTGCTTGTTTGTCCCAAGTCTCCTCAACTGTAAAACATATATATGACCATAGAACATTATTTAACCATAAAAGGAAGTTAATATGGAGGCATGTTACCGCATGGACAAACCCAGTGTGGGTAAGTGAAAGAAAGTAGACACAAAAAGCCTTGGCTATCCGAGGGTCCAGAACAGGAAAATCCATTGACAGGAAGTACACTGGTGACTTCTGGAGGTTGTGGGAGGGATGCCACAGAGACTTGCGGCTCATTGGGTGAGGGATTCCTTTAGGGTTGATGAAAGCATAAAGTTTTCTAGGCAAGGAGGCACAAGCCTTTAATCCTGGCAGTGGGCAGAGGCATGTGGATCTATGGATCTATGCGAGTCTAGGGCCAGCCTGGTTTACATAATAAGTTCCAGGCCTAGCCAGGGCTAAA
>NW_022196912.1:95119483-95122733 GCF_008632895.1 Mastomys coucha | reverse complement strand
AAAAAAGTGGAACTAGCTGCAGGTAGAGAGAGTCGCACAATGTCACCAATATATAAGCGCCACGGAGTTAGTTGTTCAATGTTTTAAAAAGGCTGCCACTTATCCACCACGTGCTTGGAAAGTCTCCAGGGAAAGCCGGCTGAGCTCAGACAGACAGCAGGCACGGCAACTGTCCTTAGCCTGGTGATTATACAGCTCTTGGTCCCACTGGACCAGACTGTAGGAGTTCCAACAGGACCCAAGGGGACAAGGGTAGTTCTTCTGATGGGCGCATCCCTTAGTCAGAGACAGGTCAGCATCTGCTTTGCCAGATGGGAATCAAGATTCCTACATGGCAGAGCTGGCCCTTCAAACCTGTCTCTGAACCTGCCCACATCCGTGCTACCTGTCTCTGAGGCTGATCTTCTCTTTGTCCAGGGTATCGTGTGGAGTACTGTAGTGCTTGTGACCACTGCTTGTGACATGTGACCATTGTCCCTATCACAGTGTGCTCTTGGGCGAGCAGAGACTGCCAGGCCTTGGGTCCCTTATCTCTTGTTCTTGTGCTGGGAGTCTGTTATACAGTCGAGCAAACACTCCTGTCTTGCTGTGTTTCCAGCACTCCATGCCTGGCATAGGCTAGGCGCTCAGTTAACGCCTATGGAAGGCACAGATGCTCCGTATATGTGTAGTGAGTGCCAGCACCTGCCCACTAGGTACTGCCAGTCAGTGAGGGAGGCCAGACTCTAGGCTGTAGAATGCCCTAATAGAGTTCTGGTTTAGACCTGTCAGCCCCAGTTCAGAGACCTCTACCCACTCTGACGCACCCTATCCAAGTCTGTGTCCCAGCCTTGCAGTTTGCAGGAGGCCAAGCAGCACCTGGGACCAAGTTCAGCTTTGCAGCCCCCCAACTCCTTCCACCATCAGGTCCTCAGCAGCCCCACCCCCACCCCTGGAAATGTTTCTCAGACTCAGCCACCACAGCCAGCTCCCTTTCCTGAGAACCTCTGTCATAAACAAGGCAAGGCCCTGATCTGGCCTGCCTCTCCGCCCCCGCCCTTCCTCACCTAAGGGAGCCTTGGTTATAAATATGGGGGTCACGCCTTATACTCACATTCAGCACCTTTCATCTGAGGTGCTCCTGCCTGCTGGGGGGCCAATTAAGCATCTCCCTGGATAGGGTGAGTAAGAGCTGCAGTCCCAGCCTGGGAGCTGCCTAGCACACATGGAGCTGGTCTTCCTGAGGAGAAAGAAATGGGGTGAGCCTACCTCGGCCGCCTACCTCTCCACACTCTTTGTCATGGGACTTCCGCACACAGATCCCCATTCTCTGGCTTATAATGAAGGTCATTTATTGAGCGCTTACTATGTGCCTAGGGCTTGCTAAACTTCCACCTATTAAATGTTAACCACATGGTGCTGAGCACCAGGGCTATTGTGAAATTGCACTCGTGGCTCCCATGATGGGGCTTGACTCCTGGCTGGCCAGAGGCCAGTACTTCCATACATGACCTCATGAGAAGCCCTTAGTGCCTGGCATTGTGTCAGCCACCCGAGAAGTGATTATTACTAATCTTCAGGATCTTCCGACGAGGCAGAACGCCGTGCTTTTTTCCCATTTCCCAGATGAGGCAACTGAGGCTCAGAGAGATTAAGTTACTTGCTGCTGGAGATAACACAGAACTGGTTTTGAACTGGAAAGTGGCTTGTTTTGTTTTGGTTTGTTTTTATTTGCTCCTCTCCCCAGCTCAATGGGCCCCAAAGGCTATTACTTTGCCTGGCACTGGAGTGGTATGGGGGCCCTGCATAGGAACTCTCCTGTCTTCCTTCTCCCAGACTGAGTGCTGGTAGGCTGAGCTAGGTCATCTTCTACCTCATCCTGATCCCCCATGCTTCTGATGAAGGAAGGGGCCATGCAGGGTGCCGGGACCGATAGGAAAGGTTCTCCCCAGAAGCCTGAGCAGTGGACAGGCAGTGGCTACTGTTTGTTCCACCCTTATCTTCATCTTGGCAATGGTACCTACAACAAGCTTCTTTACAACAGTGGTTGCAGTGTGCCAACCCAGCCAACCCTGGGGTCATTAGGGAGGGGAACACACAGGAGGGGTGGGAACCGAGACTCAGGAAGAGATAGCGTGCCCCCCATCTGCTCTCCAAAGTGCTTGGAGCAGCAGGGCAGAGCCAGCATGGGCTCATCTGCCCTTTGAGGCCCTCCTCACATGCCGGGATCGTGACACCAGTCCCAAGCATACAACAGGTGCTTAACAATGTGCACAGGACAAATGGGCCACGGACAAATGTGCGGACGGGAAGACTTTTTACCACAGCCCAGCACATCTGGTTATATCAGATGTGATTCTCCCTCAGGCTTCAAGGAAGGGGTGAGACAAATAGGACTCGGTCAGTGAGAAGTCCATGAGCACTTGGCTGGGGTTCCTAAAGGTGAGGTATCACTCTGGGTGTGGCTAAGATCTCGGTTCCCAGGGTCTCTTCTGAAGAGGGAGGTCCTGGGTACCAGATGTCTGGACCTCGTCCATTGGTCTCCTTGTTCCCACCACTTTGCCCTTCAGCCTTTGAATGGGTGGCAATGCTCTGGAACCCTCTGCTTGCCACACCCAGCGCTTTCTTGGGTTCTCCCCAGGACCTTCCTGCTCCCTTCTTCTAGACCTCCCTTTAAAATTTCCTCAGAGAGGCCTTTTGTGACAGCTTCCACACCCGCCAGTTTAAATCACAGATGCTCTTTGATTTGCAGTGAAGTCCTGTCCCAACAATCCCATCATAAGCCAAAATGCCATGTAGTGTGGAAAGTACACCTGCTTCCTTAACTTACCAAACATCTGTGCAATGCTATAGACCACAGTCTGTTCTCCACTCACGACTGTAGGGGCTTCCTGAAGAAGAATATTGTGTTTATTGCTAGTCCAGGGGGGAAACCCAGAATTAAAAATTTAACTGTGGTTTCTACTGAATGCATATTATTTATGTTTCACTTTATAGGTGAAATTATGATAAATTGGGGGCTGTTTGTCGTTCCCCATTTATGTCTTCTTTCAGTGCCTTAATATTTTCCTTCATAGGAATTTGGAAACGTTTTCAAATTGGGGCTGATGAGATGGTTCAGTTTGGTAAGGGTGATTCACAAGCATGATGATCTGAGTTTGGTCCTCAGAATCCACATGTTGGAAGGAGGGAAGCCAGTCTTGAAAACTGTCCTGATTTAATGCAAGGACACACACACACACGCTATAATATATATATATATATATATATA
>NW_022196912.1:95112833-95119473 GCF_008632895.1 Mastomys coucha | reverse complement strand
ATATATATATATATATATATACATACATATATATAATAAAAATGTATAAAATATGTACATATATTTTATAAGTGTATTAAAACTTTTTCATGGGGCTGGAGAGATGGATCAACAGTTAAGGTCATTGGCTACTTTTCCAGAAGACCCATGTTCAATTCCCAGCTCTTACGTGTTAGCTTACAACCATCTGTAATTCCAGTTCGGGGAATCCTAAGTCCTCTTCTGGCCTCAAAGTGCATTGCAGGCACATGGTAGACAGAAATACATATAGGTAAACATCCGTACCCTTAAAATTTTAAACTTTCTCAAGTGCCATTTTAGATTCGTGAGATTATCCCGCTAAGTGCCATATGGGTGGGCGCTTTGTCAGGGTCCTCTGTGCTCTGTCTGCACAGTACGTTGCATGCTGGAGTGGATGCTAGAACCCTGCCTGGTACGTAAGCTGGTTGATTCAGGACCAGCGGCCAGGAGCAGCAGCAGCAGCAGCAGCAGCAGCAGCAGCAGCAGCAGCAGCAGCAGCAGCAGCAGCAGCAGCAGCAGCAGCAGCAGCAGCAGCAGCGTTCACCCTAGAACTCCTAGAATTGTAAAATACAAACTCTGAGTTGGGGGCAGGCCAACCGATGGCTTAGATGCCTAGGTAAAAAGAACCCTCTAGAAGGCTGAGTCTCGGTGCCTGGTGATCCAAGGCAGTTTGGACGGTCCCGCGTGTGCTGTTCGCCACCCTGGCCAGTGGAGGGCAGTGTTGCCACGCCCATGGCACGGCCTCGGCCGGCGGTGCGGCGGGAAAGGGCCCGGGAGGCCGGCCGGGGAAGACAGGCGGGGCGGCCGCAGCCTGCTCGCCAAGCCGCGGCCGGGGCCGCAGACGCTCGGAGATACCGAAGGGCCAGCAGCCGCCCCGGAGCTCGGGGCTGGCCGCGCTGTCGCTCCGCCGCGCTCGGGTCTGGAAGGTTCGCGAGGCTCCGGGGCGCAGGGGAGGAGGCTCGCTCGGGCCGGCCGGGGCTGCGTGCCAGAGAGGGCGGCGGAACCTTGACCGCGGCCCCGGAGGCAAAGGGCAGCCTCCGCGTGATGCCTGGGCGAGCAAAACAAGCCGGCCATCTTGGCGCCCTTAACCCGCTCCTGGCCGCTCCGGGCGCGGCCAGGGGTCTGGCCACCGAGCCCCGCGGCAGGCCTGGGGTTTGGAAACCCATGGGCGTGGGGAGGAATTTCTAAGAACGGGAAGAAAACTCGAGGCCCTGGCGCGTTCCCTGGGGTGTTTGGAAATGCCATCAGTTAGCCATTAGCAGGCAGGGCCAGCGCTTCGGTCAGTGATTGGATTTGTCCCAGCCGCCTCCTAGTTCTTTTTGCCCTATATTCAAAGAGTTTAAAGTCATGGGTGGTTGAAGTAGGTCGGGGTGATCACCAAGCTGTTGCTTGGCAGCCCAGTGTCAGGGTCCGAGACAGGGTGGTATTCCAGTGGATGCCCTCGGGTCGTACCAACCCAGGGTCAAGGACTCGCTGCTCCAGTGCTATAGGTGACCAGCTCATTTCCAGTTTCTCAATCGTTCTGATGTCATCCGAGGGAGGGGCAGAAGACCCCACCGCTCCTCCTATCTGCCTAGTTTACACGTCCAGGTTGTTCTATCATTTTGTAGTTTTCAAGTTCTAGAACATTATTTCCTCTGTCAGCCTCCCACTAGGAAGCCTTCCTTAGTTTCCCCTTTTGTTTCCAGTGAAGTTGCCTCCTCCTGGCTAGCCCACCTACGTGCCCTCATCGGTGGGCTTCCGCGACTCTCAGTCGTTGTGGCTGGACCCTTCCCTTCTGAATCCTTAGGACCCATGAGTGTCGGACCCATCATGAAATTGGTCTTCTTAGTGGGTACATAGGTCGTGCAGGAAAGATCCTTGCAAGAAGATTATCAAGTGATTGAATAGGTTTTAATCTGGATTTGGGCCTAGGAGTTAGGCAAGGTTCACAGGTGTTTTGAACCTTCAGCACAGGAATATATATAATGGTGTTTTCCTAAGCTCTGTAATGGAATCCTTTTTGTGTGTTTACTGAAAGTTATTCTGAGTAGAACTGTCAGGGTGCGGTAGGAACCAAAACCGTAGGTGTGAACCAGACTGAGGAGATGAGCCCTCAGAGCCCCTCTGTGCAGTTCTGTATGGCCTGGGGTGTGAGCAGTGGGAAGACAATCAGGCTGGCGGGCCCAGGACCAACTGAAGACAGCCTACGCCGGCGGTTCTCAACCCGTGGGTCGCGACCCCTCGGGCCAAAGGACCCTCGGAAAACACAGATATTTACACTATGATTCACAGCAGCTGCAAAATTACAGTTATGATGAAGATAATTGGGGGGTGGGGGCTCACCACAGCAAGAGGAACTGTGTTAAAGAGCTTCAACATTTGAAAGGTTGAGAACCAATGGTCCAAGCGCTTGGCAGGACTTGGGTGTAGGCAGGAAAGAAGTGCTTGGTGCTGCTTGGAGAAGGTTGATGCCAACGAGAGGTCCTTTCTTTTTCCTTCTAAAAGATGAAACCCAACGTTCTCCCATGAAGGCTTGAAAACCCCGTTCATGGCTCAGCCACAGAGAGGATCCGCTGAATGCTCATTAAGGGGAAAACAAAGAGGTGCTTTTGTTTATTTATTTAAGGGGAAAAATAAATGAGCTGTGACAAAACAATTTGAAACCAGGCCCTCTGAGACCTGGGTTTTCACTTCCTTGATGGGAAGTGAAACAGAGAATGAATCCCCCTCCAAATAAAAGTGAAGTTAATAATCAGACAGCTCAAGCCCTGGCCACATCCTGTGTCAGCTCCCTCCCTCCCTCCCTCCCTCCCTGGGTTCTCTGTTTATAGCTGCCTGCAGCTCCTTCCCAGCCTAGAGCAGGCTTAACTCTTTCCTCCCTGCCTAGGGGAAGCCTCAGTCTGCTCTAGCTGAAGAGGCCAGCCTCACAATCTTCAGAGTTGACAGGGCCTCAGGAAGGGGGTGACTGTCCCCATGTCTGTCCCTGTGGGAACGTCCTTCATTTCAGCTTCTGGCCATGTGCTTTGTTAGCTAGCTCAGGTTGTCTTGCAGAAAACCCAGTGTCCCCTTTCCTTTTGACTTCTCCATGGAAAAAGCAGATAAGTCCACTGTCATTGCAGATTCACACAGCCTTTGTGGCCTGGTGGCTTCTGGGAGCTGCAATCTGAGGGATATAGATCCAGGTCTTTGGGGTTCCGGGCCGGAGTTGGAAGCAGTATTCTGTGCATGTCTTTCTACTTCCAAGGCCTTCTGTTTATTTCTTCCAGAACTCCCTCGATGCTGTCAGTGGTAGTCTGTCCCCATTGGCTTGGGGACTCTTGCTAAGCCTGCTGACTTTCTACCATTCCAAGCAACAGCTTTACCTATAGAGCAAAGGTTAGGCTCATTTTACAGAACAAGCATGTTAAGTGTCTTGTCCAGGGTTTCAAAGCTAATAGATGGGATTTGATGCCAAGCTTTCTGGCTTCCAAGCCTGGTGCCTCAGCCCTTGCTCCCAAGGTCTTTCAGAGATTGCTGTCTTCCTTGGAGTCAGAAGTTTTGAAAGTTTAGGAAAATCTCACTAATGCATTGTGTAAGTCTCAACACCCAAGGGCTTTCTGAGATCATTCTAGCTTTGTTGTGAGCGCTCCCCGCTTTCTTCCCACCTAGTGAAGGAGATAGAGCAGGTAGAACTGTTGTAGCCCCTCCATCCTGCCTTCTCTTGGTTCTTCGAACAGTGGTTCTAAGGGAAGGATGGGATATAAAGCAGGCTTTAAGTTCTTCATCCCTGCATTTGATTGGCTCAGGCCTAAGGAGCAGGGACTCAGACATGGCTGCTCTATCTGTGGTAACTTTTCTTTTGTCCCCTCACCTATTCACTTGCAGGTCCCTCATCTGAGGTCCTAAGCTAAAGCTTGATTTATAGGAGGCCACTCGCTGTGTGGCCTGAGGCAAGTGGTAAAATCTTTTAAACTGGTCATGAAGGCCTCCTGCCTTTATGCAGGTCATGGCTACTGACCATGGAAGCACATCTCTGGTCAGGTCCTTTGGGTGATCCCTCCAGTCCTTGAAGGTGTGTTGTACTGCCCCCTGCTGTGTGGAGGCCTTCATGGTTTGCTTGCCAACCAGGGTCAACAGCCCTTTCAGCACCAAAACCAATCCAGTCTTTAGGAATGAGTATGAGTTCCCCTCTGCCTGGCAGGATGTCAGGCCCAAAGATGTTCAGAATAGTGTGCCTTTCTATTTGTTTTTTGATGTTTAAGAAAAATCTTAGTGGAGCATCATGGTTCATACCTGTAATCCCAACACCGAGGACAGAAGGTCATTGTGAGTCTGTGGCCGATTTGGGCTACAATGTGAGATATGGGCCCTGTCTGGAAAATAAAAACAAGTGCTTGCTTTGGCAGCAAATATACTGAAAAGAAGAACCAAGACAGGTACAAGCGGCAACATCTCCAACGTAGAGTGCCCAAGATGGGGAGGGTCTTCTGCTAGGAGCTTCAGAGGCTAAGTGTGCCATCTGCAGAAGACAAGCTGCCAGCCACACCATTTGGCGACACTTACTAGGGACAAGTACACAATATACTAACCTATTTACCTCATATCCAATGAGGTGGAGTATGTGTGATTCTCCCTATTTTCCTGAAAGAAAAGTCTTAATAGTTTGCCTTTTGGTAAGGGGGTTAAAAAGTTCATTGTGTCTTAAAATGCATTAAACCCATTGAACAATAATTTTATGGAACTTTACAAAAACAAATTAAATATGGTTCCCAACCTGCAAGAGCCCAGTGACCGTGAGAGAAGGGATCCCATCCTTGGTCCTCACATAAAAATAGGGAAGGGTTTCGGAACCTCTCTGCCCCTGGGTAGGGCTGTCCTGATTATTTTTCCTGACAGAACCTTCTGTGATGTCATCTGTAGTTGGAGATAGTGTGTATAGGAAGTAGTGTGTTGTAAGATCCAATAAGACAGTCAATGAATTAAAAACAATTCCAGCTTTATGAGCTTAAGATTTCATACAGTTTTAAATGTACACAGGAGACCAGAAAATGTTAAACCAACCAACCCACCAACCAACCCACCCACCCACCAGCCAACCAATGAACTAACCAACCAACCCACCAGCCAACCAACCAACCCACCCACCCACCAACCAACCAACCCACCCACCCACCAATCCACCCACCCACCAAACAACCAATCCACCCACCCACCAACCAAACAAACAACCAACCAACCAACCTACCCACCCATGGCCCAGTATCCATCTTGAGCATCACCAGCTCAGAGCCAACCTTGTTCATTTACAGCCCCAGCCACCTCCTCCCTGTACTATTTTTTTGGTATTTGATTTGCTTTGAAAGGGAAAAACCAATGGGGAGTGGGGGGAAGTTGGGAAGGCCTCACCCATTAAGCACATGCTGTATCACTGAGCTACATCCCTAGCCCCACTCTTAACTTTGAAAAAAAATCATGTATTATATCCTAATTCACATTTTAAAAACATATATCTGCCCTACATAGTATGGCAGAGTATTAGTATGAAGTGTAGAGATGGCTCAGTGCGCAAAGGCACTGGCTGTCCAGCCTGCTGACCTGAGTTTGATCTTTAGGACACAGAATAGAAGGAGAGAACCCACCCACACTAGTTGGCCTTTGACCTTCTTACAGGTGCTACAGCAGATACCACCTCCCAAATACATGCAATAGTTAATAATAATAAAAGGGAATGTTAGTATTTGTACCTTTTACTCATACCTGTCACCCATCAAAGGACCAGTTTTTGCATTTATGCAGAAATTCCTGGTGAGTGAGTCTAGAGGTGGTAGTCACTCTAAGCCCACTCCAGCCCCTCTCTCTGACAGGCCTTGGGAGCATGCTGGTGCCAGGTCAGTATGTGCTGAGTTTCATGTGAGCATAAACACGCATAAAGGTGGGTGCATTCACGTTGAGTTAGTGAAAGGAGACGAGAGTACAACTGTCTGTACCCCCACCTATTCAGACACTCTGCTTTGGGCAGTTGTCCTTGGCTTTCCCATCTAGTGTTCTACCGACCAGCTGCCCGAGCCTCCTCAGGGACCCGCTTGTCTCTCTCTTGCTTGAGATACTTGATTTTGCTCCAGTGACCCCATGGAGTCCTCCTTGGTGCGGCATCCAGCCTCCTTCTTGGCCTTGTCAGTTGCAGGCTGCTCAGTACACAACTCACATTGCATGGCTTGCTTGGGGGCTGCGGGTGTCATGCCTGTCCACGGCATGCCAAGTGCTTTGCTCATCTGTCCTACGGCAGACCCCGGAGATCAGTGTCGTGGTTACTGACATTCACAGAGGAGACTAGGGGAGGGCAGGTAGGTCCCTTGCCTGCCCAGGAAGTTGCAATGCTAGGGTTGAACGTGGTAGTTCCCAATGTTTATTTAGAGTCACTTAAGAAACCAGGGGCAACTTGACCTCTGACCATGCTTTTGACTTTTTGAGGCCCAGTCTCAAAAGGCTGGAGTCTCCAGCTGCTGTGCCTTTTCCTTGTGTCCATATCCCGAGAACAGATAGAAATAAGGAATATAGGTGCTGCTTAGGAGATTAACACGTTTAGGTCGTCTAGCTTCTATTGTCCTGGTTTGGTTTGTGTGTGTGTGTGTGTGTGTGTGTGTGTGTGTGTGTGTGT
>NW_022196912.1:95098794-95112329 GCF_008632895.1 Mastomys coucha | reverse complement strand
GTGTGTGCGTGAGTGTGTATGTGTGTGTGTGTGTGTGTGTGAGTGTGTGTGTGTTAAATAATTGTGTGAGTCAGGGATTCTGTGACAGGTTTGAAGGTTGGCAGGGATAGGAAGACAGGCCACAGACTCAACAGTATCCCTTCCAAACTTTCTGTCGCATCTCCCAGCTTGAGGTGGACAAAAACGTGGCATTTGGCATGTACAGAATCAGGATCAAGTACTTTAGAATTCTCAGAGGAGGGTTGGCTGGGGCCCCATTTTCTTTATCCCAGTAGATCAGAGTTCAGCCCATATGCTTTTCCCTTGGCTGAACTTTGAGTGTTGGTTTTAGATGGCTTCGTGAGCCACCTTTTTACTGGAAGCCTGCCTTGTCAACCAAAGGCAGCCTGGCTCAGCAATGCTGGCGCCTGAAAGAAACCCTTTTGTGTTCACATGTGCCTGGTCTGTCTCTGTTTCCTCACAGCTCTTGATAATCCTAAGGAGGCAGAAGACTGGGTAGAGCTGTGCTTGTAAAGGACATTGGAGGGGCTGGAGGGATGGCTCAGCGGTTAAGAGCACTGACTGCTCTTCCAGAGGTCCTGAGTTCAATTCCCAGCAACCACATGGTGGCTCACAGCCATCTGTAATGGGATCCGATGCCCTCTTCTGGTGTGTCTGGAGAGCGACAGTGTGCTCACATACATAAAATAAATAAATCTTAAAAAAAATAAAATAAAAAGGTCATTGGGGGAGAAGAGGCAGTGGCAGATTAACAGAAGAGAGGCAGCAGACTGGTGGAGCCCCAGCCACCAGAGGGAGCAGGTCAGGTTCTTCTGATTCTTCCTGGGTTCTCCAGACAGGCATGGAGGGTAAATATCTACACCTGTTTGGCAATCCTTGCAAGGAGAAAGACAGGGCTGTCTTTATTCTAAGGAATGTCTAGAAATCAATTGTTTCCAATTGCTGGGATTTCCCCAAGTTTGCAAAGAGATAGTATGCTAGGATTCTATAACCTCTCACTTTCCAGTGTGGCAGTTCTGTAGGTTATCCCATGTTCCCAGTGAGCCTTAACACTCGCAAATCTAGCACCCAAAGAATCCTCCACAGGGTGCCATGACGGAAGCTCCACCCACAGGGCACCATGATGGAAGCCCTATGGAAGACCCACAGGGTGCCATGACAGAAGACCTACAGGACACCATGACAGAAACTCCACCCACAGGGCGCCATGACTGACGCTCCACTCACAGGGTGCCATGACAGAAGACCTACAGGACACCATGACAGAAACTCCACCCACAGGGCGCTATGACTGAAGCTCCACTCACAGGGTGCCATGACAGAAGACTCACCCACAGGGCGCCATGAAGGAAGTCGACAACGCCCATGTTGAATGGAGTAATTTTGGGCCTTACTTTAGGAAGACAAGCCGTCACTCTACAAATAACCAATGATGGGAGTGGCTTGGGAGGATTGCCCGAGAAACAGACAAGAAAGGAAATTAGCTTTCCTAGGACTACCCTTGTTCAGTGTTCTGAAGAGTCTGAAATCCATCCCTCCTAAAAGCAACAAGACTCCAGAACTTTCCTGAGAGTATCTGGTTAAGGATCAGAATTCACCAGTCCCCCTGCTTTTCTCCTGGGTCTCTTATCCCTGCTCTCCCCTCCTTTGCTTTTGTGTTCTTCCTTTTCAGAGTATTTATAACTGTCTCCTTCCTTTATCATTCTTAGATCTATTTTACACCTCATTTTTCCTTCTTAGCCTGTTTCTCTGCAATAGGCTGCCTGCATATATATATATATACATATATGTATATATATATATATATATACATACACACACACACACACACACACATACATCTGGATTCATGGATGATTGATTTTGGATTCTTGAATTTATCCCTTCCATTTCTTAGCTTTTGTTTTCTTTTCCCCACTTTAGGTCTTCCCCCTGCAGCTTTCCTGAGGCTGTTTAGCATATATTGATGCTCATCTGTTTGAGTAGAGCTAGCATGGAGGACTGCAACTGGCAGGTAGGGGCCCTGGTGCCAGACGTCTTGGGTACCTGAAGATGCTCCCCCTGGCCCTGATGCCTTGGAAGAGGAGCCTATCAAGACAAGCTGATGCTGGCTGCCAGGCTCTGGCCAGAGGTGGGGACAGATGGCATTTCCTGCTCAGTGTGTGGGCCTGGGTCCCATTGCTTGGGGGAGTTCCATGGGTGGTTGGGTGAG
This sequence comes from Mastomys coucha, assembly GCF_008632895.1. Taxonomy (NCBI): domain Eukaryota; kingdom Metazoa; phylum Chordata; class Mammalia; order Rodentia; family Muridae; genus Mastomys; species Mastomys coucha. Next base: position 95,110,117 of record NW_022196912.1, on the reverse strand, counting down.
TGCTAACAGGGTTCACAGGAAGAGGTGGGAACTTAGGGGTGGTGTCATGCTGGGAAGATACCATTTGGAGAAGTGAGGGGGAACTTTAAGCAAAGGGGTCTGTCTCCTGGGGAAAGTCTGGTACCCTCTGACACCCCTTCCCCCATTGATGCTAATACTGTTCTTGCCTTTGGGCTGATCTGTCAAGAGGACAGGCATGTTCCCACTAAAGATCTCTCCTTTTTTTCTCCTCAGTGACCCACTGTTGGTCAGTGGACATTGTGAGGGTCAAGGCCACTGGACACTGAGTAGCAACTCAAAATCCACCTGGGGGAGGCTCTGAGGGTCAGCCTGGACACAGATAGAGGCAGGTGGCACTTCTTGGTGGGTGTGGTAGCAGAGAAATCCTAGAAGTTGCAACCGCACCCCTCCTCGTCTGGAGTGACAGGGGAGTGGCCTGAGCCCTGCTCCCCAGCTGTCCAAGGCAATTTGACTGGAGTCCATCTGGCTGTCCCCACCAGATCAGGCTCGCTTCCCATCCTGGAACACCAAAGCTGTTGGGCCATGGCTAAGTCCACAGAAAGCACAGCAGAAGGATGCCTGGATCAGGGCTCTACCTAGGCTCACTTGGAGCTGAGCTGCATCAGGGGTGAGATGCAGCCATAGGTATCTTCGATGGCCTTGTTTCCCTAGGTTCTATGTAATGGTGGCTACACACTTCCCTGATGACTTATTTAAGGCATATATAATTCCCCTTCCAGAACCTGTCCCTTCATTATTATCATGGTCATCTATTCACAGTATTCTCTGTCACTCTAGGATATAATGCTTATAGAAAGACTTGAGAGGTATCGTGGCTTGCATAAGCCCAGGCCTTTATTCTCAGACTCTATAAACTCATTTTCTATCTGATTCAAGGCAGACCCTCCTCTTCTATATCTGCACCTGTCAGTATCCATATCAAATGTACAACAGTATAGATTCAACAGTGGGAATGACTGGGGCATATGTGATGAGTTTCTAAGCTGTGCCCCTCACTAGGGCAGGAGAACTGGAGGCCAGGACTCAGCCTCTAATGCAGGCTCCCAGTGGTCCCTAGCCCTCCCTGCCTGAGCCCAAGTTCAGGCTCTGTGCATCTGTCTGTCCCTTCACTTCCTACCACCTCCCCCAACTTGCCTCTTCCCACGCACCATGTTGTATAAATATTTACACCCCAGGAATCTTCCTCCAGCTGCTTCTCTGGTCCCTGTGAGTGCTTGGTCTCTCACCTAGCAGCTGCAGCAGATCTGGTTGCCTTTGGTCAGACAAGGGCAGGCCCTGGTGTGGGGGCCCATGGTTTCTCCAGGGTAGAGTGCAGTTGGCAGAAGCAACATTGAAGAGGTCACAGGGCTGTGAATGAGCCTCAGCCACTCTCTCTGTTGGCTAGCTTCTCTAGCCAGCCCCCACCCCCACCCCTCCATCCCAGCTGTCCATCGGCAATTTGCCAAGAGCTGCGGATCCCTGGTCTGGCTTGAGACATTCCTGCTTGTGGCTCTCAGGGTTGGGATCTGTGGCATCCTAGCCTTCTAGACAGTAACAGAGCCAAATGTCTGACACCAGAACAGAATAGTAGCTTCGCTTACTTTTGAGCACTTCACAACTTACTAGGGTATGGGATGGTCTCCATCTGCCCTGAAGGCCACCCTGAGATCAGGACAAGAACCTGCTGGCAGATCTCCATATTGGGTACCTCCTACACGTTTGCATAGATCATCCTGCCTTCTACTGGTTCCTGGCAGGGATAGGTGTAGAGGGCTCCTTCCCCATTTTCCTTGGTAACCCAGGGAGCATGAGTTTGCTAGAGCACCAGGCTGGCATTTGGCTTCAGATAGGCAGACCCACTGAAGGGTGCTTCCCCACATTCTCATGGGGGTATTCAAGCCTTGAGGGTGGCAGGTTCAGAACTTCCCTGTGCATCAGCTTTTCCTCTTTGAGCCTTTGGTGTTGGCAGCCACAGAAGGCAAGCTCCAGCCTTTTCTGATTCAGTTGGGGCTTCTGAGAGTCAGCCATAGACTGAATGTTGATCATCCCTATCCATCTCCCTCCTCCCCTCCCCCCTCACCTCAGTTTCCCCCCTTGTCAGAGGTAATGTGCATGTATTCCAAACCCCCTCTCAAACAATGCAAACCAGATTCTAGAACATCAGCATGGTGGCTTCATTTAAAATTCTTTTTTCTGATTGTGGGAGCCGAGACTGGTAAGTTGTCAGGGACTATGGAGAATGTGGCTCCAAATGCTTTGGGGAAGCTAACGAGGTAGCTAGGGTGAAAAAGGTCTTTCATATGTATCAGCCTTTACATTTAAGTGCAGCGACTGCAGGTGGGGACAAAAGCTGGCATGGAGACCTGGTGCCAGAAAAGGAACAAATAACTTAATCTTTCTCCCCTATCCCTTTGGGAACAGGAGAAAAGCTGATGCCAAAGGTGCCAGGTGTGACCACATTGCTGGGTACTCAGGGTACAGTTTAACCCCAGGCATCAGGAGGTGTCCACTGGCCTAACTCAGAGAGGAATGTTTAGAAAGAAGGGTGGGAAACTACAGCTCAGAAGCTGCAAGATTTTTCTGTCTGCCTCTTCAGCCTCCCCGCCCCCCAAAGTAAAACAAAACTCAAATAAAAGTTGGATCTGGCAGATATTAATACAACAGAGCTAGGGCTGCTGTGCACACAGCCACCCGCTTTCCCCTTTCTGTTTCTATAAGTGGCTGAAATAAATTTAGTGAAACTACCCCACCCAGCTGAAGGCCTGGGGTTTCAGAGCAGTGGGATTTTTCACCCAGAAAGCTCTTCATTTTCAAAGCTGAGAGCTTTTTGTTTGAATTCTCTTGGGAATGGAATGCTTTCGATTTAAAATAATGATTTTACTGCAGTCACCTACTCCTCACAGATAAGTGCCTTGACACTGTAAAAGCTTGCTAGAAAGCTGCTCTGTAAATGCTCTGCAGCCTAAAATGGTAGATGGTGTGGGGCCAGTGCCTTGGTGGATCTGCCGGGTATTTATTGCCAGGTTATTTTTTGTGATGTCTGAGCATATTCAGCCAAGTTCCCTTTTGTCTGTCAGGTAGGAAAGTAAGCTGGCTAAGTCAACAAAGCAGGCGATAACTGGATCTTTACTTTTTCCTAGTGAGTATTTACTGAGACCCTACTATGTGCTGGGCACTATGCCAGGCACTAGGGGCTGAGTTGAGAGCTGGGAAGAGATGGTTAAAATGTGACGTGACCAAAGACAACCAGCAGGGACCATCAGACTTAATGTAGGAAGATGGCTCTGTTTGCTGGCAACGTGCTTCTCTATAGTAAAAACAAAATCTTCCAAGGAACCTCATATAACTGAGGTGATTTTTATAAACTCATAGGAGACAAGACAAAAAAAATCAACTATATTTCTATAAATTAGTAATAAATGGCTAGAAACAAAGATTTAATTACAAGAGTTCAAAAATTGGGAACTACTAGATACAAAGCTAAAAAACAAACAAACAAACAAACAACCCCCCCATATCTATATACCAAAAGCCATTGTTAGGGGGTACAGGCTTGCAATCCCAGAACTCAGAAAGTGTTAGGGGAGCATTGCTTTGAGTTCCAGCCCATGCTGGCTTACAGAGAAAGACTGACTTTGTCTCAAGAAAACCCCAACCAGCCAATCATAAAGCACTGATTAAATAAATCAAGTGCATGGGATGCATAGCTCAGCGGTAGCATGTATGTTTGGCTTGCTGGGTTCAATCCCCGGCAGCCTCCTACTCTGCCTCCCACCAATAAAAAGACCTGAATGAATACATTTGCCATGTTATGCCAATACTTATGGCTAGGAAAATCTTAGAAATTATTCTGTTTTTAAATGTGTGTTATCCTGGGGGTTATTGAAAATGCTGTGGCTTGAATGACAAATGTTCCCTCCTAGACTCACATATATAAGCACTAGGTCTCAGGTTAGTGGTGCTGCTTGGGGGGTGATGGGCCTCTTAGGCTGTAGTGCTTTGCTAGAGAAAGTATGCCCCTGGGGGCGAGCTTTGAGAGTCTATAGGCTCACCCCCTTTCAATTCGCTGTCCCAGCATCTTGCCAGTTTCACACTCCAGCTGCCTGCTACCATGCCTCCCCCACTGTCATGGACGCTCCTTCTGTAACCATAGCCACAATAAACACTTTTTTTTTCTCATAAGTTGTTTTTTGGTCATTTTTTTAAATCTTTTTTTTTTTTAATCACAGTAACAGAAAAGTAACTAAGCCAGAATGCAGACACTCCATTCCTGATTTCCCAGTACGACTTCTTTGCAGTGATAGACAAATGTTTCTGAAACCTATATAAGGTGGCAAAGGAAGGAATGAGAATAATAAAATCATTCAAAGAGTAAGAAAATGTTGGGAGGAACTGATGATACAAGTGAACCATCTGACTTGGAGAGAGATGAAGAGGATTACTAGGAGGAATTGAAGTCTTTTCAACAGTGCTAGGATTGGGCAATCTCAGGCAAAACAAAGCAAAACATAAAAAGGAACTTTAACATAAGTCTCCTTTTTTGGAGGGGAATTGATTTCGTGTGTGTGGTCATTTTGTGTGCATATCCATCTGTGCATCAAGTGTGTGGAGTGCATACACGGGCCAGAAGAGGGCATTGGAAAGCGTGTGGCAGAATCTTTCCTACCCAACACTGTGATCTTCGAAGACATCTTTTACAGACAAGGGGGTTAACTACTCTAGTAATGCAGGACGTGATATAGTTCCTAGGCATCTAGAGATTACAGTGAGGGCTGGGGATGTAGCTCAGTGTACAGTGGGCCTAGCATGTATGCATCCCTGGGATCTATCTCAGCACAAGAAGCCAAGATGGGAGGGAAGAGAAAACACTAGGGGGGGGGCAGAATAGCGCCTCCCCCCCTACTACTGATATTTAATGCAAGGGAGTAAACTCTCAAGTCAGAAGACAGGTCAGCAAAATGGGTAAGAAAAACTGTAACTCAACTACGTGTCACTTTCTGTTTGTTTGTTTGTTTGAGACAGGGTTTCTCTGTGTAGCCCTGGCTATCCTGGAACTCACTCTATAGACCAGGATGGCCTCGAAATCCCCCTGCCTTTGCCTCCCAAGTGCTGGGATTAAAGGCATGTGCCACTACTGCCCAGCTTTACCTGTCACTTTTAAGGAACTCACTTTAGATCCAAAGACACAAATAGATTGAAGGTGAATGACAGAAAAGATTCCTCAATGGCAAAAGACATGTGAGTGAGGCTCTGGGTCCAATCTCTAGCACCAAAGACAAACAATAGGAAAAGAATCAATAAAAAAGACTGAAAAAGACTGTGGTGTTTTGGAGAGGGATAGCACATAGCCCATAGGGAGTGGCACTGAGACGGATAGCCCTGCCGGCGGAAGTGTGTCACTGTGGTGGCAGGCCTCGAGGTCTCAGCTCAGGTCAGTTCTTTCATGGCTCTCTGTGACCTTGATGTAGACCTCTCAGCTCCTTCTCCAACACCCTTCTCTGCCTGCACGCTGCCATGTTTCCTGCCTGAATATAATGAACTAAACCTCTGAAACTGCCATGGTCAAGGTATCTCTTCACAGCAATAGAAACCCTAATGAAGACACAAACAGACTTTAAAAGATTAAAGGTGGGCTGACAAGATGGATGGCTTGCACTCTGACAGTCCTGCAAGTTGTACCTTTGACCTTTCACACATACCTAAGATTACAGGAGACTAGGATATTATATATTTATCAGATATTCAAAACAGCAATAACAGAACAATTATATTTGTTAATTACATAATTTAAAAATATACACCGTTTGGAAGAAAGCAGAGTTCCCCAGAACTGAGGCTTGAACCGCTCACTGTTGTGCCAGGACCACCCTCTATCACAGCGGTCTGTACCCAGCCCTTTAGCTTTCATCGTTTGAGACAGGGTCTTGCTAAGTTACCTAGGCAGGCCTTGAGCTTTTGATCTTCCTTGCTTAGCCTTTACATTAGCTGGACTACAGACCTGTGTCACCCAGGCCTGGCAAAAACAAGATCTTAATGACTTGGGTTAGAGAATACTCAGCTGTGACACCAAAAGCATGATCCACAGAGATAAAAACTGAAAAATCAGACTTCACTCAAGTTAAACACCCCCTCCCTTACCCCCCCCCCCCAGTGAAAGACACTTTGTTAAAAGGATGAAAAAGTAAGGGGCAGGCTTGAGAAATATTTGCAAATCACATGTCTGACTAAGGAACTGTATCTAGAATATGTTAAAAAATACCCTCAAGTCTCAATAGAAAGAAAATAACGACCCAGTTAAAAATAGGCTAAAGACTTGAACAGAGAGAGACTGCACAGGTCTAAAGAGACAGGACATTGCTATAGGAGAAATGTGAAATATGCTGTAATGAGAAAGGTAGGTATAGAGGCTCAAACCTGGAATCCTAACACTTGGGAAACTGAGGCAGGAGACTTGCCTTGAGTCTAAGGCCAGCTGGAGTTGCTTTAATGAATTCTAGACCAATCTGGGTTAAAGTGAGACTTTTTTCTCCATCCAATCCAAACCAGATGTATGATGAAATATCGCTGTGTACCTACTAGAATGATTAAAGTAAAAATGGTAACAAGCACTGAGGCTGTAAAGCAACTGGAGACTCATACATACACCTGCAAGAGATGCAAAACTGTAAAATCGACTTTGCACAATGGCTTGCTAGAGTTGTGTGTGGTAGTGCATGCCTTTAATCTCTACACCTGGGATGCTGAGGCAGGTGGATGTCTGTCAGTTCCAGGATAGCCAGGGTTATGTGGAGGCTCTGTCTCAAAAACAAAACAAAAGGCTTGGCAGTTTAAATTTTAATTTAATGTACAACTACCATATGCTCCTAGAAATCTGTTTACCCTAGGGATGTAAGAGCTACACTCTCACATAAATGTGTGTATGAACATGTACTGCAGCTCTATTTCCAGTCCAAATGTCCCATAGGTTCATGGTAGGCAAACTATTATATACTTATGTACCAGGAAGCTATTTCTCAATAGCAGGGAATGACCTATCAATATATGCAACATGGATAAATCTTAAAGGCATTATTCTGTGAAACATATGATGTTTGGCTTTATTTATATGGCATTCTAGAAAAGACACTATTATTGCAATTGAGAACATTATCAGTGGTTGCCAGGGATTAAGGATGGAGCAAGGTGTGACCACAAAGGGGCACTACCAGATAGTCTTTTGAGGGTTGGTGGAATTGCTGTGCACGGAACTATCTGTGGTGATTCTTCAGTGAATCTGTTCTTAATATTCGTAAATACGTGTATCAAAGATCAATTTTATTGTATTAAAAAGTAAAACAGGTATAAGAAGGGCCATGAACTATCAAACTGAAACTATTCAAGACAACAAACGTTCCATGAAAACACGCCGGGAGAGGAGCCACTTTGTGTTGGTGAGGTAGCCAACAATGTTTTCCATGCGAAGTGATGTTTGAGCTAGGTTCAAAATACTTTCTTGAGCATAATCCTTGGCACCTGGTTTGGAGTTAAAAGGTCATCTTTAGCTATCACTCAAGTCTGAGGCCAGTCTGGGCTACATAAATCTCTCTCAAAAAAGAAAAACAAAATTAGCCAGGTGTGGTGATGCAAGCTTTTAATCTCAGCATTTGGGAGGCAGAGGCAGGAGTGTCTCTGTAAGTTTGAGGCAGCCTGGTTTATATAGTAAGTATAAGGAGAGACCCTGTCTTTAAAAAAACCTTTGGGTTGGTGACTTCAGACAGGATTTGCATGTGCAAAGGCCCAGGGGCAGGAGGAAGGTGACTTAATTTCCTTTCAATAGGAGCACAAAAGAATGCCTTTGGGGTGTGGAAGTAACCGGGAAAGTCAAGGGCTGTGCAAGTGAGCAGAGGAGGGGTTTGTTCTCCTCAGGCCCAGGCAAGTGGGTACAACCAAAGAAGAGTTTCCAACTTCTCTGAAGGGATCTGAAACAATTAACCTAAGAATGGAGGTTTAAATGCCCCCACTTAAGGTCCCAGCAAGATATTTTGTCTCTGCTAGAAGCAGGGTTGGACTCTCAGTAGTCTAGGAGACCGACTTTTCTCCTCTTTAGGACTCGGGCCCCAGGCATTGCTTCCTTTACAGTAGGATCTAGACTGCCCTGTCCAAGGCGGAACTGCCTGGTTCTGGGGGACCTTGACAGCTGAATGATACCAAGTGCTCCAAGGGGCTTAGGACTTGGACACACGGGAGACTAGTTCCTACCTCTATACGGAGACACCCCCCCAACCCCCACCGCGTCTGTTTGCAGAAACACTTGTGGCTATAATCAGATTCTTCAGAAAAGTGACACAACAGGTTCCCGGGGCCACATCCTATAACCCACCTTGCTCTTCCCAGGCTCAACTTGAATACACAAATTTGAGGCCAGCCTAGGCAACACAGCAAGACCTTGTGTAAATAAATAAGTAAATAAATAAATAAATAAAATCACAGCTACAAGACAGAACTTGTATGCCGAACCGCTCAACGCGCCTGCCCTGGGCTCATCCATAGACGGTCTGAAATCACTGTGCCTGGCGTCTACAATCCTGACAGGTAACCCAGGTAGCTTCAGGGCTTCACTCGGCCAATTCTCTTTACCTTTAACCCAGGGAAACCGAGGCCACCCCCCCCCATCCCCGGGGCTCAGGTAGCAAAGGACCCGGAAGGGTCAGATTTCAATCCGAAGCCTTTGGGAGATTTCGCAAACGAACCAGGAGCCTAGGAGGAAACGCAACCCTTCTAGGCGCTCCGAGGCGTCGCCTGGCGCCATCGACCGGTTCCGCCGTCTGGGGGCCGGCGACCCCGCGCCGCAAGCTCCCACCCCCCTTCCGCAAGGCCCACCGGCTCGGCTCGGCTCGGGCAGACGCACACGGTCGCCTCGTCGCCGGGACTTTCACTTTCCCGGGTCTCAAAATCTCGCGGCCCCGCCCCCACCCCTACCTGCGCCGCCCGGGGTGGGGGGTGGGGGGGAAGAAGAGACGCGCGAACCGGAAGTCGGCGGCAGCACGGGGCCCCGCGGGCGGAAGCGGCTGCGCAGGTGTTGGCGGCGGCCTGGGCGGCCCGGCGCTCGGGAAGGCCTCGGCTCGCGGCTCGGCCGGGGCTGGCCGGCTCCCTGCTGCCCACCTGCGGGTCCCCGGCCTCCGCGCCCGGCCGTGTGTCCCAGACGGGGGGTTAGCGAAGGGTTAAGGAGCGCTCCCTCCCCCGCCCCCCCGCCCCCCAGCTCCCTGGAAAGTCCCCTAAAGTGACGTTGCAACCCGACCATTAGAAAAAAAAAAAAGTTTAATTATAGAGACGGGCTCTGGGAGCAGGAACCAACCCGGGCGGTCGGCGGGGCGGGTAAACAAGCCGGGAGCGCGCCGCCCGCGGAGCCCGCGCCTCGGGGGCGGGGGAGGGGAGGCCCCGGGGAGCCGGGAAGGCGTAGGAAATTCGAGGAATCGCCTTTTTTTTTCCCCCTTTGAGAGGGAAAAAAAAAACAAAAACAACAAAATGATTTAGGCAGTTCTCGGGGTGCCCAAGCCCGCCCCGCCGCCTCAGGGACACAGCACCACCCCGCCAGCTCGCCCCTCCCCGGCCAGGGTCCCCCGCAGCTGAGCTTCACCAACCCTCGGGCGGGCGGTGCGGACTGAAAAGCCGAAATAGCTTCACATCGGGACTAAGTCTAACCTTGTGGTTTTTCAACGCACCCTGCTCTGTCCTGAAATCTGGAACTCATTACCTCATCACCGAGAAACTGCACGAAATCCGCGCAGTTTACACACACACACACACACACACACACACACACACACACACACACAGCAACCCCCCCCTCGGAGCTGGGGAGGGGGACGAGCAAACATCCCTTTAAAAAAGAAACCTACACACCGAATGATTTAAATTAAGGTGGATGGAAGTTATTTCCCTTCCTGGCGCTTGCCAGATTTCAAGAAAAAGATGAAAAATGGGAGCTCGGGGGATGGGAAACAACCCGGCGACCGGACAGCAGCAGTAAAACCCGGGGGGCAGCAGTCGTGTTAAAAAATGGGGAGGGGCGTCAACTCAAGTCCCTGGAGACGAGTCAAGCAGAGACTCCCCGGGGAATTAACGTTGGGCTCGTGGGCTGCAGCAAGAAGTCGTGTTTCGCAAAGTTGAAAGGGGGAAAAAAAAAACCTTGTTTCTAAAACAGTTGTGATTTGGACGGTTTCCCTGGGTTTGCCCAGAGGCTGGCGATAAATAAAGTTGTTTTGTTTTTTTTTTTTTTTAAAGTGTGCGTGTGTGTAAGGGGTGGTGCGCCTCGAACGCTCTGCTCCGCCCGCTCCGTCCTTTCCAGAGAAACGTACTCGTAATGGGGTGACCTAATTACATCGCAATGGAACTCGCTCGTAGCCACTCGGCGCACCGGGTTTCATAACAGACCCGGCGGCCTCGAATGCTGGGAAGAAACGTGCGAGGCCTGGGCGGCGCGGCCCGCGATTTCCGCCCGGGTCTCCACTGCAGCACGCGAGTCGGTGCGGGTGGGAGGCAGCCAAACCTAAGAGTAAATAAACACATAGTTCGTGGTTTGAAAGGGCGGTGCAATTCATTGAAGGCCACCGGGTTCCGTGGGTCTTACTGTTTGGTACCCCCAAACAGGGCATGGTGACAAGCTATATGTTCCGTTCGCGTGGGGGCGGGAGAGCAGCAAGAAGTTAAAAGTGTCGCTTCCCCCACCTCTACCTTCCTTCTTACCAAAGTAACCTTCCTCCACCCCTTGCTTTTAACATTCGGGGATGTGTGGAGGAGGTAGCCCGAATTCAAAGAGCGCGTGGAAAGTGACTTGTTGCTCTTTTATTTTCAAGGGGCGCCCTTGAAAGTCTGGATTTTTCTGTAGTAGCAAGTTTTAAAGATCGGTTGTGTGAACGGAGCGCCCCATCTAGGTCTATCTCAAAGGATTCTGCCCAGGCAGTGGTCTTTTCCACACTGCCCCCACCCTACCGGGAAAGCGTAGGCTGCTGGCCCTGCACGCGTGGACACGCGCGCTGCTCGCAAAATCTTGCTGCTCTCGCCCCCGCCAGCCTAGGCTCTCCCGGAGGAAAAGTTTCTCTCTGGTCGTTGTTGATGGGAAACAACAAGCATTAAAACTCTTGACTCGGACATTTGGGGTGCTCCGCATTCCTAAACTCCTCGCCCAGCTCGTTTTCTTTTTGCCGATGGGCGGCCGGGTGTGGACAGAGAAGTCAGGGAAAGGTAAGTCGTGCGGGCACTTGGAGAAGTTTCAAGGGACACCGGCTCAAGATGGAAACCGCAGCCCTGGCCGGCTCGGGACCAGCTTCAGCGCCTGCTAGGG
>NW_022196912.1:95081769-95098256 GCF_008632895.1 Mastomys coucha | reverse complement strand
TCTTCTTCATTTAAATAAGTTTAAAGCTCCTCCTTCCACCCCCCCACCCACCAAATCTTATAAATTGGGCTTTGCGCGCCGCAGCCCGGGAGAGTGAGAAAGGCGAGGGGCGCCGGGAGCAGGCGTGTGGGACTCCTGACCGGAGAGCCGGAGGCTGCGCCTTCCCCGCACCGGGACCTTCACGACACACCAGATCCTAGTCCTTGCCCCGTGCGAACGCCCACGATGACCACCACCCTCGTGTCCGCCACCATTTTCGACTTGAGCGAAGTTTTATGCAAGGTAAAGTAGGGCGGAGCGGTGGCTTTTTTGAAAGTTTCTCTTGTGCTTAAAGAAACTCTAAAACTTTGGGTGTTGGGGACAGCGTAGAGGGAGTGAAGGATTTTCACGGCTTGCGTTTCCTTCCTTGGTGATGGAATTTGCTCATGTTCCCCTCACTCTTAAGTTTCAGGTCCCCGGTGGGGTTCTGTATGAATTCGGGGAGCAAAGTTCTGGGCGACTGCTCCAGTTTGAGGGGCAAGGAGGTGCGGAAGAGTGGTTAGGATTGGGACAAAGTTTGAAGAACTCTTCTGCGTGGTGCAACCGCTGGAGCTGGGGTTAGAGGGTGGGCTCGGCTTCACCGTGTGCGCTCTGGGTTTTCCGTGCCCGCTGGAGGTGTTCGAGGTTACCCAACACCTTTTGCTAGGGGTTTCTAGGGAAAGCGAAGTCTCAGGATGCTATCTGACTGGGAGAATTTTTTTTCCTCTCTGCCTTGGGGAGCGAAGAGATAAAATGCGAGGAAGAAAAAGGTCGACTTAAGGTTCAAAAGGATGTAGGCAAAACGACTTTGTATGGAGTTTGTCCGCCCCAGCTGGGCTAGGCTTCCTCCGCGGGAGCTGGTCAGTCGTGCTGCAAACTTTGGGCTGAAAGTGTTTGCTTACCTGGGTTGTGAGGCACTACGGTTCGTTGACTAAGGAATAGGGGAACAAAATGCTGCCAGACCTCAAGTTCCCGCCAGTTAGGATTTAAGAGGGGCCAAAATGGGGTAGTTTGCCAGTCAGGTTTTCGGAAAACAAAACAAAAAAACTTTTAAAACCGTAATGTTCCAGGAGTGCGGTTGAAATGTTCAACTCCGTGAATGTTGTTAGTTTTTTGCCCTCTCTAACTTCCCCCAAACCCCCAGTTTGAAAGGATGAAGCTGCTAGGCTACTTTTAATTGCTGAACTGTTTTTGCCTTCCCTTAAACACGTCGGGTCATGTTGCTCTCTTCCTAGCTTGCTGCTCCTGTCGGTGCAGCTGCCAAGGCCCCGGGGCTGCAGGGTTGGGGTGCAGGGCCGTGCTGGAGCCGAAGAGCAACATCAAAAACTTTGCATTTTCGGCTTCTTTCTCTCCCTGCGTTTTCCCAAGTCTGGCTGCCCGAGCGGGCCAACTCCATCCTTCTCGTCCCTGCTGCCCGCTCTTTGATCTGTTTCTCTTTCTTTTGCCCCCTCCCCCCGCAGGACTTTTTAAATGAACCTCATTGTTGGGAACCGGCTCTCCTCTGGGTTCCTGTAATCCGCTCGGTGGGGTGGTTGCGGTTACAGGGTTACCGATTCCCGATCCCCTGCTGCTGATCCTAAGGGACTAACTTTAGAATTTGCACAATGACACACACCCACATGTGTCAGGGGCCTGGAGATAACTTTCAAGTTTCCCACCTCCCACTCTTTCTAAATCTTAGGCAGTTTGGGCAGGTGACTAGGGCTTGTGGCAGCTCTGTCCCTACTCCCCCCCCCCCCACACACACACACAAGGGACTATGAGGGGTGGAGTGTGTGCGCACTGGTGCTTTTCTTTCTCATCTGCAGCTTTGGTTCAAGATTAAACACGGGTGCTCTTACCCAGACCTCTCCTGCAGCCAGGAGACCAAGTGCAAAGGCATCTTTCCCAGTCAAGGGGGTGGGGAATGCCGGGAGATAGCCCTCCCGGGCTGTGGGCTACCCTTCCTGAAGCTTGGGGGCTATGCATTTGTGTTTTCTGACATCATAGTCCTCTCCCCACATCCCAGACTAGGCCCTTCCGCAAGCAAGGAAAAAAGTGCAGTTTGAAAAACCTGTTGCCAGAGGAAGGGCACACTTGTGGGAGAGGAAATGAAGAGTGTGGGGCCAGATTTGTGTGTGTGTGTGTGTGTGTGTTGGGGGGGGGATTAAGCAGCGACTGATTGAGAGAGGATTTGGTTCATGCTTAGTCTTCCAAACTTCTAAACCAGGTTTCCCTGATTCTGGTAGGGGGAGAGAAATGAGAGGGGACTGACTTGTGTGAGAGATTTCGAGTTGAGGAATGTATAGACAGGGAGTGGAATTTTAGAGGGAATAAAACTAGCTTTAGGGACAAGATATGAAGCTACATATCCGGTCAGCAGGGAGCAGGATGAATACATAACTTTTTTCTTCCACACAGGGCAGGATTTTGTGGTTTCTTATGAGCGGTGCCAAAATAAACCCAGGTGGCTCCTTTTAGAGAGACAGGCCTATCAGATGGAGAGGGGCTATCCTTTGTGGCCACCATGCCCTGGCCTCGTGGATGTCCTCAGTCACTCACGGTTACTTTTCTTTCCCTCCCCCCTCCCCCTAGGGCAACAAGATGCTCAACTACAGCACTCCCAGTGCTGGGGGCTGCCTGCTGGACAGGAAGGCAGTGGGCACCCCCGCTGGCGGGGGCTTCCCTCGGAGGCACTCGGTCACTCTGCCCAGCTCCAAGTTCCATCAAAACCAGCTTCTCAGCAGCCTTAAGGGTGAGCCGGCCCCGTCCCTGAGCTCACGCGACAGCCGCTTTCGAGACCGCTCTTTCTCGGAAGGGGGCGAGCGGCTGCTGCCCACCCAGAAGCAGCCTGGGAGCGGCCAGGTCAACTCCAGCCGCTACAAGACGGAGTTGTGCCGCCCCTTCGAAGAAAACGGTGCCTGTAAGTACGGGGACAAGTGCCAGTTCGCGCACGGCATCCACGAGCTCCGCAGCCTGACCCGCCACCCCAAGTACAAGACGGAGCTGTGCCGCACCTTCCACACCATCGGCTTTTGCCCATACGGGCCCCGCTGCCACTTCATTCACAACGCCGAGGAGCGACGCGCCCTGGCGGGGGGCCGGGACCTCTCCGCCGACCGTCCCCGCCTCCAGCATAGCTTTAGCTTTGCTGGGTTTCCCAGTGCCGCTGCCACCGCCGCTGCCACGGGGCTGCTGGACAGCCCTACGTCCATCACCCCACCCCCCATCCTGAGCGCCGATGACCTCTTGGGCTCACCTACCCTGCCCGATGGCACCAATAACCCCTTCGCCTTTTCCAGCCAGGAGCTGGCGAGCCTCTTTGCTCCTAGCATGGGGCTGCCCGGGGGAGGCTCCCCCACCACCTTCCTCTTCCGGCCCATGTCCGAGTCCCCTCACATGTTTGACTCTCCCCCCAGCCCTCAGGATTCTCTCTCGGACCAGGAGGGCTACCTGAGCAGCTCCAGCAGCAGCCACAGTGGCTCAGACTCCCCTACTTTGGACAACTCAAGACGCCTGCCCATTTTCAGCAGACTCTCCATCTCAGATGACTAAGCCAGGGTAGGGAGGGATCCCCTCTGCCCCCTTCACCTCTCCACCCTCCACCCCATCCCATCCCTTCACCTCCCCACCCCCTAGCTTTCCCTCCAACCCTACATTGATACATTTAAGCTCAACCCCTTTCCCAGAACCTTGGTATGTTGCCCCTCCCCCAACATAAGGACAAGTCAATTTGTCGGAAGCTTCTGGCTTGAAACCCCCTCCCTCCATTTCATAGCCCACTTAACCACGCATAACAGAGTCCCATCTTTTGTCAGTAGATGCTCCCCCCACCCCCCACCCCCGCTTAAGCCTTAAGTGCCAAATCACAAAAGAGAAAAAGCAGTAACCGTTTACAGAAGCAACTTAGTGCCTTGTAATCTAACTTTGTCACTGTGACTACATTACCTCTTCAACGCCAGGGGGCACCCGTGGGCCTCCCAGAGCCTCTGCCCGTGGGGGTGGGGGTGGGGGGGTGACCCACAACCAGCAGCTCCCCCAGCTGGCCACACAAGTGCACCTTCCTTTCAGTCTCCCACACACTCTTCCTCTTCCTAATAGTTACTCGCGTCCCTCAGAGAATTGTTGCTGGACTTGGGGGTTTTTTGGGGGGAGGGGGGAACCTATTTTGACATTCAAAACCTTTTTCTTTCCAGCCCAAACCCCTGTTGACTAATCTTGCCTGGGTCTGTGTAGGTCTCCAGGGACAAAGGTTGAACAAGTTGGACGAAGGTTTTGACATAAGTGGGACTTTGTGATTTAATTTCTTTTTCTTTTTCCTTTTTTTTTTTTAAGTGGGGAGGAAGGGGAAACTAGATGGACTATGAGAGACTTGACTTTGGTGCTAAAGTTCCCCAATTCATATGTGACATCTTAAAAATGACAACAAATGAGAGAAAAGCTAAAAAAACAAAAAAACAAAAAAAAAACAACCATGTAAGGGGTGAGCAGTTAACGGTATTCATTCCACATACAATATCTGTGTAAAACGATTTCCTGTAGAAGTAGCTTTAATGGATTTTGCTCTAGAATACCTTAGGTCTACCTTAGAGCCCTCACACCGTGCTTTTTTCCCTGGGTTTAAACTTCATCTAACTTTCAGAAATTGGAGAGCAAAAATGTTGCTTATCACTGCACATCAATATAAAAAAGCTTATTTAACTTATCAAAACGTATTTATTGCCAAACTATGCTTTTTTTTGTTAATTTTGTTCATATTTATCGGGATGACAAATCCATAGAATATATTCTTTTATGTTAAATTATGATCTTCATATTAATCTTAAAATTTTGTGACGTGTCTTTCCTTTTTTCCACAGTTTTAATATATTATTCTTCAACAACATTTTTGTAACTTTACACTTTTTTTGGTTATTTTATTTTAAAAAAATGAAAAATTAATTTAAAAAAATGCAAAAAACTGTTGGATTATTTATTTTAGAAATTCTCCCCTTTTGTGTTGGACTGCAAATTGAGTTTCTTTCTCCTTAGGCCTTTCACAGTAGGACTGAGAATGTATGTAAGTTCCGTGACAGTACAGAAGGAAAACACCATTTATGTATAGCTTCTAAAAGGGAAAACAAAAAAATAGAAAAACCCTTTGAATTCCATGTGCCCATCTCAAGACATTCCGCTCGGTGATTGGTGGTTCTGGATTCCAGGCTGGAGTTTTCCAATGTTAACATAAACAACTGGCGCACACACATAAAGATGAATGTAATTATTATTCCTCTTGCTGGTCACTACCGTCGCTTTCTATTTCTCTTTCTTTGTGTGAATTTATTTAAAAGAAAAAAAAAACTTTTGTAACGACTATTTGCAGTTTAAAAATCAATAAACCCCGTTTTTCAAGAAGTGATTTGTCTATAGTTTTTTTTTTTTTTTTTTTTTTTTTTTTTTTTCTTTGTGGGTCTGACCCTCCTTGGGGCAGCAAGGTGGCTGGTCTTCCATCTTTAAAGCTAAACCCATAACTCTGGATGTTGATGCTTTAAGTTCACTCAGCTTGGGTGGGGGGTGGAGGTTGGTTGGTTGGTTTATTTATTTATTTTTAGCAAAGAAGCCTGCAGAGAACAGGTCTAGGGTAACCTTGCTGACCTGTGTGACCTTGGCTACTGTATAGGGAGCTGTAACAGGTACATCAGTGGACTTCCTTTGGAGGGATGGTCAGGGTGCTACTGATAAAAGTACATAGCCCATGCTGCACTGGCTGGCCTGGATTGAATGCTTCAAGTGCTTATAGGTATTGGCCTCACAGGCATTCACCAAGTCAAGGTCCTTGTACTTGGCCTCCGTACTCCCCTGAACCGGTTTGTGGAAGCACTACATGCCTGGAGAGGATGGGAACCGACAGTCTGCACCCGGATTTGACTGCAGGGCTGTAAATAGAAGGTGGAGATTAACATAGACTAATAGGAAGTCAATAGTTCCCATCAAGGGAGGTGGTAAGGTCTCTGGTTAGAAACTCAAAACAGGCCAGTTGTGGTGCAAGAGTTGCTGGAGGAGGCTGTGGCAGGAGGATTCTAAGACATCCAGCCAGGATCAGGGAGCCACTAGAAAGTGATTTTCTCCCCCTCTTTGTGTTTTTGAGATAGTTTCTCTGTGTAGCCCCAGCTGTCTTGGAACTTTTTCTGTAGACCAGGCTGGCCTCAAATTTAAGAGATCCACCTGCCTCTGCCTCCTGAGTGCTGGGATCAAAGGCGTGTGCCACCAGCACCCTGCTGCAAAGTGATTCTTAAAAGAAAGGAGTAGGGTCTGGGAAAATTGAGTCTTGGGGCAGAGATATTTGAGCCCCTGGCTTCTTACAGTTAGCATTTTTTTCTGAATTTTTTTATTTATTATATGTAAGTACACTAGACACTCCAGAAGAGGGCATCAGATCTTGCCATGGATGGTTGTGAGCCACCATGTGGTTGCTGGGACTTGAACTCGGGACCTTCGGAAGAGCAGTCAGTGCTCTCCAACCCACAATTAGCAAGTTTTGAGGGTTGAGCAGTCTCCACTTTTATGCCACTGGCCTCCATAGGCAGATCCGCTGCAGACACTGTCCAATACTGAACGAATTACCTGTATTCTCTGGACATTTTGCCTGTCCAGAAGTTGCTTGGGTTACCAAGTTATTGTTTGTCAGGAGTGTGAGGTAGAAATATGGGGACTATTTTCTTTTCCAGGATGGGCTGATTGATACAGGAAGAAAAGAGGCAGCCCTTGAGCTTGAGATCTGGATGAACCCAGGCTTTTCATTCCTTAAGAGGGGAAATTGTGTGTGGTGTGAGTGCGTGTGGTGTGAGTGTGTGTGTAAGCATGTGTTTGGGCAGGTAGTGATGATCTTTCACTCATTAAAAGCAAAGACAATTAGTCCATCACCTTGAACTCATTCTCTGTAGCCAGAGAGCCTGTGGTAGACATCTAATTCCTCCTTTCATGACATCATAAGTAGGATTCAGAGGGGTCTTGCAACTACCTTGAATATCCTCCTTTGAAGTCCATCTCTGGAGTTAGATAACAAGGAGTTAGATTGAATCCAGAAGGCCCTGGAAAGGCAAAGGGAAGCTCCATGTCACCTGGGGAAGCTGGCTGTTTGTAGACCCTAATTCCAAATCCCATCTAAATGTTTCTATGAGGAACTCAGGGCTTTAGTTTGTCCAGACTGGTAGCTTGATTTCCTACCATCCAGAACTGAACTGGAAGAGATGAGCCTGAAACTACGTAGGAAAGGAAGCAATGCTTTCCAGTCCCATTATTTCCCCAGGATATTAGAAAGGGCCTTGGCAGTGGCCTGCAGCACTAGGCTACCAGGACATCCAGGAAATGTGGTTTCACAGCTGGCAGGGGTAAGACCTGCAGTGGGATCTGAAGGGAAGGCCCACACAAGGAGATCTGTGGCCCTAAAGATTAGATCCTGTTTAGGTATAGGTTGTCTTTCCTACCTTTGCTCAGGGCCTGGGTTATCTCCGACTTATACAAGATCTCCTTTTTGTGGGCAAGGCCTCATGGGTGCTGGCTCTGCTGGCTTTCCTTTGGAGCAGTTCAAAGCAAAGAGCTGTTTGGGCCATTGACCTCTCCTTCTCCCCCTCCTCCTCCTCGTCCTTCTCTTCTTCCTCCTCCTCCTCCTCACTATGTAGCTTTAGCTAACCTGAAACTCACTATGTAGATCAGGTTGGCTTTTCCTGGCCTTAATGCCTCATCATCAAGAGGAAGTAAGGGCCTGCTGGGCTTCAGGAATGTAATTGAATCACAAATACCTGGCACTTTAGTAGATAGCTTGTGTGTGTTTGTGTGTGTGTGTGTGTGTGTGTGTGTGTGTGTGTTATGGCAGAAGCATGAGCCAGGGCACCAAGAAGGAAAAGAGCTGTCTTTGTTTCTGTTTTGAAGAAAAGGTGTCTGTGTGCATGAGGGCCACGCTGTGCATGTGGAAGTCAGAGGACACCTTGTGTGAGCTGGTTCCTTCCTTCCACCACCATGGTCCTTCTGTTCATCAGGTTTGACAACAAGCCCCCTCTGCTCACTGAGCCATCTCAGCAAGCCGGACCACCAGTCTCAAGGGTTACGGTGACGATTAAAGGAACACACAGTAGCAGCAGCTTTCATGGATACCAGGCACTTATTTTAAGACCTCAGTGTATTAACTCAGATGCTCATACTGATGGCACGGAGGAAGCGACACAGAGTCCCAGTTACATTTTGTTGCTATGATAAAATACCCTGAGGAAAGGCAGTTTAGGGAGGAAGGGTTTGTCTTAGCTCACAGTTCCGGGTTATAATCCATCACAGCAGGGAAACCAAGACAGCAGGAACTTGAAACCTAGTCCCAGCACAACCACAGTCAAGAGCAGAGAGAGATGAATACGTACACGCTTAGTGTTCAGCTAGCTCTCACTACTGTTATGCTGTCCGGGACTCCCAACCAGGCTATGGTGCCTCTCACTTTCAGCCTAGGTCTTCAGGTATCAGTTAGACCACCTAGACAAGCCCTCACAGACAGGGCATCCAGACAATCCCTCTCCCAGACTCCTCTCTCTCCCCTGGGTTTCTAGGTTCTATCAAGTTGACAACTAAACTGACCATCACAGATAGACAGCACTTTGCATGGGAGAAGTGTGGAAGTCTCAGGACCTGAACTCAGGCTCATTAACAATGTCATGGCATATGCTCACTGTCCCGTGGAGTATCATAGGCTGGTGCACTGAAGTCACTGGACACAGTTCCTGGCACGCAGTAATAACAGATTATCAGGGTCAGTTCCTGTCTCCCTCACCCTCTGTGGTGAGCTGCAGAAGCTGAGAGGCACTGGCAGGATTGGATGACTCTGCACACACCTTCCCCCAGGGTCATGAGCTCATGGCCCATGAAGCTCTGGATTGGCATGTTTGGAGGAGGGTGCTGGGAGGAGAGAGCAGGCCATCCCCTTGGACTTTTCCCTCTCTGCCTGCTGTGAGGTGGCTTCTGTTAATGATCAACAGACCAAAGGGTGCCCTGGTTGCCCCAGGGAGTTGGCTCGGAGCCCTTCTTCCCCCAGGGTCTCCCACCCCTACACATAGCCAAGCATTTAATCATGTCTGGCTGGCCTGACTGGAATGCTACCTGAGTTCAGGGGGTGAGGTGGCAGGGAGGTCAGCAAGACTCCTGTTGCCTGCTGGCTGCCCTGCAGGGGCTCTTTGGCTGAGGCCTGGAGGGGCAGAGAGCTGGGAACAGGGCAAACACCTTGGCCTGTTCTTGAGGTCAGGTCAGCTCTGGGGCCTCCACTCTTTGATGGGTAGTGCTTGGGTAAGGGACCCCTGGCCTGAAGGCCCACATTGCTTTTTGGAGGAGTCCCAAATGGGGACATCTGAACTCCTATCTGAGAAACTAGTCTCTGGAGAGAAAGCAAGGGGCTGTTTGGGAGTTGCTGCTGATCAGTGGATGAGGGTATCTCTTCCTTGTGTAGCCTGTTTGCACTTGTTGTGAAATGTTGGCAAAGCGTTGGTCTCAAGGTACAGGGCTATGAGTGACGGCCATACCTGTGCTATCAGCTTGTCGTGCAACAAAAATAAATATTGGCAATTGCCAAACCTAGTGCCGTTTTCTCTCTACCTGGACCTGGATACCTGGGTCTCTCTCTCTCTCTCTCTCTCTCTCTCTCTCTCTCTCTCTCTCTCTGCTTCTCTCTCTCTCTCTCTCTCTCTCTCTCTCTCTCTCTCTCTCTTTCTCTCTCTCTTTCTCTCTCTCTGTTGTGTTTTGAGCCAGGGTTTCTCTGTGTCTTCTCTGTGGTGTTAACCCTGGCTGTCATGGAACTTGCTCTGTAGATCAGGCTGGCCTTGAACTCAGAGATCTGCCTGTCTCTGCCTCCCAAGTGCTGGGATTAAAGGTATGTGCCACCACTGCCCCTGGATATATCCTTCTAGATATATGTAAGGGGAAAGAGCATGACTACAGGGGGCAGATTTCATTTCTCTTATCCCCAGAACTGAAAGGAAGGAAGGAACTGCTTCTGAGGTCAAAGGAACCTGGGTTCAAGTCACTTTTGAGCCTCAGGGTCACTTTGTGGCCTTAAACCACAAAGTTAGAAAGCAATTTAGGGCCCAGTTTTCTGCATATGCAAAATAAGATGATACCAGTGATGATGATATTATTAATCACACCTGCTTCAATGAACCACCATCAATCACACAGCAGATATACACACTGAGATGTATAAAAGAGCAAATGATAATATATAGCACAGATGAATTGCACAAAGTTGAGGAAGGAATCAGATGCAAGTGAGCACAGGTAGGGGCTGAGGTTATAGCTCAGTTGGGACAGTGCTTGCCTTGAATATGAAGCCCTAGGTTTGATCCCCAGGCATTGAATAACCGGGCATGATGGGGCACACTTGCAATCCCATCTTTGGATACATAACAAGTTTGAGGTCAGCATGGGCTAAAAGAGAACCCAAGTTAAAAAAGAAAGAATAAGTATGAGTCCATTTATAAGGAGTTGGAGACCAGGCAAAACTGGTGTATGATGAGACAGTAAAACTCATTGAGCTGTGGCCTGAAGACATGAGTGTTTTATTGTATTTAAATATACTTCAAAACAAAAAAGGGGCTAGAGGGACATCTCTGAGGTTAAGAGGACTGGCTGCTCTGGCAGAGGACCTGGATTCAATTCCCAACACCCTTGTGGTGGCTTATAACCATCTGTAACCCCTTCTGGGGGATCCAACAGGTATGCACACAGTACACATACATGCATTTAGGCAAAACCTTCATGCATGTGAAGTAAAATAAATCTAAAAAAAGTTATAATTCAAAGATCCTGTAAGTGTGATGTGAATGTTAAATAGTATGCATAAGTGAATGAATGAATGAATGAATGAATGACTTTAGTACTGAACTACAGGAAACTAATAAATTGTGGCTATTTTGGTAAAAGCAACAGATACAAGATGTTGGTAGCTTTGTAATCCCCCTTTTGTAGGAGAAAGAAATGGGCTCAGAGTAGGAGAGTGACCTGGTTGGGGAGGGAGATTTGAAATCCCCCTGCCCATACTGTGTGGCTTCTATAGGAACATTGACAGTAATGTGGAAGCAAGGGAGCAGAATAATTAGTAAATGCAATCATCCATAGCAGAAATTAATTTTCCTCTTGGCAGATTCAAAATAAATCTCCTGTAGCTACTTGGTACCTCTCATGATTCATAGGCAGGGCAAAAGGAGGCCAAGCTAGGGGTGAAGAGAGGAGAGCTTTGTTTCTTGGGTGGGCCAGCGCTGAGGAGCCACTGTCCTAGAGGTCATCCATATGGGCTGCTTGCCTGCAGGGCTTGCCAGCCCTTTCCTAGGACTGATGAGGCTGTGGGGCCTTAGGAGTCTGGCTTAGGTGGGACTTGGTCCTGTCTTCCCTGGCCCTTGGGCTTAAAAGTACATAGAAACCTCTGCATCCCATCTGATCTCCCTCTGAAGTGATTAAATAGCCTTTCCACCCTTTGCAGCTAGATCCTGAGACAGATGTCTAGCTTAGCTACAGAGTTCAGGAATGGCTGTTACAGGGCTAACCCCTTTTGTGGAATGTGTCACAAAAATCAACCATAGTGCTTGGGGAGGGGTCCAAGGCCTGGGGACAGAGAGCAGAGACCAAAACTCCCCACCTGGAGTTTTCCTGGTTAGTGCCTCCTTAAACCTTCTACCTTGGGCATCCAACCTGCCTTCCTCTCATTCCATGCTACCAGGCAGTCCTGAATTTGTGACCTTGCCGTTGGTCTTGGGCAAGTGACTTAATCTCTCTGAGATGGGAAGCATACTCACCTTGGCTACATGATGGGATGGTAATGTGAGGCAGATAGGAGAAAGGCACTCTACAAAGGGCCCTGTACAGAGGTGTAGGGACTTGTAACCCTTAGGATAGTACCACTGTTAGGGATGCCTGAGAGTCAGAGCCTGGCTCATCCATGAGACTCCCTGCCCCAGGCTCACAGGTGGTATGTGTACTGTAGGAAATTCTTTAAAATGCACATACTTAAAGAAACAGGAGCCAGCACTGTGGAGGCTTACTATGCAGCCCAGCTTGGACTCAGCCTTTCCTTATGAGATTATGTGATGGTATCTTTAACTACTATTATCATTTGTCCCATTTACAGACAGGTAAAGTCAGGCTCAGGGAGATCACTATTCCCAGTCACACACTTATATGCCACCAGTCTGTCAGCACCCCAGCTCTCAGTCCCCACATGGGGAGGAGACAGATGTCAAATGGCAAGTGCTCTTCCCTAGGGAGCCACCCACGGTCACGGAGTCTCTTTCTCTAACTCACCCATTCCTGATCTCTCCATCCCATCTCATTACTCTCTCCAGCCCAGGAGGCTGTGCAGTGAGGAGAAGTTGGCCTTGATTTCAGCTTCTTTGGCAACAGGGTCATGGCTGCTGTGTTAGGCTCAGTCTCAGGTACAGTGGTCCACAGAAAGCTAAGCCCATGTCTCAGATGAGCTGTGGTGTGGCTGGTCGGGGTGTATGTTGTATTTTCTTTCTCGGTGGGGATGTTGGCTCATGAGGCAGAGCAGGACTCAGCCGATTCTTCCCATTAGCCACCAGTGTTGTGGGCTCTCTGAATCTCAAGGCCTCCCCTGATAGAGCTAATATCTTCTTTGCTGGTGCCCTTCTAAAAGATATGGTGAATAACTAATTTTTAAAATTATTTATTTTTACTTTATGCACTTCTGTGTTTTGATGCATGCATGTCTGGGTGATGGCGTAGATTCCCCTGGAACTGGAATTACAGGGAGTTGTGAGCTGCCATGTAGGTGCTAGAATTGAACCCGGGTCCTCTGGAAGAACAGCCAGTGCTCTTAACCACTGAGCCATCTCTCCAACCACCGTGGTTCATAATTGTCAAGCTGTATTCCCACAGTCTTCCTCCACCAAAAGTTATTCTTGCTAGAATATGGGTGAGAGGGGGAGAAAAGTCAGGTTCTTAGGGCTCCTTCCAACAGCGTCACTCAGGGAGAGAAGACGGAGGCCCTACAGAATCAGCAAAGCCACCACAGCCGTGGCTCAGGGCTCCCTCATACCTCACCCCCATGGCTGCTAGCTGGGGTGGGGATGACAGGACTCCTTGACTTGGTAATTGATGAAAGAAGTCCTGTTTCACCAAGCCACTCTCTTCCTTTTTTCTTGACTTCCTTCTATCCAGATCGGAGAAAAGCTGAGCAGTTGGTCTGTCAGACTTATGGACTCAAGTAAAACTTGAAATAGATTTGGTATCTGAATTGCTTTTGACCCTTGCTTCTCTCTCACATCCTACAGTATCTTCCAGTGGGCTTGGGAGCAGAAACTGCCTTTTGTCTCACTGAAGATGGCGCCCAGGATAGAAAGAATGCATATCAAATACACACCGGGATTCCTTGGGGGGAAGTGACACATGTTCTAGGAAGGTTTATACTGGTTTGGTGCCCAGGAGAAGTGGTCAGGGAAACTAGACTTTCTCCTAACATGCATGCACGAAATGCCCCTGGAGAGTTGGAGACCCACTCTGGATAGAGGCAAATATGAGGGTTGTGGTGGTGTATCTACTGAACCGTTCACACACTGGCCTGGGACCTGGAGGGAGCCAGACCTGTCCCAGTCATCACTGGTTGGATCCTGGAGGATCACTTTCTATTTCCAGATCTCTTTGCCTTTGTCTATGAAGTACTGGAGTCGAATCAAAAAAGGCCTTTTAATGATTCCATGAATATCTTAGAAAGCAAAATACACAGATTTTCCTTTTAGGAAAAGCCAAATTTCCTTTGCTTCTGCTGAGGGCTGGGAAGCCAGCTGGGTGGGAGTTATAAAATCCTGGCTAGAGTTATAGACAGAGGGGAGTTGGTGGGGCCTGCTGACATCAGCTGACACACACAGTCAGGGCTTCTAGAGGTGGGCTGTGTGCACCTTTGAAGCGGTGGTTTGAACCACTTTTATGAACTGCATGTTGACAGAGAGCATGTAAGTCATAAATCCCCTTGGCATGTTGTATTTTCCCAGACATGCCATTTCAAACTAAAACACTGAAACACAGGACCTTATTTTAGGTGCATTTGCACATCCTGTCTGGGATGTTCAGCCCCGTCTAGGAGCCGAGCTGACTGGTTTCTCTGACATTTGAAGTATAAGTTACTTAAGGCTAAAGTCTCAGGAAGGTGGATTTTGCTTCAGTCCATGGATTTTTTGTTGTTGTTGTTGTTGTTGTTGTTTTTTAATGAGCTGGCCATCAGAGGCAGTGAGTTTCCTCTTGGTGGTAATGGTCAGACAAAAGCTAGGTGGTATGCCGTACGCCAGTCCAGGCAGGGACTCTGCAGAATGACTTCTGAATGTATACCCAAAGCAACCTCCCCTCTTTGCTGCCACCTGGACTTGTTATTTTAATACTTTTAACTATATGAAAGGGCCGAACCTTTAAGGCAGGTGGGGGTGTCTGGGATCCCTTGCAGCTCTGCCTCCAGCGCAGATCCTACACACATACCGGGTGAATGGCATTTTGCCATTAGCTGAGGCCTCTCTAAGAACCCATCCTTTGCAGGGATTTGATCCTTCCGCTGTCTAGCCATGAATGTTTCAGGAAGCTGCAGTGTCCAGAAGTTCCTGAGGTGTAGAGCATGCACAAGGAACGGGGGCATGAGGCCTATGGCTGGCTCTGCGTCCTTGAATGAGTCGCTCAAGCTCTTTGAATCTCAGTTGCTCCATTAGTGAGGGGTTGTGGATTTTCTTCCTGCCCTTTCCAGTTGGACTGCTTTATGATTCAAGCACTCTGTGTTTGAGCTCAGTCTTCTGTTCTTGAGCTGTTTGTTCAACTCTGTTTTATTAGGGGTTCTGGGCCCTATTAAAACAACACAACACAAAACAAAACAAAAAACCAAGTAGCCTTGGGAAGCAAACAGTAAAAACAAGTGGAAACATATTACTGTATTATTCATAACAAAGTGTAAGGATTATAACTAGACTTAAGGAAGTTGACTATTTTTTGTTTGTTTGCTTTGAGACAGAGTCTCTTTACAGAGCCCTGGCTGTCCTGGAATTCACCATGTAGACCAGGCTGGCTTCAAACTGACAGAGATCATCTACTTATCTCTGCCTCCTGTAATCCTGAATGCTTTGATTGAATGCATGCACCTCTATGTCTGGTGAAAACTTAACTATATATATATGTTATATATATAGTTAATTCCTAGGTATAAATGAACAGTTAAGGATTTTTTCCCCTAAGACAAGTTCTTATGTAGCCCAGAGTACCCTTGCATTTGCTATATAACCAAGGCCTCTAACTCCTGAGAGCTGGGATGTGTACCAACACATCGGGTTTATGTGGTGTTGAGGGAGTGAACCAGGGCATGGTGAATATTAGGCAGGCATTCTACTTGAGCTTGTATCCCCAGCCCAACAAACTGTTGAAACTGATATATGATAGTCACCTAGCAGAACATTGAGCTGCAACAAAGGTAATATACTCCCTCACAACTCTCATAGATTCCTTCTAGGACCAAAACCTGAAGATGCCCAAGTCATGTATATGAACTAGCTGGTGCACATAACCTACAGCATCCTTTTATAGACTTTTATTGATCTTTCTTTCTTTTCTCTCTCTCTCTCTCTCTCTCTCTCTCTCTCTCTCTCTCTCTCTCTCTCTCTTTCTGTGGTATAAGGGATTGAACTTGGAAATACTTGCCTGTGCATGCTAGGCAAGCATTTGGCCACTGGCTGACCTCTATTTCCAGCCCTCTCTTTCATACTTTAAATTGTCTCTAGATGACTTATAATTCCAAATACAACACACATGCTAAGTAAATAGTTGTTACACTCTGTTGTTTTGGGAGTCGTGACAAACAGTCTGTTCATGTTCAGTTCAGAGCCAATTAAGAATATTTTACATACATTATTGGTTGAATCTGAGGATTCAGAACTCAAGAGTATAGATAGCCTAGTACATATATAAAGTACTTTATATAAGTGGAGTCTCTTCACCACTTCTTCTTTCTGAATGCTCTAGGAGATGTGAACCTGAATGAATCCATTTTATTTTCTATGAGAAACTTCACGTAGTGACAATATTCTGACCACTTTCTTCGCAGGGTTACCCTGCAGTTGGCATATGCTGAATCCGACATGCCAAGAGGGCTCTTTAACATTGTCAAATAACTTTTGTTGTTAAGTACATAGTCCCCTTCCCGAATCTTCCGGAAGAGATCTCCTAGTCTGTGTCCTAAAAGCCACTCCACTGCCATCTTCAGTAACAAAGAAGGCCCAATCACTTCAGTGATTCTGTGATATAAACAGGTGTTGCTGTTGGGTTCAATTTAATGAAGCAGACGTGTGGTTTGAAAAGTCATCCGAGGCTGGGTGTGCTGGTGGATGTCTGTAATTCTAGCATTTGAGAATCTGAGGCAGGAGGCAGGAGGATGGATGTGAGTTTGAGACCAACCTGGACTCCATCGTGAGTACTATGCCAGACAGGGTTACAGAATAAGA
>NW_022196912.1:95071438-95081759 GCF_008632895.1 Mastomys coucha | reverse complement strand
TCCAGAAAGGCTTTTAAGCAAGGAGGAAACCCATCCTGAACGTGGGGACGCCATTCCTGTGGCTGAGGTTCTGGACTGAGTGAAAAGGAGAAACCGGGCTGAGCACCCAGACCTATCCCTCTCTGCTCCCTGGCCAAAGATGTAATATGACCAGCTGTCTCACACTCCTGCTCCACAGTTACAAAACTCTTGTGACCTTCCCCTCCGTGAGATACCGTACCCCCAAACCATGAAGTAAAATAAGAGCCTCCTTCCTTAAGTTGTTTTTGCCAAGTATTTTGTCAGGGTGATGGAAAAATAACTAGTTTTAAAAGGCATAGGATGTGATCCTCACTCTGAAAATTTTAGTTAGGAAGGTAAGACACAGAATGTGGTCTAGGGATCGATATCACTGGAGTGATAGGAGCGGAAGAAACCACAGACAGACAGACAGACAGACAGACAGACAGACAGATGCACACACAGAGGACTGGGATCAGGTGGGTCCTGGACACTCCGATGGGGATGCCCCAGCAGCCTGGAAACTCAGTGCTTTTTAAAATTCACAGCTGAAAGAGTAGGTGGGTTAGCTAATCTTGGTAGGGAAGTGGCCTCAGGCTGCAGTCATGTTGGAGGAGAAATCTGTGGTTGATACTCTTGTATACAGTTAACATCCTCAGAACGGGTGTGTGTGGGGGGTTGGGGGGAGGGCTTGCCATTCCCATGGATCTGAGACACTAGTGTCCTTCACTTGGCAGGGTTATACTTGCTCCCCAAAGAAATCATGAATTATCCAGATTGTCCTGTGTCTCTATAATATAATCATCATATAGAATGATTTAACGAATATGGACTTGGGGCAGTAATAAAGATAGTTCAGCTTGTGACACCCTGTTAACTGGCTGGCATCATCAGTGCCAAGGACCCTAAGAAGGCATCAGCCAGCGACTCACCCTGACTTGACTCTTATTGCTCTGAGCAATCTCTATAGGTGTATAACGTGTAGCATTCCAGACAGCTGGTATCAAGAGAGGAGAGCAGGGACAGAGAGGTATCAAGGTCACCGCTTATGGGGTCTAGCCCGTCTACAGGCCCTTACAATGGACTACTTTGTACATAACAGTTCTAAAATTTGGCTTCAACTTTTATAAATAAATATTTGTTTTTCTTTATAATAACTCAAGGGTTAGGGCTGTAGCTCAGTGGGAGAGGGCTTGCCTGGGATAAGCAAGGCTCTGCCTTTGATTCCCTGTACTTCAAAAGCTTGTATTTTCTGGTATCTCCTGGGGCTGGGGATCAGGTTATCTAGTCATAAAAGGTTCACCATTTGGAATCCTCCATGTGATCCCACGACATCTGTTTCCTTTTGCTGTTGTTGTTTGTTTGTTTTTTTAGATTTATTTATTCTACGTGAGTACACTGTTGCTGTGAGCATATATTACAGATGGTTGTGAGCCACCATGTGGTTGCTAGAATTTGAACTCAGGACCTCTGGAAGAACAGTCAGTGCTCTTACCCACTGAGCCATCTCTCAAGCCCCTCTCTTTTTCTTTTAACATGAGGCTTGCTCTTTCCTGGGCACACTCTAGTCTCCACTACTCACTGGGATCCCCAAAACTCCTGAACATTTTCCTCAAATGATAAAGAAATGTTTTTTTTTTTTTTTGGACTCTTATCTTTAGCAAAGTAAAAATAAGTACCTAAGAGAGCTATGTGCTTTTCGAAAGAGGTAATAGAGCTGGGTGTGGTAGTGCATGCCTCTGATCCCAGGGCCCAGGAGGTGAGAGGAGAAGCAACAGGAGAATAAGGTTCTCTTCAGCCACATCGGTCAGCCCAGGCCACATGAGAATCTGGCCTCAGAAATCATCAAGCAACCAATCATGAAGCAGCAAATTAAAAAAAAATGCTTAAATAAAAAAGAGAGGGCTGGGGAAATGGCTCAGTGGTTAAGAGCACTGGCTTCTTTTGCAGAGGACCAGGGTTCAATTCCCAGTACCAACATGGTAGCTGACTCACAACTATCTTTAACTCTACTCCCAGGGTCTCCAGAAGTCTCTTCTGGCCTCTGTGGGCACCATAAATGCATGTGATACATGGATATCCATCTGGCAAAAGACCTATACATATAAAATAAACTAATTCAAAAAAGAGAGAAAAATATGAGTCAAACAAACAAAAAACTCAACATGAAACAGCCCATTGCAGCATGCATTTGCCATAGGTGGGTCATTGAAGGAATATAGTAGTCTACAGCCCCTCTCATATGTACAACATGTTCGGCTCTTAACAGAGAAATACACCTTAAGAGTGATCCTGATAGCTGAGATTTACTAAGGGCTAAAACACACCAGGTAACACTCAATCTTTGCAGGATTCCCTACCTTGCAGATGAGGAAAAAGACACCGAGAGGTTAGCCAACATACCCAAGGTCACACAGCTACTTACGGACCCAGAGAGGGTTTGAACAAAAGCTGGACAGAATCCAAAAGCCACGCTCATTTTTGCAACCTCTGTGATATGGGGCTCTAAGACAGATATCTCTGATGTAGTGAGACACATGTGTGCATTGTATGTGTGTGCTCTATGTCTCCATTGGAATATAAGCTACACAAGAGCCAGGTTCTGGTTCATTTAAACTCTACCTATGCAGAGTGGTACCCAAAGAAGAGCTTGACCTGTAACTAACACTCAGTAAATAACTTTGAATGGGTGTGTTGGCCAGAGAAGCCTTTACTTGCTGAACCTTGGCCTCTGTGTAGCTCAGCCTGCTGGGGGCTCCGGGTGGACATTTTGTCATGTCACAGGACAGGAGTGTCACTTCAGTTTGCTACACACCCAACTGTCCCATACCTGGTCCTTCCTCTTTTCTTTCTCTCCTTTCTTTATCTCTCTCTTTCTTTCTCTCTCTTTCTCTCTCTCTCTCTCTCTCTCTCTTTCTTCTTCCTTTCTTTCTTTCTCTCTTTCCTCTTTTTCTTTTTCTTGACAGGGTTTCTCTGTGTCACCCTGGCTGTCCTCAAATTCAATGTGTAGACCAGGCTGGTCTCGAACACAGGTATTTATTTACCTGCCTCTGCCTCTGCCTCCGAAGTGCTGGGATTAAAGGTACACGACACTACCCTAGCCCTTTCTCTTTTCTAAATCACTCCTTCTCCACTCTCTGGAGCTTGAGATGAGACATTTGGTGGGCTGGAAAGTGGAGAAAAGAAAAGCACTGTTTATAAAGCCATCTGGCAGAGGAAGTCATCCTTTCTACCATGTGATGTACGGTGTAGGGTGTTTGTGCCTGGGGCAGTGGCCATGGGTTGGTGGACAGTGTTTGTCTGCTTGACTCCTGAATGGGGCAGAAGTAGTGGAAGGCTGTGGGAGGGGCTCAATGACGCGATGGCTGTGGGTGAGAGCTTCCTTCTGGGATCCGCTTGCTTTAGGTGTTTAGAAGAAAAGCTTGAGGAAAGGACTGGGGTTCGAGTTTATGTGAAAGTTGATTCCAGGAAGTACCGATAGGTTTGGAGGGGCTAAGTCAGGGGAAAGAAGGTAACCAATAAAGAGCCTCTTAATCAAGACAGCCATCACCAGGGTGGCTCTGGGCCTTCATGATGTTGGGAAGATCTGGAAACTGGTGGAGGACCTGTGCCTTAGACATAGAGCATGTCGGGGTGAGAGAGCTATGGTATTGATGGCCCATCTCCCTCAGTCATTGGTTGAAGGCTGCTTGACACTTTTAGGCATCTGTGAGGGTGGTGAGAGGCCATGGACTGACATAAGGACTGGCAATTAAAATTAGACAGATGTGGAGTTGGACCCAGGTTCAAATCCCAGCACCCACATAGCAGTTCACAACTATCTGTTATTCCAGTTTCAGGGGGTCTGACACATTCACACAGATATACATAGTGGCAGAACACCAATGCAAATAAATTTTTAAAAAAGAGTTGGACAGATGTACACCAAAATGATGCGAAGGAAAGGGTTAGGATATGGGTCTACAACTACTTCTGTGCCCATTATGTCAGGGCATGCTGGCATCACCATTGGACTCCAGGGCTGTTGTAGAGGAGCTAACCCTGCCCTGTGTCAGTTAGCTTTTGCCATATAATAGAAGATCTCATCAAATTAGGACCTGAAATAACCATTTATTTAGCTTTCCATTCAGCAGACAACTTGAGCTGGGCTCAGCTGCGTTGTGTTAATGTGGTCAAGAAGGCCAATGGCTGGGAGCTGTGGAATTTAAGAAGGCCTCAGTGGGACAGCTCGTCTCCATTCACATGATCCCTCAGGCTTGCTGGTACTTGTTCTCAGGGTGGCAATGCACTCCAAGAGAATGAGGGTGGGCAGGCAAGGGCTCTGGAGCACTGGGCTTGGAACTGGTGCATCACCTTCATCAACTTCTGTCGGCCTGAGTCCCAAGGCCAGCCCAGAGTCATGGGGTAAGAAGAGAGTCTCCTTGATAGG
The DNA here is from genome assembly GCF_008632895.1 of Mastomys coucha. Classification (NCBI taxonomy): domain Eukaryota; kingdom Metazoa; phylum Chordata; class Mammalia; order Rodentia; family Muridae; genus Mastomys; species Mastomys coucha. The sequence continues at coordinate 95,077,330 of NW_022196912.1, read as the reverse complement.
AGCAACTTCGAAGTCATGTTCAGAAGGGTAAATTCAGGAAGAGGAACACTCACAGCTATTTTTGCAAATAATCTACCATGATCCATGCCCTTCGGCATCTTATGATCATGGGTAGACAATCAAAATCAGTGTGTTCTCTGCTATTTTAAACACAGCAGGAGTCAGGAGCTTTCTGGCTCAAGTATGGGAAAGTGTTATCTCCTTCCTGGCTTCTTTTAGATCTCATCTCCTTGGGCTGCTGTAAGAGAGCAGCCATTTTTGGTGGGTAGCATGCAATTTGTGTTTCCTACAGCAGTGGCCTTGTGGACAGAGAGCAGAAAAGAGCTGAGTTGAAGCTAGGTCAAGATTGTATAATTTGTATTTTGGCAACTTCATTTGTTTTGACTGGATGTAAACCCTTTTGCATGTGAGGCACTCCATTATGGAACTCCATCCCCAGCCTGCTTATCTTCGATGTTAAAGCCCCTCCCTTCCAAGCCAGGAGGGGTTTTTGGATTATCTCTACCTGGGAAGCCAAGTGTAAACTAAGCAGGCAGAGTGCAAATGTTTAGGAGTCAAAGTTGGTCTGCCTGAAGGGTTCCCACCTGTGCTGCTGTGATCTGCCTTGGAACCCAAAGGGATCTTCTTCATGGTTCTGGGTACCATTTTCTGGAGATCTTAAAATGGTCATTCATCATGAGCCAGGACAATTTACTCAGAGTGATGGAGGCACCAAGGGCTGCAAACCCAACTCTCTTACTTATGATCAGACCTCATTATTAGTCTTCTTTTTCTTTTCTTTTCTTTTTTTTTCGAGACACGGTTTCTCTGTATAGCTCTGACTGTCCTGGGAACTCCCTCTGTAGACCAGACTGGCCTCGAACTCAGAAATCCACCTGCCTCTGCCTCTCAAGTACTGGGATTAAAGGTGTGTGCTACCACTGCCCAGCCATTATTAGTTTTCTATGTGCCCAAGCAGTGCATTGAGAGGAGATGATGTTTGAGGATCGACAGTTGTCATCCCTCAATGTCACACAACTTTTCCAGCCATACTTTGCAAACAATCACTCTCACTCTCCCTTCCTCACACCCTCATCCTGTGAAAACTTCCCACCCCTCCAGCCTACTCTTGACCACTGCATCAGCACCCCCCCCCCAACCTCCCCAGCGCAAACACGGCAGGAAGTTTAGGCAGCCACAGGGTTGGCAGGGCCATCTCCCTCTGTTGCCCATTTCCAGGAAAGAATCAGAGCAGGGAGGGTGGCGACCTGCATCTGTCTGCTGGGTAGCAGAAAGCACAGTGGAAGAGTGGGGCCTTTCTGTTCACCGTTCAAATTAGTGCAGAGAACTCATTTACAGCAGCTGCTTCCAGACACAGTCCGGATCATCCAGAGATGGCTCAGTCCTCTAGGCAGGCAGTGGGGCTCTTTGCTGGGATCTAACTCTCATTATCTGAATGGCTCACCGGGTATCTCCCATATGCCCCGCAACAACGGACTTTGCTGTTGCTTCACTCACAGAACTCCTAGATAATTTTTCTCTTGCTCTCCTCGAAGCCCCTGGAATAGTATCAGCAACCACCTACTGGGCGACAGGAGTGAGGCTCAGATGAAGTGGAGGCAAGGGAAATGCTTTGCATACCAGCCTTGTACAGGCAGGGAGTGGCCGCCCAGGACAGTGCCTGCACCTTTGGGAGCACAGTTGTCACCAGGTCTCCCTGTGGTTCTTCACATACACATTCACTCGGGATCTGGGCAACAGCCTCACTTTAGAGATGGCCAAGACCTGAAGCACAGGGTGGTTAGGAAATTTGCCCAATATGGCTCAGCTGGTTCCAGCACCCGGCTAGAGGACACGGGCGTTATCCCATTTAGTTTTACAGCAGCCTTAAGAAGTAATTGGTTCTTTATTGTATTGGCTCATGAGAGCAGATTGCCTAAATGTCCAGGTATTTTGTGAGTCAGCCATTATTAAGCGTGAACTCAACACAAATGTGAACTCATACAATTAATCAGGTCAATTATACTAAAAGCAAATGTAATAAGTCCCCCTAAGCTCATCCATTCCTGACTCTTTTTCACTGTTCCAGGGTAAAGTAAAGTAGTTGCTACTTTGGATTTAAAAAAAAAAGAATCATTTTTTTCTGTAGGGTGGGAAGAGACTGCCTCAGCCGGAAGCCACTTCTTCCGGCCATTCTCCAGGGCAGATCACGGTAGGAAGCAGCCACCCAGGCCTCAGGGAAGAAAAACACCCGCTTCCCATGCTCCCAGCACAGCAATAGAAAGTTCTGTGCTTGAGCTTTGAGACCCCTATCTGGGTCCCAAAAGAACTGGGCTTCTCTGGTGGGATGGTGGGGTGGGAAAAGTGTGTGTGTGTGTGTGTGTGTGAGAGAGAGAGAGAGAGAGAGAGAGAGAGAGAGAGAGAGAGAGAGAGAGAGAGAGAGAGAGAGAGAGAGAGAGAGAGAGAGAGAGAGAGAGAGAGAGATCTTTGTAGCCCCTGACCTAGAGGGTTTCTTGTGTCACTTGTACTCTGAGATTTTGGAAGCAGCTCATCTAGAAGAATTCATGGCTTTGGGTACCAAATAGACCTGAGTTAATCTCTTGACCCTCTCTGCCTTCTGTAAGGTAGGTGAGGCATCTAACTTCTCTGAGCCTTAAATTTTCCCATCTGTAGAACTGGAGACCATCCGAAGGGAGCTGTGGCATAAAAACCAGCCAAGCAGAGTCCATGTAAAGCATCATGCTGAAAGAGTAAAGACCAACAGCAACTGTGCCTGAGTCACTGCTGTCTACATGGCCCAATCATTCCTCAGTAGAAGTCAAAGAGAAATAAACAGAAGGAAGACCCAGTTTTCCCGGGCCACATCTAGCCAACAAACACGAACTCAAGATGTGCTCTGGTGACAAAAAGATTCTTTTCCAACAATATTTTCAGTCCATTATGAGCTGGCAACAGCTGAAAGGTTGTCTTGACGATGATTACTTATTTGCTTTATGTGTTGAGAGTGTTGCGGCAGGCTTGTTTGTGTATAACTTGTGAGCTTGGTGCTCGTGGAGGACAGAAGAGGGTGTTGGATCCTACAGAACTGAAGTCACCGATGGTTGTGAGCCACCATGTGGGTGCCGGGAATTGATCTGGAAGAACAGCCATGATCTTGACTGTTAAGTCGTCTCTTCAGTCCAACTTATTGGTTTTCATTTAGTGGAGTGACTGTGGTACACATCAGTTTGGAACACAGTTTCATAACAGTAGGGAAAAGAGCGGGATAAGATGAACTACCCAGTCACCATACAATGTCACCATAGGTATGCAGCTGTCACTTCTACACATACCTCATTGGTCAAAACACATCAGATGGGCAAAGTTATTCTGTCTAAGATGAAGAGTCTAATACTCGTCCAATGAACAGTAACAGAGCCCATGACATGGCTCAGGCCTGGCCTACTATGTATTTGTTATGAAGGTAAGGATGACCTTGAACTCCTGATCTCCTTCCAAGTGCTGGGACTACAGATGTGTTTGAGGTGTTTTGGATCCAACCCAGAGCCTTGTGTATTTTAGACACACCCTACCGACTGAGCTACATCCCTAGCCCAAACCATGTGAAAGGTCTTTAAGTCTGTTCTGTTTCAGGCAATGAGGTCCAAGCCCATGAATTTTAAAAGAGTATTTATTTGATTTTATTTTGAATTAGCATATTTTAATTGTACGTACTACTGGGTGTTTGTCTTAGTTAGGGTTTTACTGCTGTGAACAGACACCATGACCGAGGCAACTCTTAAAAAGGACAACATTTAATTGGGGCTGGCTTCCAGGTTCAGAGGTTCAGTCCATCGTCATGAAGGCAGGAGCATGGCAGTATGTAGCCAGGCTTGACGAGGGAGGAGCTGAGAGTTCTACATCTTCATCTGAAGGCCGCTAGGAGAAGACTGGCTTCCGTGTGGCTAGGAGAAGGGTCTCATTGCCCACTCCCACAGTGACACGCTTCCTCCAACAAGGCCACACCCACTCCAACAAGGCCACACCTCCTAAGAGTGCCACTCCCTGGGCCAAGCATATTCAAGCCACCACAGTGCTAATGTCTTATTTCTGTACACACGTAAAGTAAAAACTTGTCAAATGCAATTTCCCTTTGTTCACCTTCTCCAGCCATTCCTTCCAACTTCTTCATTGCTATTCTACACTCACAACAACTTTCCCCCAGACTTCACACAGGAGAGCATGTGGTGCTTATCATTCTATGTTTGCTTAATTTGACTTAATGTGATGTCCTTCAATTTCATCTGGTTTTGCTGTGAATGACATGATTTTGAGTTTCTTTATGGCTAACTAATACTCCATCGTAGTTATGCCACAATTACTTTATTCATTCATCTGTTGATGCTCAAGGAGGCTGGTTCCATATCTTGACTGCTATCACAGTGTCAAAGTAAACATGAACGTGCAGGAAGGCATCTCCTTCCGCTTGACTTTATTTCCTTTGGATTCACACACAACAGTAGGATAGCTGGGTCATGTGGTAGGTTTTATTTTGTTTAATTTTTGGTTTTTTATTTTTTGAGGAACTGCTCTACTGTTCTCCGTAACAGCTGACCAATTCACATCTATTCCATAAGAGTTGCCCTTTCAGCTGGGCAGTGGTGGCGCACACCTTTAATTCCAGCACTTCGGAGGCAGAGGCAGGCAGATTTCTGAGTTCGAGGCCAGCCTGGTCTACAGAGTTTCCAGGACAGCCAGGGCTACACAGAGAAACCCTGTCTCAAAAAACAAAACAAAAAGAAGAGTTAAGCTCGCCTTTCTCCATATTCTTGCCAGCATTTGTTATTTTTGGTGTTTGTTTATGTATCATACCCACTTTACTTAGGGTAAAATGGTTTCCCATTGAAGTTATGCTATGAACTATATTGATAGCTGGTGACATTGGCTAATTTTTTCATATAATTTGTTGAGCACATATATTTCCCACGGAGAAGTGTAGGTTCAGATCATTAGCCCATTTTTGAAAGACTTATTTTTATTTTTTGGCTTTTTAAGGCAGGGTCTCTGTGTAATCCTGGCTGTTCTGGAGCTCATCATGTAGATGAGGCGGGCCTTGAACTCACAAAGTCCTGCCTATCTCTGCTTCCCAAGTGCTGGGATTGAAGGCATGTGCCACAATATTTATTTATTTATTTATTATTTTTGAATTACGTGTATGTATGTGTCTGTAGGCTTCGTGTGCTATATGCATGTGGCTATGTGCATGTGAGCACAGGTGCCTAGAGAGGTGAGAAGCATAGATTCTCCTTGGAACTGGAGCTACAGATGGTTGTGGTCCACCCAGCGTGAATGCTGGGAACTGAACTTGGCTCCTCTTTGAGAGCAGTGTGTGCTCTTAACTGTGGCACCATCTCTCTAGCCTCCATTTGCCCATTTTTTAAAAACTGAATTGCTGTTGCTGCTTTTCAGTGTTTTGAGTTCCTTATACACTCTGGATTTCCTTCAACAGGTGAATAGCTGGCCAATGTGTGCTTCATTGTTGATTGTTTCCTTTGCTATGCAGATGCTTCTGGGTTTGATGTCAATCCATTTGTCAATTTTTGTTCATTTGTTTCCTGTGCTTTGGGGCTGGGGTGGGGGGCTCATATCTGAAAAAGTGTTCCCTGTTCCAACATTTGAAGCATTTTCCTTATGTTTTCTTTCAAGTGTCTTCAGGTCTTACATGTAGGTCTCCAATCCATTTTGAGTTGAGTTTTGTATGGGATGAAAAATTAGGGTCAGTCTTCCATCTTCTGCATAGGGATATCCCATTTCCCCAGCACCATCAGTTGGCAAGGTCTTCTTTTCACTAATGTATGTTTCTGGCACCTTTGTGGAGAAGCTGCTGGTAGGAGACCTATGGGTTTATTACTGGGGCTTCTAATCTGTTCCATT
>NW_022196912.1:95059066-95071428 GCF_008632895.1 Mastomys coucha | reverse complement strand
TCTCCCAGTACCATGTTGTTTTGGTTACTATTCTAGCCTTACCCATTCTTGTGCAACAGACCTTGGAAGCCGGAAACCAGTTGGTGAACTTGGAATAGAGTTACAAAAAAACCACATGACTAGAGTATGAGTTTTGTGAGGGAAGTGTCTTGGTTTCCCTTGTTGAGAAGTGTATCCCAAGGGCCCCAAACAGACCCTTTGATGCATATTTGTTTCAGAAAGTTATAAATGGGTTTGAGAAGCCATCTGACCTTTCCTGCCTCAGGTGAGCCGTTTGTGTGCCTTCTCCCTATGATGTAGTGATGGCGGCAAACTATGATCACCTCTCATTCTGTGTTAGAGCAAGGCTGGCTGTGTCTAACCTTCTACCTTGACTGGCTGCATCTGGCCCCTGTTTTGGTCTATCTCTCGGTATGAGATGTTTTAGACATTCCAGGCTCTATAGTGTCTGGTAGAACAACAAGAACCTGCGGTAGCTGGAGAACAGCCAATCACACGTGCAAGCAGATGAGTGCTCTGATGTGCCCAAACCAAGCAGTGCTGAGAACTGGGTGTAGGCTTAGATTTGTTTCAAAACCTACTTTAGTAAGGGTTCTTAAAGCCTTTAACCTCCCTTCTAGCCCACCACCTAGCAGAGGTAGTGGGAAGGCAGAAACTTCTAGTTCAACTGGCGTCAGGCTGTAATTTGCTTCCTTCTCTTTGAGCCACAGCGCTGGCTTCTCAAGCACTTTCTTTCCCTAGTACCCCTTTCAAGACTATTTGTGGAGTGTACCCATATATATTTTTTCCTCACTTCATTTCCATAAAATTAAGCCCAGTAGTATTCCCAGCGTCAGCCCACAGTCTTGGGCTCATACCTATTTAGAGTCAGTGTTTCTTTTAGTCCTGGAGAACTTTCTGTCTCCACACGTCTCTGACCGAGTCAGGTTTTCAATCTTGCCTCGTTGTGTATCTGAGAAAAAATAAACGTTACTTCACCCCTGACCTTCTCCAGGAAGCACCTTTGTTGCCAGTGGTCGAAGGAGAGAAGGTCCGTGGTTGTGTGAGGAAAAAGAGCACGCCTCTCCCCTCCTCTGTTCACTGTGAAGTTTTTTATTTTTTTCTTTTTTCTTTTTCTGGGAAGTACGGGAATCTATTTTCTTAGGGATGTGGCTCAGATATTTTTACTTCATGGAACCCAACACCTCAGATCTCCAGATTTATTTTCAGACTGGAATCTCTCCAGTGTAATGTGACAGCCTGGGTAGTATTAATCAGCCATCTCCTCTCTCTGGGTCAGCAACAGGCGTATGAAATTAGAAATCCAAATGGGGACGGTCAGGCAGTTAGACTCACCCAGGCCACATCCTTCATAGCCTTTTATCTCACTATACAGACGTGTGGAGCAACAGACTTTGTCCCCAATGAACCCAATGAATCCATCTTGTTGCAAGTGGATGTTAGTCCTGAGGACCCACATGCATACCTCCTGACCTAGATGTCTGAGCCAGAGCTGTGACCTTCAACCAGCTGACAGACGGCTACCCGCCGCTTCTGTCTACGTCCTCTAGAGAGAAGAACCCAATTACGACCGCCATTCTAACAAAAGAAAGAGGAAAGTGGAACTAGACTAGGGGAGTCAGGAGTTTCTCCAGCATTGGCAATCAGAGATTCAGCCTTGACATGGGTTGTTAAGAGAGCCTCGGGGTCCCTTCTCCAGCTAGTAGGGGTCAGTGACCTGGGAGCATAGCCACTCCTGGGGGAGGAGGAGCCGGCCAGGGAAGGATAAAGTAGAGATGGGAGGAGCTTGGGTGGCTCCCTCCTTAAGCCGTTCCAGCCAAGTGGCTGAGCTGGAGCAGCAAAGCCGGTAACAGATAAGGGACTGGTTTTCCTGTGGCCTTGTTTATACAAGCTTAGGCTCTTGTTGGCTGGTTCCTGAGGGAGGTGGGGGTAGGGCAGAAGGCAGTGTGGGGTTCCTGGATGAGGTTTGCATTCAGCTAGCCCAGGCCTTCCTTCAGGGCTTATTGAACTCACCCCTCTTCAACCCCCAGACTTTTATCCATAAGCTGGCTAGCTGGAGGTTTGAACCCTTAGTGTGGTGGGAGAGGATCCTTAACCAATGGCTGGTGTAGTAACTGCATTTTTCCTGATCTGTGCATCTGTAGGTCTCAGGGCAATTGAGAAAGGATCTCCAGCAGCAACAGAGCTAGTGATAACATGTTTACACTAACTCACGAATTCCTCGAACTCTGTTCCTTTGCCTCTCTGAAACTGCTGAGTCTGCAGTGTACCACGTCTGTGGACCTGGAAGTCTGTGAGCAAGTACCTTATGCTGTGCTAAGTAAGGCTCAGCATGGAATCAAGGCAGAACAGACCCAGTCTGTCCCTTGTGGAGATTAAAGGCAATGAAATTATGATGTGACTCATGGCCCAGTCAGGGTATGCCGTGAAAGCCTTGCTGGGGTCCTAACCGTGCGAAAGATTATTAAGCACAGCCGATGTGGAAGTGGATGCTGAAAGGTGGGCAGAACTTCCACACAGTCACCTGGGGTCCAGTGAAAGAGCCTCCCAAGCCGAGGAAAGGGGGACCTGTGAGGTGAGGGAGTGTGAGGTGCTGAGAAAGCAGCCGAGGAGAGCACAGCACAGTTGGGAGGAAGGGAGGCAGAAAGGGGACCTGGAGGAAGAGAGAGGCAGCAGTAACGGACTGCTTAGAACAGGAGGTGAGGAGCCCCCAGGAGGCCGACTGTTCTCCAAACACAAGTGGGGAGTTCTTCTCAGGTGGAGACTTCTAGAACAGAGGCTTGTCTTCTTCACCTGGTGGTCCTTCCTTGTCAAAGCTTAGCCAATGGTGTGTTCTCTGGCCAGGGCTTGAGTGGGTCTGTGGTGGCAATGGCCTGGAGATGGTGTCCAGGGAGGTCTACATCTCAAGAGCAGGACGGGTGCGGGACAAGCTGAGCACCGAGAGGCAGTCCATCAGGCAGGGTGCTTCCCCAGACACTCTGCATCTGCCCACTATCCTTGACCCACCCTCTAGGGTGCAGCAGGGGAGGTACTACAGCTCACAGACAACCGACTCAACCCTTCCATGTTCGTAAGATCATCCTCAGGACTGACTGGCCTCCTTCCCTCTGTCTTTCCTCCCTCCCATCCTTCTTCCCACTGTATCAACAGCTTTGATCCTGGTTCTTTATTGACTCTCTGACACCACACATAGTAGGTCTGTTCATTGGGTTAGACATTGAGAATAATGGGCCAAGGCATAATATCAGATCAGACTGTTGGCGTTAAACCTCCTAGCTAGCCTAGTGATCTGCAGCAAACATCTTCATCTTAGTCTCTGCGCCCACAAAACAGGTTCACAGTGACAACTGTACAGTCTGTTGGAGGATTCCGTGGCAACACTCTTAGAAAGGGCTTTGGGGCGTAGTAAGCGGCCCGTGGATGTTAGCAGCTGCTGTTTATGTGCATCGGTTGTTCACTCTGGGAAAAGAGATGGCTGAGAACATTTTTTTTTTCATTTTTGAGAAAATAATGCAACAATGAAAAGATTGCCACCCCTATCGCCAGTCTTTATTTTTCATATCCATTTCCAGTACTTACAGAGATCCTAATCTCAGAGTCCAGAGTCTAGAGAACTTGATTTTCTTTGATCTACTCCACTAAATCTGCTGTGCACAGACTCAGCAGATGATGGTGAATGTGGGATCCACCTTCGCACCCTAGCTGAGGGTGGGAGCCCAAGATTTATATTTCTCCTCAGTCTTCTATGCCTTGCCTGCCGTAGATCTGGGAACCTGTTTCTCCTCATCTGTTAAATGGGAGTAGTAGTGTGAATATGGGCAAAGAGCCCAGCACATAATAAAGGATTAGGAAATGCTAGTTCCCAGCCCCTCCCTTGGATTCGGTATGGGGTGCAGAGAATGGAAGGAACCCAGGGATGGAGAGACACGAAGCTGGCCCAAGGTCTCCTACCCCCCACTGCCATAGTTTCACAAAGGATGGGAGCCCAGGAAAGCTTAACCTGGGAGCTAGTGGGGGGCTCTGTTGTTGGGATGGGCCTACATCTTGTTGGGGGGAGGGGCCATGGGCTTATATGGGTAAGTCAGGGACGGCAGGGTTCATGAAGAGTTCAGAAAGAGCCAGGCACTGGGAGAGAGGCCACTATGATTAAGGGGAACTCATTAAAGCAGGCTGGTGGGAGCTTCCTGGCTAACCTGGTGGAGTTACCTAAGTAACTTCCCTCTACTCTCTGCCCCTACAGAACGGCTTCCATCAAATGCCAGGGGAACATTATGTTAATAACGAATAATTGCCTAGGTTTGGAGAGCACTTGAGAAACCACGGCACTTTAAAACAGTATTTTAATTTTATGTGTATGAGTGTTTGCCTGAACATATATCTGTGTACCACATGCATGCAGTGTCTGTGGAGGCCAGAAGTGGGTATCGAAGCCCCTGGAACTGGATTTATAGACAGTTGTAAACCTTTGTGTGGGCGCAGGGAATTAAACCCCATCTTCTGGAAGAGCAGCCAGTGCTTTTAAGGGCTAAGCCATCTCTCTAGCCTCAGTCAGGGCATTTTAAAGTATTCATTGTCTACTTCTAACTTCACAAGGAGGCAACAGTGTTGCTTCACAGGTAATAAGACTGAGACTTGAAACGTTGAGGAGTGGCAGGTGACATTTCTTCTGTCCAAGAACCTACAGCTGATGGGTGAGTGGGACTCCCAGGATTTTCTGCATTATTACTGCTATTCTAATTTTATATATTTATATATTATGTTTATTTGATCTTATTTATTATAATCATTGCTATTATTATTTTTATGAGTCATATCTGTCCTTGATTTCTCTATGCATCTGGGGCTGGCCTTGAACTTGCGACCATCTTTCCTCCACTTCATGGGTGCTGGGACTTTTTATATGTGTCATGTGCTATTTCTCTTGACTTTTTGTTTGCATCTATTTATTTACTTATTTATTTATTTTTATTTATCTGTTTATTTAGAGTCAGATTCTTGCTCTGTAGCCTAGGGTGACCTAGAACCATGTAGCCCAGTCTAGCTTTGAATTTGCTTCAAGCATCCTGCCTCAGACCCCTGAATGCTAGGATTATAGGTACTGGTCACCATGCCTGGCTTCCATTACACTTTTTAAAAGGACAAGTTTGGCTTTATTCCTTTGTAGACCTCTTGGTTTTGCTTTTTCAGTCTTGGGAAGTGAATTTCCATGTGACAGGGCACCCCTGGGTGCTAGTGCCCCTCAGAGGAAGAACAGAGATGCAAACAGAGTCTGGTTGGAGGGCATAGGACAGTGCTGTAGGAGTTACACTTGCTTTTTAATGGGTGACTAAGGGAGCCTTATGAGATCACACTGTCTGGGCATCAGCTGTTACTGACAGGACTGGGGCCTCTCAGCTCTGGAGTCTGTGTCTAAGAGATCACGCTAGTGAACAGTAAGCGTGGCCTTGGGGAGACAGCCCTCCCACCCTGGTGCCTTGGTTGGCTCATTCAGAAATTGATGACGTCCATTTTTCCACCCTCCCCCACCTGACATTCCAATCACCTTTGTTGACTTTCTATGTACAGGTTGGTGGAGTAAACATTTCCCAAATTCCTGGAAACCTGTCCAGCTCTGCCAGTACCAAACAGTGGCCCTGAATCTATGGGTTTGTGTTGCTGGGTCATGGGCTCATCCTGTTACATGTATCAGGGACTCTTCAGTTCCTTCTCTGAAAAGTGAGGCCTGGGGAATTTCTGGGAGCTTATCTGGGTGGTGCTGAATGAGGGGCCAGTGCAGGCCTACTGGCTACAATTATAGAGGCCAACAGAGGGAAACGGTCTGGAGAAACCCAGGAAGGTAGGGTAGGGACTAGGTTGGTGAGGAAGGAGTCAGAGCACCAGGCTAATCTGTCAGGCTTTCTTTCTAGCTTATCTTAGGAAAAGTCCCCAGGATTTTAGGGCCAGCCTCTGAGTAGGCTGGAGTCAGCTACTCGTCTTGCCTTATAGGCTTGTGGGTCGTATGGTCTGCCAAGGGAGTGGGGTCATGGCTGTGGAGGCCAATAGCCTACAGAACCTGTCTTAGGTCGATCTGAGCTCTCCCTAGGCCACAATATCTTTGCTATCTGATGCTTAGATCCCAGTATGGAAGAAACAGGCACAGACCACAGGCAGCCAGTTGTGTTCAAAGTGGTCTGTAGTGCTATAAGGGTAGCAAAGAGGGAGGGGACACAGCAGGCATGGCATAGTGGCCAAAGTATTTTCTCTGTGGTCTTTCCCATTGGGCCATTGTCTTTATTGACTGAACTATCTTCACAGCTTGGGCCATTGCCTTTCTTTAAACTGATATAAAAATCCAACTCCAGCCCAGTCGCTTCAGGAGGCCCCAGGACTAATCCTTCCTTCCTTGGTTCAGTGTAAGAAGGAGTGGAGGGCACCTGTCTCCTGGCAGATAACTGGGTCTGTTTCAGTTCTTATTCAGTGTTGGTGACTCCATTTCCCTCTGTACTCAGGGTTTCTGGCTTTTGCTGAAAAGCCCTTCAGCCGTCTTTTCAAAGACGGGTCTGTTTGGCCACTCTCTCCCCTTGAACTTGTGAGGATGTTGCTGGGATATATGAGGTCATGTTTGTCACAGCACTGTGTGAGAGAGGCCCCAGGAATATGCCAGCTTCTTTAGTTGGTTGTGGATATTTAAGGTATAAGGATATTGCTCATGAGGTCCTGGCCACTATGCCGACCCCAGATGGAACACAGTTAGGCCAGACCCGACTAGTCAGGAAGCCAGGAAAACCAGTGAACTTCTTTTTTACTTAAATCTTAACCATTGGTACACATTCAGAAACAGAATTACCAGCTCATAAGAGGCGGTTCACATCCCTTATCCAATAGCCAGGGTGCTAGAAAGGACATTGGTTTATGACCATTGCGTTTTCTTGGGAAATGTCATTAGACCCATATAGGCCACACTTGTTGAAAAATGTGACTGTGCAGCCACTTGCTCTCTGACCTTCTCCAGAAGCTTAGTGTCCTCTGAGGTGGAGGGGGTCACTGGTGGGGAAGCTTAAGAAAGGAGCTTCCCGCAGCTGGAGGCCAAAGCCTTGACCATAGAGTCTAAAGGTCCATCCAGCTGTGTGACCCGAGAAAAGCATACAAGGACTCTGTCTCAGTTTCTCTCTCTGTAAAACCTGTGCCACAAAAGGCATAAATCATGTCTCCTTCATGTCATGCTTGCGAGAACCAAACATCATCCAGAGCTGTAATGGCCTCAGGGAAAAACGTTCAGTATTTGAGCAAATGCAAGAAGATGGGACATGAGCGTAGGCCAATAGGACAGGGAGCATGGTATGAACTTTCCTGAACACAGCTCCGGGTGACGGTCCCCTCAAGCATGGACTCAACCACTTGGCTGATGACATCATTCCAGGATGTTTGGCCCAGGCAGTGGCATTCTCTGCATTTTGAGAATAGAAGTTTCTGAGTTAGAATAGATTCACAGAGGAATAATCCTTCCTTCCAGTAGAGCCCACAAACTGTGGATGCCCAGGGCCCAGAGGCCTTAGGGACAAGTGTGAAGAGCAAGGGCTGCTTCTGTGGTCAGTGCCCAGTGCAAAACTTGAGGCTTCTAATCTCCTGGAAGCTATGAGGTACACAGTCCAGAACATGTTTTTTTTTCCCCCTCTGGACAGGATTTCTGGTTGTCCTGGAGCTCATTCTATAGACCAGAGTGGCCTCAGATTCACAGAGATTCACTTGCCTCTGCCTTCCAAGGGCTGGGATTAAAAGTATGTGCCATCACCGCCCGGCTTCACAATACATTTCTTGAGCGTCTTCAGTAAGGATGAGAGCTGCAAACCAGTAGGCTGTGGCACTTGTAGCTCTGTGAACTTGAACGTGTCATTTGACCTCCCAGAGCCGTGGCTTGCACAACTGAAGGCAGGAGCTGTTGTGAGGATGACAGGAAGGGACGCTGAGATATCCAAGTGCATTTGCGCTGGCAGGTGGACAATTCTGCCAAGGGACATGCAGGGACAGCTCACCGCCTGGACTGGGCAGAGGAGAGAGGTTCCAGGATCCTCTCCATTCTAAACATGACCTTTGGGTGCTTGGGTTAGGGTGAACAGAGCAGTGGCTTGAGGCATCAGGTGGGGCAAGGTGAAACCTGAGTCTAGTTCTCGTTTATATTCTTCAACGGCCTTAAAATTTTACGTTTATTTATTTATTTTTTTGAATGTGTGTAGGGGAGCACATGTAGAGGTCAGAAGACAGCTTGTGAGGATTGGCTCTTCCACCATGTGGGTCTAGAGGATCACACTCAGGTCGTCAGGCTTGGTGGCCGCTGAGCCGGCTAGCTGGCTCTCCAATAACTTTTTGGTGGCCATTCTAAGAGAGACAGATCTGAAACCTCTCAGTCTATTTCTAAGTAGTCCAGCAGACCTTATCCCTGTTCCTAACAGGAAGGATAAATGACAATTAATTAGTAAAACTGAGACTGTCAAATGTTGTTGACATTATTATTATTAATTTAATATGTTTTCTTTTTCTTTTTCTTTTTCTTTTTTAAGGGGGAATCTGGCCTGCTCTAGTGTATGGTGCGAGCCATTTGCTGGCCCGTCAAGTTTGATGGGAGAGCTTAGAGACTGTTACCACATGCAAGCTTACAACACAAAGGATTATTTGCAGTGGTGGAAGACCTTATGGCCAGGGGAGGATGAATTCTGGTGGAGGCTTTTGAATTCTTCAGGTGAAATGCAGAGAAGTTCCCTCAGGGGAGGAGTTACGGTACAAGAAAGTGCCTTGCCCCCCAACCCCCACCTTCGAAGGGCTCAGGCAAGACAATGTGAATCTGCAAGACACGGTCACCAAACAGGTCCCCTCTGTGCTTCTGATGGTCCAGCTAATGAGGTGACATGAAGGGTGCTGTGAACAGGTCTCATAGGTGGACAAGGGCGTGGGCCACACATAGTCACTCATATATACTTCTGGGGTGTATACAGAATGGATCTGTTACTCTGGAAGATGGATGACCACCCCCTACCCCACGTCCCACTGCATGCTGCTCTTGAAGGGTCTCTACTCACAGACTGAGGCTAAAATGTGGGTTTGTAATGAATAGCCTGATGTGTCTCAAGGATGCTGGTTGTGAGGGCCTATAGTTTCTGCCCTGAAATCCACTTTTACTGACTTGGCTTCAGCTTCATTGGTGGATCTTACTTTCCATATGCAGTGTTCTTACGTGTCTTAGTCCTTCCAAAACTAAGAAGCATGAACATCAGGGTGGCAATACTTAGATTCAAGTATGGGCTCTGCAGCTCACTAGTGTGATTTGGACAAATTAATCTCTCTCCATCTTTGGCATGTGTATGTTTGTGTAGTCTCTCTCTCTCTCTCTCTCTCTCTTTCTCTCTCTCTCTCTCTCTTTCTCTCTCTGTGCACATGTACGTACAAGTTCATGTGTACATGCAATGTCTCTTGATGAACAGTGAGTTCACTGACTATAGCTAGTCGGACTGGTCAGCTCCTGGAAACCTTTGTCTCTGAGCACTGGAATGTCTGGTTGTCATGCTCATTTGCATGAGTTCTGGGGATCTGAACTCTAGTCCTTATACTTGTGTGATGAGTGTTTCAACTGTTGAGCCATCTCCAAACCTGCAATTTAGTTTTCTCTGTAGAACGGAGATGATGCCACCCCATAGACTCAGTTTGAGGATTAGGCGACGGTTTGTAAAGCTTTTAGAGGAATGCCTAGCACATGGTGGATGCTGAGCACAGCAGGTGGCATTAGGTTACTGGTGTCTCTGTGTCCTCTCCTTTCTCCTGAGTCATTTTAGCTTGCAGCCTATGCACAATGTGTCCGTGTAACTTGACATTCTATTTTGTGGTTCTCTCTGACCCCTTGACAGCTCATAAATTCCGTGTGTATAGAAGCTGTCCTGACCTGAGTACATGATAGCTGTCTGAATCAGTTTCCTGTATGGAGGTACCTAAACCTGTCTGCTGCTGTGGCTGTTCTAGGAGAGATGGCTCCTCTTAAGCAGGTGATCCCAGCCCTACCTACCTGCGGGCACATCCTGTGTATCTGCCTTCAGATGTGTCCCCGAGAATAGAACTGTTCCTATGGCACACGAGGCAGAGGCTCTTTGGAGAACAGCTGGGATGGTTTTCGGTTGTGGTCGGTGTCTGGTAGCCTTGAGGTGTCCATGACTATCTGAGGCTCTCATTCTGCATGGTAGGCAGGCCAGAGTCCGTCCATGTGTGTCTACAAAGGATATGCAACTGACCGTCTTCTCATTCATTACTTACTTTATTATGCCCTGTCATTAAAAAAGATGGAAAATAGAGATAGGATAAATAGAAATACAGATTGGATTTTGGCAGCAGCTATCTTCCTGAAACCCAAGTGGACTGTGTAGGAATGTTGTATGTTTACCAAGAATCTTAAAAAGGTTCACATCTTGAATATCATCTGATCAGTTCTTGAAAAAAATACATCTATCTTGGTTAGGGTTTCATTGCTGTTAAGAGATATCATGAGGTACAACATTTAATTGGGGCTGGCTTATGGTTTCAGAGCTTTAGTCCATTATCATCGTGGTAGGAAACATGGCAGCGTCCAGACAGACATGGTGATGGAGAAGGAGCTGAGAGTCTTTACATCTTGTTCTAAAGGCAGCCAGGAAGAATTTCTTTCTCTCCCCCCGACCCCCTTTGGGTAGAGCTTAAGCATAGGACTTCAAAGCCCACCCCCATAGTGATACACTTTCTCCAGCAAGGCCCATACCTCCTAATAGTGTCACTCTCTGTGGGCCAAGCATTCAAACACAAGGGTCTATGGGGGCCAAACCTATTCAAACCACTACACGGTCCTAAGGACGTGCTGTAGAATTTTCAAAAATGCTCTCTGCACAAAGGTGTCTGCTGTGAAGCTGTTTATGCAATGCCAGGAGCAATGGCAGCGTCCAGCATCTCAGATAAAGTTGTACTGAAATTATAGGCATGTCAGTTCTGGC
Organism: Mastomys coucha; assembly: GCF_008632895.1. Classification (NCBI taxonomy): domain Eukaryota; kingdom Metazoa; phylum Chordata; class Mammalia; order Rodentia; family Muridae; genus Mastomys; species Mastomys coucha. The sequence continues at coordinate 95,060,446 of NW_022196912.1, read as the reverse complement.
AGTTTCCATCCTTTTATAGGTTTGTGAGCAGTTTGAAAAGTTAGGAGAATGAAGATTCCCAGCCTCTGCCACAAGCAATTCTGATTTAATGGGTCTGGGATGGGGTCCAGAAATCCATATTTTCAACATGCCCTATATGACTCTACTACAGATGTTCTGTAGATCAACATTTGGAAAACTGATAAACTTAGTGGGATTTTGCCATCATTTAAAATGATGTTTATAGAAAGATTACAATAGTGTGGAGGAATGTTTTATAAATAAAAAAGTATGTAAAATTGTATATGTTACTCTGTATCCAATTATGAAATAGTTATATAAAGCAAAGTAAAAATACACAAAAGGGTAAACAGAGGTGGCCTCAGGGTGGTTGATAAATGGAGATTTTTTTCTACATTCTCTAAAATTTCCAAAAGTAAAATAAGAAATTAGAAAAAGCTCAAATCCATAGGGCTGGAAAAGTTGCTTAGTCAGTAATGTGCTTGCATGTGGACAAGAATGTAACCCGCAGAACCCACATGAAGAAGCGAGGTGTGGTGGCTCAGGCTGGTAAGCCCAGAGTTTGGAAGGTGGAAACATGTGTCTCTGGAACATGCTAGCCAGGTAACCTAGCAAGTGACCTTGTGTGGGGGGGGATCAAAACAACAAAACAAAAAACCCCAAACAAGCAGGATGGATGCTGCCTGCAGAAGGACTCCTGAGACTGACCTCTCCTCCGCATATGCATGTACATACATGCATACGCACACCATACACACTACATACACCACACATACACAACACCACACACACACCCCATATACACATGGCACACACACATATACACACACCACATACACCACACACCACACACACACGCATACATACACACCATACATACCACACACATATACACACCCACATACACCACACACCCCATACACACATTGTACACACACACATACCATACATACCACACATACATACACACACATACATACACCCACATACACCACACACACAGCACCACATACCCCATACACACACTGCACATATACATAAACACACATCACACATACCATAGACACCATACAACCACACACACACCATACACCCCACACCCCACACATACACGCACACACACCATACACACCACATACACCACGTACCACACACACACATACATACACCACACACACCACACACACACACATATACACACACACCACATACCACATATATCATATACACACACATATCATATACACCACACACGCCATACACATACATCACATACCACACACACCACACATACCATCATACACACCACACACAAACACACACACACACCACATACCACATAAACCACACACACCACATACCACACACACACATCACATA
>NW_022196912.1:95058046-95059056 GCF_008632895.1 Mastomys coucha | reverse complement strand
ACACACCACATACCACATAAACCACACACACCACATACCACACACACACATCACATACCATACATACCACACATACACACACACCACACACACCACATACCATACACACCACACACACACACATACATACACCATACACACCACACACACCACACACATACACCATACACATACACCATACATACCACACATATCACACACATACACATACCACATACCATTCACACCACACATACACACACACACACACCATACACACCACACACACCACATACCATACACACCACACACACATACATGCACCATACACACACACACACACCACCATACACATACATACACATACCACACAACCCACATCCCACATCCCTCCCACACACAAGACACACTCATACCATACACCATAACACACATGTACCCCACATACCACACACAAATACACACACACACACACACACACACACACCACATAATAAACTGGGTGTGGGGGCAAACACCTGTTACTGCTTGGAAGCTGGAGGCAGGAGAATCAGAACTTCAAGGTCAATCACAGCTCAACACTGAGCCAGCCTGGGCTACATGAGTCCCTGTCTCAAAACATAACAAAAGCCATAAATCTGCTATTTGAAAACATTTTTCTTGAAGCAAATTAAAGGATGTTTTGTTACCTTATTTCCTGGACTTATAGGGTAGGCACAGGGAGGGAGGTTTCATTTTCTTTGTAAATAATCTGAAACTAGCCAACATTGGAACATCTTCAGTTGGGCCCCAAGTCCCCATGGAAATGCTTTTGCATGCAGCTGCACCCCAGACATTTTGTAAGCTTTCTGGAGTTCTAGAAGGGCACTACCATCCCTTTCATTCTCAATAAGATAAAATGGACTCTTAGGGACTGATAACTCAGCAGTAAAACGTGAGCTTAGCATGTACAAAGCCTGGGTTCAGTCTCTGCCAACAATAGATGAAGAGTAAGCAAACTAATATATATATATATATATATATATATATAT
>NW_022196912.1:95015232-95058036 GCF_008632895.1 Mastomys coucha | reverse complement strand
TATATATATATATATATATATATATATGCACACATAAGTAGTGAATAAGTGTTGAAAGATGTTCTCTCCTCTCTCTCTCTCCCTCTCTCTCTCTCTCATTCTCATTCTCTGTCTCTCCCTTTCTCTCTCACTCACTCATTCTCATTCTCTCTCTCTCTCTCTCTCTCTCCCTCTCCCTCTCCCTCTCCCTCTGACTCCCTTTCCCTCTCCCTCTCCCTCCCTCCCTCCCTCCCTCCCTCCCTCTCTCTCTCTCTCTCTCTCTCTCTGTTTCTATCAAACTCAGGAACATATGCCTCTGCCTGCCTGCCTCTGCCTTCTGAGTGCTGGGCTTAAAGGCGTGTGTGCCAACACCACCTGGCTGTTTTTAAGCTTCTTTAGAAATTACAGGTTGTATAAGATAAGGAGATCTTGCCTTAAGAAGTTATACATAAGAAAACCAAAATCATTCTCTGAAAGATGCATGGACTGCAGGAGAAACCACACAAAGGTCACTATGGCCTAAAAAGTAGAGATGAGTTGCTCTGGGGGCAGAGGTCTGGGGTAGGGAATTGGTACCCAGTCTCTCTGTCTGTCAGCTACGAGGGCATTTCTCCTTAGCTGGTGTGTGGCTGTTTTCTGCATGTCTTCACTCTGTAAAGGGTAATATTTAAATCTCTTCTTAGAAGGATACTACTTCTTCATCAAGATTTCATCTGGGTCATCCCATTAAGGACCCGATCAGTCTGTCAACTATTCTGATGTGCCAGCCCGAGGACCTGACTTTGGATCTGCAGCACTCACATGAGAAGTGGCCCATGGTGGCCCATGTCTGTAATCCCAGCTGCAGGGTGGGGAGAGGAGCGTGGTGCCAGGAGGTGGGGTAGAGGAGCACAGAATCAAGACTATCTGGCTGCTTGCTGGCCAATAAGGCTGGCTAATCGGACTGGCCAATCAGGCTAGCCAATTAGCCAGATTTAGTGGGAGACCCTACCTCAAAAAATAAGAAAAGAAGGAGGAAGCCATCACTAACCTCTGGCTCCTACATGTTCACCCTGTCACATGTCCACATACATACATATACCATAAATGATCTTTTCTCTAAATAGGTATGTGTGTGGTGTGTATGTATATATGTGTGTGGTATGTATGTATATATGTGTGTGTTTATGTATGTATGTGTGTGTTTCATATATGTGTATAGGTTTATGTGTGTGTGGTGTGTATGTGTGTAGTATGTATGTGTGTGGTGTGTGTGTGTGTGGTGTGTATATGTGCATGTATGTGGTTTCTGTGTGCATATGTGTATATGTGTGGAGGTTGATGTCAAGAATCTTCCTCTGTCACTGTTCTACCTTATTCTTTTGAGGTAGGGCCAGTTAATCAATCCCAGAATTCCCTGGTACATTTGGTCTCACTACTTAGCTTGCTTCAGGGGTGCCCTGTCTCTGCCTTCTGAGATTGGAATAATAGGAGAGACTGCCATATCATCCAGTGTTTATGTGGGTTTTGGGGACCCAAACTTGTGTCCCTTTACTTGTGGGGCAAGTGCTTTAGCCTCTGAGCTGTCTCCCAGTCCTATTGTTTTTCTTGAGACAGTGTCCTATGTATCCCAGGCTGGCCTCAAACCTGCTATTTAGCCAGCCCTTGAAATAATTGCTTTAAGCAGCTGCATACTTTTCTGTAGAACATACATATGGTATATCATTTAATTATTCTCTCGATAATTGTTATTTATGTTATTGTTCTTTTTCTCAAACTATGATAAACACAAGCACAATGAATATATCTGCTTATTTGCCTTTGAGAGCTTGTGTAAATAGATACCTGCAAAATAAATTCTTATGTACAAAGTAACCAGGACAAAGGGGATTTCTATATGTTTAAAATATTGATACATTTTGCAAACTGCTCTAAAGAGTGACTATTAGTTTACTTGCCAGGTTATATGTCTGTCATTTTAAAATTTATTACAGTGCTAAGTAAGGCCTGTCACTTAGAGCCCAGGAGTGGGCACAGAGGGACAAAGAACCTTCTGTGCTTGTTGTGGGAGATGTGAATTTTATGACCCTCTCCTTCCCTTGGTCCAGGCTCTCCAAGACCTCCTCTGATGTATGGGCAGCTCCTAGGTGAGGCCACACCCTAGTCACGCACCCTAGGGCCAGAGTAACCACCTTAGAGTTCCTTCATTCTTGATGCCATTGATCATTCACCCAGTAGGACTACTCTCTGCCACCTAGGTATGTTCAAAGAGGAATACACAAATAAGAAGAGGCGAGGAGCTAAGTTTGGAGGGCTTTGAATACTAAATCAGGGGATTTCCCCCATTAGGGAACAATTCCTTTGGCTCCCCAAAAGGAACTGGGTAAATGAGGCAGAAACATCAGAGAAATAAGACAAGGAGCGCACCACAAACCTTCTTAAGTCATCAACCATAACCTTATTAAAAATGTTTTAAAAAAATATGCAAGTTTAACTACCAGGAAACCTGTCAGTTCCCCTTCCCCTGGGTTTATTACAGGTTGTATTAGAATGGTCCTCTTACAAAGTAATGAAATGTAAATGTGGCTTTTAGGTATGTTAATGCTTTAGGCTGGCTGAACACCAATTTCCCAGCCAACTCTGCTCAGAGGGGCTATGAAAACCCAGTAAGCATAGGAAGGAGAGGGCAGACTTGAGTTCCCTATCCTAGTCTGAGAAAGTTGGGATCCCCAGAGGGGATCTTCAGCCTTTCGTTTGTTACTAGGAAGACTGGAGTAGAAAACACTGTCTTGCCCCCAGAGCCACTGAAGTGCACAGTATGTAACATCTGTACAAAAAAAAAAAAGTGTGTTTGCTTTCCAAGGAGAAATTTAGAATAGGGTGAGATAAATAAGGAAGACTTTCAGGTTCTGGGCATTCCAGAAGGAAATTATAAAACACATAGTAGGTGTTTTAGGTGGGAGAACAATTTAATTGTGTGAATAGTGTTACCTGGTTAAACTTAACTTCTTCTGTAAGTCTGAGAACACTTTGGAGCCAAACCTAAACTTGGCAATAAAATATGACCCACCTGGAGAGGCAACTTGCAGTCTGCACTGAGCGTCCCTGACAGGACGGCTGCAGGACATGAAATGTGATGGCAAGGGCCTGACCTAAGGGGTGTGTGTGTGTGTGTGTGTGTGTGTGTGTGTGTGTGTGTGTACTCTGATTTGTGGCCCCCTAGGAGTTAGAATGAGAGACTGTTAATTTGTGTTCATAGTGCTGTCTGGCAGATGGCACTGTGGGTAACAGCATTGAAGTTATGTCCTTCGTGAGAATGGCTTTAAAATCAAGCTGTGGGGTCAGCATTGTGGCACATACCTTTAATCCTAATACTCAAGGGACAGAGTCAGGAGGAACTCAGTTAAGTTGGAGGCCAGCCTGGTGTACACAGCCAGTTCCAAGCCAGAGAGGGCTACACGGTACGATCTTGTCTCAAAACAAACAGATAGACAGACAGTCAAAACCCACAACAAAGCCAAAATCCCCAAGTAAGCAACAAGACAAAAAAGACAAGCAAGACAACGATAAACAAACCCTTGTGGAAGATGGAAGTCAGATGGGAGAGGCTCAAGGAGGGGAACACTGGAGGAAGGGCGGGATTGAACTGGAAGTGGGGGTAGATGGTGGCAAAGTGACATCTCAGGTCAGGTAGATGGCCAGGGTTGGGCCTAGCGGAGGCCCAGACTTCTTAAGGAGCGTAGAGTCCTGGAGAGGAGCCTTCAGTTTGGGCAGCACAGCCTGGCTCCCTAACCTGGCCTTTAACCTATCTTGGTTTTCAGCCATTCATTCCCCTTTCTGCCCGAAGAGGAAGAACCACAGAAAAAGAAAGATCCCCTCGCCCACTTGATGTGGCAGCAAGAGGAACTTGGATGTGATTTGGATTTTTTAAAAAAGAAATCTTGCTTTGGTGTGGCCCAATGTAGCTTTCACTTGCAGGTCTGACTGCAACCACAAGTGGCTACACCTCTGAAGGGACTCTTGGCAGGGACCTCTGAGGCTGGGGTTTCCCCCTCCCCAGCCTTGTGACTCCTCAGGTGCCTCCAGTTATCTCTAGAGCCACTGGAGACTTCTTCAGGCAAAACTGAAGTACCTGACACAAACATTCGACAAAAGCAAGCCCATGGGGCTGGGGGTGGGGATAGAAGGCTACAACCAACAAGGAATTCTCTTCAGAGACTGAAGGGCAGAGACAGAAGTTATTTTTTAAAAATGCATTAGTATTTTAGTTAGGTGGTGGTGGTGGCGCATGGAAGCACTTGGGAGGCAGAGGCAGGCAGATCTGGGTTCGAGGCCAGCCTGGTCTACATAGTGAGTTCCAGGACAGCCAGGACTATACAGAGAAACCCTGTTTTGAAAACAAAACAAAACAAAGCAAAACATCAGCCTTCTAAATATGTGGGCTGGATTCTGTTCTAGTCTTGGCTTATCTCTTCACTCTTCAGACCTCTCCCCCGCTCCCTCCACAAATTAATGGTTACCACCCCATCCTTCCTTCCCTCCCCCTGAAGCCCTTCTTCCCATGTGTCCTTCTTACTTTTGAGCATGCTTGTGACCTATTGAGTTTAATTAGACTTGTTTTCTTGAGTATGGGGGGGTGATAAATCATGAAACACGGGTGGCTCCTTTTGTGGCTCTAGTACTGAATGCAGAAAGTGACACCCTCTTCCCCCAGAGGTCATTAACTGTCAGGAGTCCCTCAGGCAGGGGTGGGGCCTCAAGAGCTCCTTTCCAGATGAAAATTCAATGGACCTAGTGTTGTGCGGGTCTTGTATGGTAGCCATAGCTGCGGCTGAGTTCATGAATTCACAATTCACGTCATGTCCAAAAGATGCCTTTTTTTTGTGGCACACCTCCCTATCCTCCAATCCCTACGCTCTTTTCACCTCTTCTTCTGAGATATTTGCTGCCCTGTTTGGGGTCAATCTCCCTTCTGTTACTTTTAGCTTCTCTTGAAGCCCGAGTGAAGTGGGGCGGAAGATGGGGCTGCCATAGATGCTAAGAGGAGTATCGAGCAAAACGGTGAGAGGATGATGCTGTCTGCTCATCACCCAGAACAGGAATCTGCCTTCCTACCTGCTTTGATTCTGTTTTACTGGAGGAGAGGACCTGCTGTATATCAAGGCTCTTTATTCCCATACTTCTCTGCTCTAGGCCCTTCGAGTACAGCCCAAACTTCAGTGGCAAAGAAGGGCCACGTTTCAGTAGCATGAACAAGGACATTTTCTTTCTTGTTCTGACGATGGATGAAAATATCTTCCCTTAGCTGGTGTGGCTACCCTGAACATATCATCAGTTAAGGCGAGAGATGGCGGAGGAGTTAGAGTATCTCTTACCTGATTGGCTCGGGACCACTTGCAGTTCATTGGTCAGAGTCATTCAGACGTTTCTCTTCCAGCTGCGAAGCATTCTGAGAAATTCAGGGGCTTCCACAGATATTTAGTGGGTGTGGATGGACTCCCTGCATTTTCCTCATCTCTGAGATGGATGGTTGAACTGGATAACCTACCTCCAAGAAGGTACTACTCTTGCCTTCCAGGATTGTGTGAGCCAAAGGCTCGACACCTAGGCAGGTGACAGTGTTCCAGGCGACTGTTCCCGTCCTAAATAGCAACTTTATTTCCCCATTCCTTCTCAGACCCTCTCTGAATTCTTTTCCTTTTGAAACACCCCCCCTTGAGCTTCCAAGACCCAAATATTTCCAGCCTGTGAGACCAAACAGCCTTAAATGTCACCAGATCAATGCAAACATTTTACTTTCTGAAAGAAAGGGGACTTTTCTTGGAGCAGGACAGAAATGAAGTGTTGACAGCCAGGCTGCTACAGACTGGGACCACCTGGAACCACCTGGAACTACCTGGCCTAGGGCTCCACCTCCTCTTTGGCATCTCTACAAAGGAAGTAGAAGCAATTCTAAAAGATTCCCTCATTTGATTTCTTTCTTTGTTTCTATCCCATTCCCAAATGTGGCGAGATCCACACTGATCCTTAATATGAATGTGTGTGTGTGTGTGTGTGTGTGTGTGTGTGTGTGTGTGTAGCTGGGCACATGAACACACCTGTGATCCCAGGAAAGTGGCAAGATGAAGCTTGAGGCCAGCCTGGGTGACTTCAACCATCTCTCCAGATAAAAGTATGAAGGGATGGAGTACCTTAGCCATAGCTTGTTTGCCAAGGTGTTCCAGGGTCAGTCTCCAGTATAGGGATGTGTAACTTATACACACTGGAGAAACACTGTCCTATTTGACAGATCAGGGATGTGCCAGAGTCTCAGTATTTATGCTGAATACTGAAGGATGTTTGGCAAGCTCTCTCTCACAATCTCAGGAGGAAGGATTGAGGCCTAGCCATGCCTTTGATAGCATCATGTCACATGCTGTCACTCTGACCTCAGGCAGACTCCAGTTGTGATAACTAAACTTCTGTCTTCCTCAGGAGTCTGGAACACCCCCATCCCCACCCTGCAGAATCTCTGCTCTTTTAGAAGAGATCCTTCTGGGTTCACCACAGCTGCACTCATGAACTCTGCAGGAATGTCAGGGGCCTCTGGGCATTGCCATTTTTAAAAAACACCTCTGAATAGCCTGTCAGCTGGGCACTACCCCAACTGTGTCAGAGGCTATGGACTCCCAGTGTTCCTCAGCTGCTAGAAGTTCTTGGACATTCCCTTTTATTAAGAGGTGCCGTCTAAGTGTCTCCCCTTGAGCAGGATGGTAAAGCTTTGATCAGTGAAGCATGCAGAGGTGATATTCTGTGACTTTTGGGGTTTGGTCATACAAGACCCCACAGCTTCTGTCTGGCTCTCCTGGAATGCAACTGGGGGACCCAGGCCCCCGACAGGCCACAAGCAGTTCTTCAGTCCTGGGGGAACTAAGTGTCAGAATCGAGGAATTCTGAGAGAGTCCATGAAGAAGGCTATTGATGCGTCTGGATTCCAGTATTTTACACCCCTACCCCCTGAGGACATGGTTGAGGGAGAGGGCTATCCCTGCAGGGCCCTTTGTAAACGTCTGACTCTGGAATCTGTAAATAGGAGAAAATGAATGGGTCTGCTACAGCACCCAATTTGAGGTAGTTTAATGCATAGCCATTGATAACTGGAGAGCTATCTTGTTCTCCAGCCATTAATACAAGCGTGGATGGGATCACATGTCAACTTCCAGGAGCTACGTCTATAGTGCTTAGTCCTATCCAGCTCTCTAATGACAATGTAGAGGGTTCAACAACCTCCCCATCAAGAAAGACAACAGAAGAATTATTGGGAAATTGAGGGTGTTACAAATGGAATTAGGGAAGCAGGGCACAGGTGGAAATGAGTTGGCTGGATGGTCAGAACCTAGGTTCTCCCACCTGCTGGCCCAGCTCTCCTGGCCAAGGCAAGGCCTGGCCTCTTACCCACAATTCCTCAGGAGCCTCCGTGCTTTTGCTCCTGCTGTGTTCTCCAGGATACTCTGAGTATCTTACACCCATGGAGGCCTGCCATTCTGTGGCCAGTTGACATGGAAACACATCTCTGTTGTTCTCCATGAAAATCAGCCCCTTACCAACTTTTCAAGTTCCTCGTTATCATTTGGTCTCCTCTGTAGGCCCAGTAATCCTTATTGGCACAATTACGTTTACAACCCAGCCAGTGATCCTGAGATCACTCCAAGCATCTCTCCTAATTTTTAGGGCCCCTTTTTTACAACTAGAGGGGAAGCCCTAAGTACACAGAGACCAATGCCATGCTTGCCTGATGCTTTTACTCGGCCTCTCTGCTCGGATTCCCGTTTATCAACCCACTGCATCTCTCATGTGTCCCTGTTACTTGTAGTTTATAGAACACCACCATGCCTCTTATCTCTGGCCATCAGTCCTCCTCAGTGATCTCGTTATTTCCACTGATTCAGGTGAAGCTGGGCCGGGTGTGGGCTTTATTTAGATCATCTTTATTATACCTGTGGGTAGATTTTGTAAGCAGGCCTTAGCACAGGTTGACTTGTGGGTTTCCTTTTTAAAAGGTCAGTGTGAAACAGGAAGTGTGACTAAGAGTCTTCCTCCATGAAACCTCATTTCATTAGCTGGAAAAGGCGTCTGTCGTTCCTCCCCTTCCCCCTGCACTTACTCATGGCCCAAATAGACACATTTCAATACAGCACATATTTCCCAAAACACTGGAACGTGCAGACTAAGTCTCATGTACGCGGTGAGTAGTTATTTATCAGGCTTGCTCCGTCTGTGGTCCCATTCTCACGCCAGCTCCTGGAACAACCATCACACTCTTTACAGAATCCAAAGACAGGCAGGTCCTCGAGAGATCTGGGTTGAGCAGTGGGGACTATAAAGCCCAGGAGCTGGGGCAACAGGCAGTGCTCATCCCTAGAAGGGCAGAACAAGAGTGGGAAATAGAGCCATCTGCTGACTCCCAGCTACAGATGCCAGATTCAACCACATGTCATCTTTGAGCATCCACAAGGGCCTCTGCATATTTCTTCTCTCGGGACAGTGGGGCCAGTATCCTGGGCAATTTAGTCTAAGATTCCTGGCTGGGGAGGATGGGGGGCAAGTCTCTCTGGGAGACAGTAGTTGCTGTCCTTGGACTTCCTGGTTTGTAGCCTACCTTTCTTCCTTTCTTTCCTTTCTTCCATAAAATAGAAAATTAATACTTACCCCATAGGGTTATTATGAAGTGAAAATAAATGAACACACACGAAACCCAGAGAGCAGCCTTCCTGGGCCATGGCTCTGTCAGTGCTAGCTATTATTATTCTGGTGGGTTGGTTAGCTTTCTTCCATTCTATTCAACTTGAAAAGAATCTGGCACCAGCCAAAGCCTTTGCTCTGAACATGGCACATTGAGGCTCCACCCTAGCCCTGGCCAGTCTCTCAACAGTCAGCTCTTTCTTCAGAGCTAAAAGAAATTATGTAGATGATTCAATGCAGAGTCAACACTTGTGTGTGTGTTTGTGTGGGGATGGAGGGGGGTTTAGTTATGACATGCAGCAGCAAGCCCACCTCTGAGACTGCCTATCTCAGAGCTGTGACTAACATCCACTCCCCAAAGACTTTTTCAGTGTCTGTTCTGGCCACTAAAGCTTTTAACGGGAGTGTGGATGGAGGGTCAGGGGCCAGGGCTTCATCTGCTTGATCGCATGCATGGAGAGAGTATGAGATATTGGGACTAGGGGCCACAACCCAGTTCAAGTGTTCTGAGTGTTGGATTGACTTTACCTTCTTCTCAATGCCTTTGTTGAGAAATTCCTCCGGTTTAGATGTGAACCCTAAAAGGCTTGTGGACACTTTTGTACTTTGGGCTGCTTCATTTTGCACAATAGTTTCCTGGGGTGGGGGGGGGGAGAAAGAAAATGCAGCCTTGCCACAACAGAGGAAGGCTAGACTGCAGCAGGACAGGGCGGGGGTGGGGAGGTGGGCTGTGGGTCAGTAGGATCGGGTACTAGAGGATGAACTGGAGATGTGGCTGCTGAGAGCATGAGGAACCCAACAGGGCCAGACTTCCCTGCTGTGTGCACCCGTCTGTGTACTCACTCCTAAGGCCAGTGTGAACCTCTGGGTTCTGTGTTAGACCCCAACTGTTTGCATATCTGGAATCAGAACTCTCCTCCCGGGAGAACGAAGGAGGTGTTTCCCAGCTCAGAGACTGTCTTTGCACTATTGTCTCCACGTGGGAGTACGTTCTTTTCTCAAATGTTCTTGATCAATGGCTATGGTTGGCTGGCTTGTCTGTATAAGTGGAAGTGTTGATGGTTGCTTAGAAACCTATTCTGTTCCTACAGGGGTCAGAATAATGTTTCAGTACCTTATGGATCTGTACATAGAATTCATCCCATCTTAAGATGAAATAGCAGAACTTTTTGTTTGTAAGAAAAACTTTTATTGATTGCTACTGATGTGCAATGAAGTAAAATTCCTGAACAAAAACTGGTTTTTAGAGGGTAAGCTTTGGCATGGGGTTGCTAGATATTTCCCACTTATTACCAATCTAGTATTTTGAAACTTGATGCCTTGGTCTCCCCAGTTTCTATTTTTATTTCAGAGTTTCTTGTGCAGATCTTAGAAGAAACAGCAGGGGGAGAAAAGCAGGTGTTGGCTTAGGGCCCTGAGCTGGGAAGATGTAGACCTTTGCAGCTCTCCACCCCCTAGCCCCCTAACATCTTCTGAGCTTGAGAAAAATAGCTCTCAGCAGCTTGAGCAGCTCTGGAGCAGCCCTGGTTTGCTGTAGTAGCCCCTTGCTCCCAGCTCCTGCTTGCTGGTTTCAGTGAAGATGAGTAGAGGTGGGAGCGCTCTCCCTGTAGGCCACACTGCTGCTCTTTCCCAATTAGTTCCCCCAGGGAACAAAGCCTTATTTCTTTCCTCTCTTAGTTCCCAGGCACTGTCTGGGGGGGAAAACAGTCCCTTGGCAGCTCAGGGGTTAAAGAGAAAACACAGCAAGAGGGGGAAACAAGCCAGACAGCTGCAGCGGCTCCTCAGAGCCCACTCTAGGCTAAACAGAGGCCCCAGCAACTCCTTGGAGACTTGAACCCTGGGCGATGGAATTTTCCCTTGCGTGGAGGCTATTGTCCTCTGGAAAGGACCAGGGCCAGAGAAGGGCCTGGGGAGCATGGATTCCCCCCCACCCCCCGAAGTGGCAGCCAAGGAACTCCTGAGAGCCCAAGGGCTCTGTCTCACCCAGCTGGGCTTGGGTGAAAAAGCAACTGGGGTGCAACCCACCCCTCATCCTTTCAGAAAAAGGGGGGCATTGTGAGGGCGGGGGTGCTCCAAAGGTCTGGGCACCAGTTGTTGCCCTACCCCTCAGCCCCAACCAGCCAGTCACTGGAACAGAATGAAAGGCTTGGTTCCCTTGGTAACCAAAGGGTCTATGGTTTTTCACAGAGTACAAGATGGGCTTGGGGGAAAGACGGGAGGTGGAATTAGGGGTGGGGAATGGAGGAGAGGGCAGACAGGGAGGGGCAGCCTGTTTACTATAGATGTTTGAGTTTGACTCTCAAGGGACGCTTTTGTAGGTTCTGGCCTGGGAAATATAGGATACCCAGAGTGTGGTGAATGCTCTCAATGGTGGCTTAGTTCTGAGGCACCAAAATGTTCTGTAATAGGAATGTGTGTGTGTGTGTGTGTGTGTGTGTGTGTGTGTGTTCCCGCCCGCATGCACGCGCACGCAGGCCTCTTGTGGACCTCAGGAGCAGCATGGAGGAGTCCCACCTTCAGAGGTTACCAGGCAGGCCCTCTGTTGCAGTTGGAGCCCCTGAAGGTGCTGAGCGAGGCTCAGGCTCATCAAGAGCTATTTGTGAGGCTGAGATTAGAACAGCAGGCGCCTGTCTCTGGGTCTGATCTTACTGGACCAGACAAAGCTATTTTTAATATCAGGCAGAAGAGTTGTTGAAACGTGGACAAAGAGCAGAACCTGGCTAACTTTGTCTCAAGCACCAGGCTTTGTGAGAGGGGCTTAAAAGCTGTCCACATGCTGGACACAAGCATCGAGGCTCAGTGAAAAGAAGAGATAAGAACAGGAGACTTGGTCCCAGGTCATTGGGATGAGAGATCCCAGGATGTCCATAGGGGTGCAGAGGGAAGTATGTGGGATTCTTGGTGTGATCCTCTCTGGGACCTTAACCTGTGTGGCTCTGACTTGGCATTGACAGACAAACCTTCTATAATGTCTCTGAAAGTGTGACATCTTCCAAAGGAGACTGAGGGTGCATAGTAAAAGAGCATGCATGAGCAATGTAAATCAGCATACTATTTAGGAGTTTTTAAAATATGTACACATGCACACGCATGGGCTCGTGCGTGTGCACACACACACACACACACACACACACACACCTCAGGGGCTGGGGATGTAGCTCAGTAGGTGGAGTGTTCACCTAGCATTCAGGAAACCCCGGGTTTGTACTCTAGCACCACACACACTGGGCTTGATGGTACAAGCTTGTAATCCCAGTATTCTGGTGGTAGAAACATCACAATCAGGCCATCCTTGAATCAGGGCCAGCCTAGGCTATGTGATAACCTGTCTTAAAAAGAAAAAAAAAATCAAAACCAAATTTGACCGTCCTATTTTAGACAGACAAGTCTTAGAGACAATACATGGGGTTCCTGGCTGCTTCTGGAAGCTTCTGCTTCTATCAGAGGTCCTGGAAGTGGAGGGTGGGTGTGGGAGGTCACTGTGTTTTTCCTGAGAGGTGGCTGGGGCCTTTACTCTGAAGCACTTCCTGTCGCTCACCAGGTCAGGGTGGGTACCATCTGAAAGACACAATTTGAGGAAACCTAGAGGGTGGATTCTAAGATGAGGAAACACCTGGGTGGCAGGGTCCTGATAAGGAAGCAGTCCTGAGAGGCCACCGAAGCTGCTATGTGTGTGTGTGTGTGTGTGTATGTGTGTGTGTCAGCCTGCTTTAATGAGTGTTATCAAATAATAATAATAATCGTAGGCAGATCAAGGGCTCACATATCACCTAGTTAATGTACTTGTCTGTTTGGAAAACATAGAGAATGACATCCCAGGGGGAAGAAATTAACAGAAGGAGAAAGGTCATCTTGGCTCTTTCAAGTGCACAGGCCTCAAGTCACTTTTGTGTGCAGATGAGAAGTCTGGGTGGGTTAACTAACTTGAGCAAGATCACAAGGCTAAAGGTGGAGAGAACTGGGCTTGGAATCCTTTCTGATTATCTTAGATCTGTACAACAGCCTATTGTCAATCACAGAGGGCTTTCAGATACGAAATCGCCCTTGCTCCTCCAAACTGCTTATTAAGGCAAGGTATTATCCCCATCCGCAGCCACAGCAGCTGAAGGTCACGGAGTGCAGATCACAAGACCCGTGTGTGGTAAAGCCCTGTCTGCTCTGGGGCTTGCGCGTGCTTCCTGCTTTCTGATTCTAGGTTCATAGGCCCAAGAAGAATGGGTTGTCCCCCAACCTCTCATTTGTGTGCTCATTTAGACATTCAGCTAGCATTTGCTACGAACCTACCGCGAGCAAAGCATGGGGTTAGGCAAAGCAGAGGCTACTCTCTGGCAGTCAGGAGACATTTCCTGAATTCAGTATGTTGACTAATTGGGTTCACTTCCAGAGACTGTTATAATTTTAACCAGGGGATAAACACATGAAGAAAAGTTCATCACAAATGCCCCCTCTCCCCCAGTCATTTTTTACTCTTTAAAATTCACAGAATAACACAACAAACTTTGGCTGAACTCATGGTGACCCCCATGAGGGACACTTTTCACACCTGGAGGCCAAGGCTTCCTCTGGCTGTCCATATTTGTGTACCAACCCCCTGGCCAGCTTGCAAGCCCATCTCCCCCACTCTTCACAGTCCCAATTGTGAGAGCCCTCCCATGGACCAACTTCCTCCCAAATCAGATTTCATGACCCAGCTACTCCCTGATCAGGACTGAAATATTATCTAATGCCTAAACTCATGCTAAAACTCAAGCTAAAGTAAGTGTGTGTGCCCGTCAAGTTTCTGCTTACCTATCTGCACAGGACCATGTACTAAAAACGATTTTTTTTCCCACATGGAAAAAAAAATTGTTTCTACCATTCTACCATGGGGAAAGACCTGTAACGGGTGAAACCACAGTTTGTACAGGGAGGTAGGAAGCACTTGAAAACAAGAGGACATGGTGGTTGCCCTAGTAAAGCTGTCAGGCTGGTGAGCAGTCTTCATGGCTATCCATGGGACCCAACATTCATTAAGTCCTTGGATCCAGCCTTAGGGTGAAGGGATGCTAAGAAGTCCTTACAAGGAAAATGGAGGTGCTAAGGAATGCTGGGGCCAGCCTGTTTAAGGGGGTGGCTCATTAAGCATCTATTCAATCAAGTTATGAGGAGTGTTCTTCAGTGACCTCGTACTGTACTTGCTTATGTGGATGGGTTGGGGATAGAACCAGGATGAGGCTCTTCCCAACCCGGGGACAGGCTCTGGGAGAGAGTTTAGTGTTGAAGATTAAATTATTGTGTTTGCATTTATTAGGAACAGGTTAAGAATTTTTATTGGCCTGCAATTAAAATTCAACGGAATGTCCTCTTGTATCTTGTCTGGTCACCTCACCTCTTGGCTGTCCATACCCCCAACTTTGTGAACTTATTTTCATTCTCTGTCAACATAAATTAGCTTGGCAAAGAGTTTTAAGGTTCATTTTCTTCTGTGTGAAACAGCATCATGATTGGTTTTTACTTCTCCCCTTCTTACACATTTCAGAAAATGGTCTTTGTTTGGTTTTTGATATTTTGTTTTCTCTTTAATTCTACAGAGGCCAATGTAGACATTTGGACTCCTTAATAGATATATGCTAAGCACACCAGACAGTTTTTTTCCCATAGCCAACTTACACATACCTCTCATCTTTTTGGTTGCCTTTCCTCAGGTCTGTTGATAATGATTTCAGGGTGTTTAACAACCATAAATGGGACTAATCCAGGAATGAAAATCTAAGGAAATTATATATGTGTTGTAAGGAAAGTGAAGCAGGCCCAGTTCCCTCCCTACTCATGCTGATGTTAGTTAAGACATGGGTCTACCCAGCACACACAAAGTTAATAAAGGCCATAAGGCAGCCTACATTTATTTGACAGAATCTCTGAAGTTGGTATATTTTACTTTTCCTGTCTTGATTTGTATATGTGTATGGTTTGCTTTATTAGTTTAATAACAAGCCAGTAAAAGAGTCTAGAGACTTGGAAGGGCACGCCAGTGAGAAAAGTTGTATTATGGTCTTGACACTGCGTTCATTTCAAGAGAAACCACAGTGAAAGCAGTGGCTGTCTTAGGAGGGTGAAGTTTTGGCTTTTAATTTTAATTTTTTTAGTCTTTTAAAAAAAGATTTAGAAATTATGTGCATGTGTGTATGTGTATGCCTCTGTGTGAGTTTATGAGCATCACTTATGGTCAAAAGAGAACATTGGATCCCTGGGAAATGGAATTGTGAGCCACCTGATTTGGGTGCGGACCTGAGCCTGCAGAGCAGTAAGTTTTCTGAACTGCTGAGTCACCTCCAAGCCTCTTATCTCAGTCCCCAAAGAGCTGGGGTCACAAGTCTGCACCGCCATATACGTCAGAATGACAACATTTATTAATCTTTTGGTTGCCAAACTTTAGGTGATACAGTTGTCTAATTTGAAAAAAAAAAAAAGAAAAAATTTAAAGAATGCTTTAATTTTCTTTATTGTTAAACGTGAGCTCTCAGCCTTGCATAGTGATACACGGACGTGGTACCAGGTATTCAAGGCATAAGCGGGAGGATCACCTAGACTAATGAATTTGAGGATAGCCTAGGCACCATCTTAAAATAAGTAGTAGTAATAGTAATAATAATAATAATAATAATAAAGCAAGGTTTTGCTTTAAAAATACAACTGGTTATAGAAAGGAAATATGGCACTATAAAATTGCTCAAATGTGTAATGGCTTTTCAAATTTCTTGTTTTGTTTTCTGAGTACTATTTCCATGGCAACATAGTGGATGGAAGTGATGCTAGAATTCAGCTGTACCTTAATGAACCTGGTCCTTTCCATAACATAGCTAACATTAAACAGTTACATCTTATGGGAATGTAACCATCGAGAATCCCAGGAGTCCCATGAATCCGAGCACTGTACTTCCGAGCAGTTCCTGTGTACTGAAATATGACCCTGCCTACCTGCAGAATCACTAACTTTCATGACTTCTTTTCTTCCACACAAATCTCCTGAGCTTATGAATGAATCAGCAAGGCAACATAGATTACACAACAATAGACAGTGTTTTCTGGAGCCTGGTGACAGGTACTAAGATGAGATGCAAACTTTATCTAACTAATCTTTGAAGCATCCCAAGGAGAGTTGCAGCCCCATTTTATAGATGAGAAAACAGAGATTCGAGGGACATTTGGATCCCACAAGTACAGAGAAACCAGAGATAAGAAGCTGAGTGAATTGTGAGAGTTTTGCTGTAAGCTGTTGCTAGTCCCCTAGAGGATGGTAACCCCACCCATCATTGTAAGAGCCTTAAAAGAAGAGGCTATCAAGGAATGCTTAGGTTGAATCATCCTTGCAGTTGATTTCAACCTTTAGAAGCCCACAGTTAAACAGAGAAGCAGCTTTCGGATGGAACAACACATTCCAGATCTTTGCAACACACTTGGAATGCAGCCCCTTCTATGGCAGTCCTTGTGGAACGTTGTAGAATAGTTTATATTGTGAAGGCTGTGGAGGGAATTGTCGTGTCTTCCCTGCTCTTAGGAGGGTCTTCCCCCGTTCCCCCCCATTAAACAGTGTAGTTAGCTAGCTAGCATGCATGTATCCTCGAGAATGCCCCTTCCACAGCTACAGTGAGACAGCTAAGAGGGAGAAGGAGAGCCCTGAAGAGCGGGCTCTACCATAACCTAGGAGGATCCAGAGTGGAAACCATTTTTTCTCCCCAACGGAGGTTGATCACTTTCCAGTCCTGGAGCTGGCCTTCTCTGAGACCACACACATCAGAGAGACAGATACCTGGCTCTCTAGCACCTTCCTCCTTTTCAGGGGTGTGTTCCCAGATTTTTATCACACTCATGAGGACTATCTAATGTCAGTGGGGCTTCTGGTCAAAGGTTAGTGTTTACGTTTCATTGACCAGGTTGAGTGCCTATGGCAGTTTCCTGGCATTTCATAACCATTCCCTAATGTGGTTGGACGTTTGTTGTATTCTCAAATTATTTTAATGTGAGACTTAAAAGGAAATAGGATAGTTTGGCTCTAAAACACAGTTTTGTCTTTTGTGCATTTGCACGGGGATATAAAAAGAAATCAGGAAGAAAACTGTCTGCAGCACTTGAGTCTGCCATACTTTTTCTCAGAAAGACCCCATAGTATTATTTCGACAATTGGTTTTGGCATGATATAGAATTCCCTTTAAGGAATTAAAATCAAGCCAAGAGTGTTTCTGAGTTCTGGGCTAGCCTAGGCTAGAGTGTGAGACCTTCTCTTAGAAGGAAAAAAATCACATATATCCCTGAGACTCTGACAGACGTCACCCTGGTTTATAGATAAGGGAAGATTCTTGTATAACATCTTAGCAATTTTTTTCTTCTCCATTAGAAATAGTACTTGTAACCATTATGCTTTGAGACTATCCTCACAGATTTGTTTATCAAAAAGTCTATTCAAATTTTCTGGGCCTAGTTAATTAACACTGCTTTTTTTTTTTTTTTTTTTTTTTTTTTTTTTTTTTTTTTTTAATGCGAGTACACTGTCACTCTCTTCAGACACCCAGAAGAGAACATCAGATCCCATTACAGATGGTTGTGAGCCACCATGTGGTTGCTGGGAATTGAACTCAGGACCTTTCAAAGAACAGTCAGTGCTCTTAACTGCTGAGCCATCTCTCCAGCCCCCTTAACACTGCTTTTGATGACTGAACAAAGGGTGTAAACTGGGCTTGACTAACCAAATAAGACCTTTGCCTTGTTTTGTTGGTCACAGTTCCCTCTACCATAAAATCATCCAGCCTGCAAGGAGATTCTAGGAATCTTCTTGGAAAGACCTGTTTTTTTTGTTCTTGCCCCTGATGGATAGCTGAATATGAGAGGGGCAACTAATAGGCGAGATCTTGTGTGTGTGTGTGTGTGTGTGTGTATTCAATGCATATATACATGTGCTTATGAGTGTGTGTGCATATGTGTGTATACAATGCACATATACATGTGCTTGTGAGTGTGTGTGTATGTCTGCACATGAGAGTGCACATGCCCCTGGGTGGTGAGCTGTAGGGCATGGAACAGTGGGTAGCCCAGCTTCACAGCTATGAAGATTGGATCATGATCTTGTGGCCAGCTTTTGCCTGAAGTGTCCGTGTCTTCTTCCCACGATGGTCTGCATCTCTTGACCCAGAAAGACAGAAACAGGACTTAATGGATGGGCCAGTGGTTATCCGATGGAAACACTCTGCCATTCTTCAGGAGACTGGAAAATACATAAAGGTAATTAGAATGGTTGGCTGAGTTAATAGGAACACAGTCCTGTCTGGTTGAATTGGTTGGGCTTATGTTGCTTTTATTTTTGAAAAATACTCAAACTTTTAAAAACTCTAAAAAAAAAAAAAAATCATCCTATTCATTGATAGTGTGCGACTACTAGCCCCCCTCCCCTGAGAGAATCACTGGGTTATGGCATCCTGCGTACCTTTGGGCCATCTGCAAGAGAAGTGTGCTCCCT
This sequence comes from Mastomys coucha, assembly GCF_008632895.1. Lineage (NCBI taxonomy): Eukaryota > Metazoa > Chordata > Mammalia > Rodentia > Muridae > Mastomys > Mastomys coucha. The sequence continues at coordinate 95,039,867 of NW_022196912.1, read as the reverse complement.
GACCCCTGATATGGGGGTCCTAGTTTTCCAGACAAGAGAAGACCATAGGGAAGGCTCTATGTCACTCTTTGATGCTCTCCGTGGCCAAGTCTTTTGTTTATATTTGGAGGGAATAGGAATACTTAACTTTGGAAGAAGATCCAATGGTCAGATTTATATGCTTAACACATAGTACAGCTTACACAGCAGAGAGAATAAACTTATTCAAACTATGACTGAAATGTAGAAGTTTCCAGAACAAGTATTTGGTTTAACCTAAGAGCTACTCAGTTGCCCAACCATGAGTGGGAAAGTTCCTTGGAAGTGCTGAGAAAGGGCTCAGCCTCAGGACTGTCTATGCAAGGACTCAGCCTCAGGACTGTCTATGCAGAAGGCAGCATGGGTGTTGTAATGCAAACTCCAAAAGTAGGCATGAGGTTCCACCGATGACCTCCACGGTCCCTTCCAGCTAAGATGATATGATTCTATATCTGTAATTTTCCATTTCCTATTAAGAAAAAATTTTCCACATTGAAAAATTATTTTAGTATCTGATTGAGGTTGTGGGATAATGTCTTCTGTTTGCGCTAGTGTGGGGGTTACTCTTCTGCCCCAGTATTTTAATAAGACCTAACCACATCAGTGGTGTTTATTGGGCAGAGGCTGTGGGGGTTCATTGCTAGGTGGGAAGGTCCTATTGAACCGACCTGACCTAGAAACTCTCATTTTGCCTTGCCCACAATGTCTGACATTCCTCTACCTAGGGACCCAGGCATTATTTTGCTTGTTCATTTGAGCTTTAGTTTAGTTTTGTTTTCCAACAAGGTCTCATGGAGCCCAAGCTGATATTGAACTTGCAATGCAGCTAGGATAGCCTTGGGTCCTCTCTTGATCACCTCCTAAGGTCTTGGATAACAACCATCACACTGAACAAACCAGGCATTCATTTTACTGTAGCTCTGGATAGTGGACACAGCACCAGGGATCTGGAGCCTCATCGTCCCCTCACCAGTGGCCTCTTCCTCTCAGGTCCTACAGTTCCCAGTCCTCACAGAGCCCCTCAATGTAGGGTTAGCTCAAGAGGTCTTCTGTGATTTCCTTGTTCTCCTCCCCTTTTCCCGACTTGAAGGCAGATCATGTTTCCTTTGAAGTATAAATGATTATTTAATTCTTCCTTCTATTAAGCTATCAGAAAAAAATTTTCTATTAAAGAAAGAGAGAAGCACAAATTTAAACATCCATTAAACACTAGATCAGAATTTCTCAGCCCGTGGGTCATGACCCTCTTGGCAACCCTCTATTTCCAAAATTATTTACATTATGATTTATAACAGTAGTAAAATTACAGTTATGAAGTAGCAATGAAATAATTTTATGGTTGGAGATCACCACAGCATGAGGAACTGTGTTAAAGGGTCGAAGCATTAGGAAGGTTGAGAACCACTGGTTAGATGATAACATCATTGACATTTAACCCTCTGAGTATGTGTGTGTGTGTGTGTGTGTGTGTGTGTGTGTGTGTGTGTAATGTGTGGTGCATGCATATGAATGTGGATATGCATACTCCTGTGCATAGATATGCATAAGCCAGAACAGGACATTGGGTATTGGTTTCTGTCATTTTCTGCCTTTATTGACTTGAGATAGGGTCTTTTGGTAAGTCAGAGAAGAGTCATTTCTGCTAGGCTGGCTAGCTATCGAGCTTGTGGGCTCTTCCTGTCTTGGTTCCCCAGTGCTGAGGCTATAGGTGTGCATGGTCTGACTTTTTATATACATGCTGGGGATTTGAACTCGGGTCCTCATGCTTGCAGAGTAGGCACTCTACTCACTGAGCCATTTCCCAGGCCCTCTAATTTAAACTTTTAACTGAAAAGTTTCTCTGTGCTTCCCTTTTTTGGGTTTAGGATGTGTTAGAAAAAATGTTCTAGGAGCTGGAAGTAAAACATTGACAGTTTGAAAATACTCTGACTTAATGACTTCATATTAGATCTCCTTTCAATGATCATAGTATGACCCCGGGACCTAAATGACCTGGCAGCCTGGGACAGGGACCTCAGTCCTTAGACTCCCCAGTAACTACCAAGAAAAGAAGGCTAATGGATCACTTTAGCTAAGTTTCAGATTCAAATCCAAAGAACAAGGTGCTCAGCATGGTTAGTTACTAGGGACATTAGACTAGAAAGAATCCTGAAGTCTAGCGGCGTAGTAACTTTAAAACTCAATGCCTAGGGAGCACAGGTCCTGGATTTGACCTCGGAATTGCAAAACAAAGTCAAATGAGATGGAACAAAACAAACAGAAAGCAAAGACAAGAAAACCAGTATTACCAGAGCAAAATAAGATTGAACTTAAAAATGAGTATTTAAGGCCGGGCAGTGGTGACACACGCCTTTAATCCCAGCACTTGGGAGGCAGAGGCAGGTGGATTTCTGAGTTCGAGGCCAGCCTGGTCTACAAAGTGAGTTCCACGATGGCCCAGGGCTATACAGAGAAACCCTGTCTCGAAAACATTCATCGTATTCATGTGCTAAGGATGCTATGCACTCTGGTGTGGGTGTCAACTGGTATAACCACTGTGGTAAGCTGACACTATCTGAAGCTGCAGGTACCCAACAATCCATCTTTTGGACAAGCCTTAGGTCCTAAGAGAACAGAGTTCTCGTGTCTTCCCAAAGGAATCTACAAGAGTGTTACTGCAGCTATATTTGTGATTATCCCAAACTGTAGCAACACAAATGTCTCAAATGTCTATTGCTAAGATAATGAATATATAGATTATTGCATTGTTATGTGAAGGGGAACAACAAAGAAAAAAGCCAACTGATATGCTTAATATAATACTTTTAAAAGTAGAAAAAGTATTACTCTTTTCAGTGATAGAAGCTAGCGGTAAAGGTGTATACACTGTGATTCCATTGAGAATAGGAAGATAAGGGTCAGGTGAAATGCCTCAGGAAGAGCACTTACTGCCAAGCCTGGAACCCATATAGTGGAAGGAAGAGAAGCATGGACTCTCTCAAGACACATGTGTGCTATGATACATTCCTGCACACACATGTATGTTCACACATACAAATATAAGGAATAAAAAATAGACAACGAGCCGGGTAGTGGTGGCGCATACCTTTAATCCCAGCACTTGGGAGGCAGAGGCAGGAGGATTTCTGAGTTTGAGGCCAGCCTGGACAGCCAGGGCTACATAGAGAAACCCTGTCTCTAAAAACAAAAAAAAAAAAGAAAAAAAAAGAAAAAAAAAAAGACAACAGATTTATGGAAATGCTGAGCATTTGTTCCCTTGAGTAGGAAAGGAGGTGGGCTGAGGGAAAGTTCAATCTGATTGTGGTTATTTGATAGTATATACATGAGCAAAAATGCATCAAGTTCAACACAAGGCTTGTGCACTTCAAAACCACAAGGAGATACCACTTTACAGCCATTAGAGTAGAAAATGGAGCTCATACCAAGTCGTTGCAAATATGAAAAGAAATGAGAGCCTTCAAATCTGCTTGTAAAGTATTGGTGTTTGTGTGTGTATATTTTTGAAAAAAAAAAAAACAATTTGGCAGTTCCTTACAGAGTTAAGAATATGGCCAGCAGATGCTATTCCTGAGCATGTATCTAGGAGAATAGAAAACATATGTCAGCACAAAAACCATGAATGTTCATAGAAGCTTTAATCATAATAACCCATAAATGGTAACAGTCTAAACATGAATCAACCATGAAGGGTAAACAGAATGCAGTGTGCCCATGGAGTTGAATGCCATTCATCAATAAAAGGAGTGAAGAGTTCCAAGGTTCACACTATAGTATGTGTGAAACATGCGAAGTGAAAGAGTTATCCTTAAAAGGCTATATGTTAAATGAGTCTATTTATGGGATACATATATATATGTGTGTATGTGTGTATATGTGATGTATATATGTATGAATATATGAATATATATGAATACACACACACACACACACACACACACACATATATATATACACACACACACATATATATGAATGCATGATAGTGGACAGAAAGATGGTTGCCTGGGAGGGGGAAATGGGAGGTAACTGCTGACAGGCATAGCAAAGTAGTGGGGAGAGGCAAATGTTCTTATTCTTAAATAGTATGGTGACTGTGCAGCTCTGTGAACATAGCAAAAAAGCCATTGAATCACACACTCTAGGAGTATGAATTTTACGATTATCTCAAACCTATTGTGGTTTGTTTGTTTGTTTGCTTATTTATTTGGTTTCTTTGAAAGTGTTTCTCTAGGTAGCCCTGGCTGTCTTGGAACTCACGCTGTAGACCAAGCCAGCTTCAAACTCAGAGATCCTTCTGCCTCTGCCTCCCGAGTGCTGGGATGAAAGGTGTGCACCACCGCTGCCCAGCTACTATCAGATTTTTGTAGAGTCAGAAATGTGTTTCCTTTATTTAACAGAGACCCGTATTTACCTGAAAATGTCTACTTTCAAATCTACATGTCTGCCTTGGGAAGGAAGAAGAAGCCTAAAGGGGCGGTCTCGAGTTGGATGGCGTCTGCTGCTCTCCGAACGACAGCTGGCTTCTCAGGAAGCTCCTCATTGCTTCCTCCTCAGCCCCTGACAGTTGTCACACGCAGACCTTTTTAATTGGAAATACATTTTTTTCATACAATCTATTCTGATCATGGTTTCCCTTCCTTATCTCTTCCCAGATCCTCCCCACCAGTCCAACTTTATACCTTCTTTCTCTCTCTTTAGAAAACAACAGGCAAACAAAAAGTTAAATCAGAATAAAACAAAACAAACAAAACTAAACAAAGAAAAAGCAGGAGGAACACACACACACACACACACACCACACACACAATACACCCATAAAACACAAAATGGGAAATCATAGTACATAAGCAAAAGACCAGGAAAGCAAAAAATAGCCAATGCATTATGAGTAGAAACAAAAAGCAAAGCAAAACAAAACAAAACAAAAAAACTCCAAAAATACCATTGAGTTCATTTACACAGACTTTTATTTCTTTTAAAGCCACATGGCATGTTTTCCTCAGAAAGTAGACTACAGTGAGGAGAGTAAAGGCAGGGAATGGAAAATGATTTAGCCAAGGCAGGGGGTTATGGAATACACTGTGTCAACCCCAGATTAATCTGTTGAAAGCCCTCCCCCACCATGACTGTATTTGGAGACAGGACCTTAAAGGAGCTAATTACTTAAAAATGAGCCCCTTAGAGTAGGGTCTGACCTCGTTGACTAGTGTGTAAGGATTTACACACTAGTGTGAGCACAGAAAGTCAAGATCAGGTGAGGGCACAAGGCAAGCCAAGAGTCCTCAGAACAAACCAGCCCTGCAGATGGCTTGATCCTGGGCCTCCAGGGCTGTGAGGCAGATGGGTGTGTTGTTCAAGCTACCTTGGTCTTTGAGATGTGGTTACCACAGTCCTAAAAAGTAAGATGGCAGCTGTCGGCAGTGATGAGGCTCCCAAGGGTAAGAACAAGTCTTTGGTCCTGGGTTCCCTCAGTGCAGTCACCTTGTAGGTCTTATATGAGTAAAGTGTGAGTATTTTTTCTCCCACAGACCTCCATCTCTTGGGGACTGTGTGGCGGGTCGACAGAAGGACAAGTGGTACTCATAAACTCAGTCTCACCACAGTCCTCCAGGAATCAGGTAGGGAAGCCAGGAGTAGTTAGCTTGAAGACAGGTTGCCCTGCAGTTATCAGGGCCCAGGTGAAGGGAGTCATCAAACCCTGGAGTTTGCATTCACCTGGAAGTGCCTCTCAACTGTCAAAAATTCCTTTGCCTGTGCCAAGGGCCTGAGTCAATATGTACTTCCCCCATGGGCCCTTCCTGAAGATTGCTACTCAAACAAGGCCTATTGTAGGGCTCTGAAAGCCCAAGTTCCTTCAGATATCAGACCAGAGATTATTGTCCTTATATCAAAGGACTAATAAAGGTCAACAGAGCTCAGAAAATGAATGGAGGGGTTGAATGTGGGTCAATCCTTGGGATCAGGGGGAACATGCTGTCAATAAGGCTAACACTAGGAAAATGCCCCAATAGGGAATGTAGAACAAAATCCAAAAACCTATTTCCTATACTGTTGAGTTTCAGCAGTGCTGAGGCAAAGAGCACTCCATGTTCTTGGCATAATTTACATGATCCATGGTCTTGCTTGTCCGTGTTCCTCACTGCCCGAGAAACTGAGGAGTTTTACTAGTGAAGAATGGACCTTGTGTGACTATATATTTATTTATGTTTGTGGGGAGACCTTGTGGCAGAGACTTCGTGCGTATGTATGTGATACAGGGTGGATGCTGAAGGAGGAAAAAGGTGGTCAAGAAGAGCCAGGGCTGGAGGAGGTGCGGGAGGGGGCATCCCAGCTCCAAGGACTCTCTTTGGAAAGTTGTAAGGACCTACTGCAACCTGTGCTTTTTCTCATCCAGCAATTGCCACCTGGGGCCTCCCCCCATATTTTTCTTTCCCTCTTCCCTCCTCCTTTTTTTGTTTGTTTGTTTGTTTTTCCAGGCAGGGTTTCTCTGTAGTCTTGGCTGTCTTGGAGCTCCATCTATAGACTATTGGCCTTCAACTCAAAAAGATCTGCTTGTCTCTGCCTCTCAAGTGCTGGGATTAGAGAGGTGTATGCTGCCACTGCCTACCTCTCCCCCATTTCTCCCCCTCCCTCTCCATCTATCTCTTTTCCCCCTCCCTCCCTCCCTCCTTCCCTCCCTCCCTCCTCTCTCTCTTTCTCTCTCTCTCTCTCTCTCTCTCTCTCTTTCTTGTGCTCGCTCTTTCTTTGTGGAATATGTCACAGTGCTGTATACATGGAAGTCAGAACTTGATACTGGGTGTCTTCTGTCTCTCTTTACCTTACTTTTTGAGACAGGCTCTCTCATAGAAACTGTGGCTTACTGTTTTAGCTAGAGAGGCTCATCAGCAAGTTCTGGGGGACCCATCTCTTCCCCTCACCCAGTGCTGGGGCTGCAGATGTGTGCTGCAGTCCTTTTTTACATGAGTGTTGGGAATCTGAACTCAGGTCCCCATGTTTATACAATGAACACTTTTCCCAGTGAGTTATTTCCCCAGCCCATAAGAGTTTGGTTTAATGTCTTGTTCCAGAAAAATCTTTCTAGTGCTATCTTCCTGTTGGTTTGGCTGAAACGTCTACAGGAGATGACTAGCTTATCCATGGCTCAAGGAGTTTGTCTACTCCTTATCTCGAAGGCACAATGGCTAGTGTCCGATCAAACAAACCTAGGTATAAGCTCTTAAAGGCTTTGGTTATTTCTTACACGAGTTAGCCTCAGTTTGCTCACTCATAAAATATGGGACTGATTTTGACTTCATAGGGCTGTTGAGTTGAATAAATAAAATAGAGAGTATGTGGTACCTTTTTTGCATGGTGTGAATTAAAAAAATGTTAGTTTCTACCTAAATCTCAGCTAGGCAGTGTTTCACTCATGAATTCATTCAACAAATTTGTCATCAATTAGGTGGTGGTAAAAGGTGCCCCCCTTCAGTTGTGCAACATTGTGGCCTAGATGTTCCCGCCCTTATGAAATTACAGTCCAGTAGATAAGAAGCAAAGTGGAGTCAGGTGCTAGGGAAGGTTGTGACAGCCTATTTTCTTAGCCTTGTTTTCTGATGTCGCCTCAGTTGGCTGTGTAGCCAGATAGGAATATACGCTCAAGGGGGAATTCTTTTAACAAAACCTTGGGAACAGGACCATGGTGACTCACAGCAGGCTAAGCTCTAACAGCAGCAAATAAAGGGCTAGGGAATGGCTAAGAGAATCAAGCAGCTGTCACAACAGCCACCGTCATCTTCTGCTTATGTGGGACTCTTCTCTTGCAAGCTAAGTGCTTTGTAGACATTACTCAGTGAATTCTCACAGCTCCCTTCTGGGGCAGGGAGGAGGCAGAGATTATTAGAAATGAGGAAACAGGCTTGGCAAGAGGAGAACCGCCGTGTCTGGAGTCATACAGCCAGCACATGCTCTGGTCCCTGAATTGGGTTGCCCAACTTGTAGCGCATTGACTTACTTGGTGTCCACAGGACAGTGAGGTTGGGGACCTATGTAACCAGGAAGCACGTTTAAAGGTGATAGCTAGGAAAGCCTCACAACCATGCTTCCCAAACACTACTTCTGTGTTGCACGGCTGGCCTTAAACATCTTGTGTAGAGAGCAACTGCTTGGTCCTTTCCCTATTCATTGAGGCTGTCCTTGGGATGTTCCAGTGACGGGAACTTAGAGGGAAAAAAATGGTGTTCTGATTTTTCTTTCTTTGACTTTGGTTACCTGGGCCAACCAACTGTGGCCCACAAACATTACATAGAAAATTCCAGAAAGAGTAAGTTTTTAAGATTGTAGGCTGTAATGAGTGACATGGTGAAGTCTTGTTCCAAAGGAGACAGAGGATCCTCCCTCTGATGTGTCTTCAGAAGGTCAGTTGTGGCCTAATGCTATGTCACAATGTGGACATCAACTCCGTCCATTATCTCCCATCATTACAAGAAGCACTAGAACACTCTTAACAAGACAGTTGAGAAAAAAAGAGCATCTCCACATACCTTTTATTATAGCATCTTGTTAGTAATGGCTCTGTTTTGTTATTAGTTATTGCTATCAGTCACTTTGTCTAACTCACACATTAAACCTTATCATAGGTATGTATGTACAAAGAGCATATATAGAGTTTGATGCTACATATGACTTCAGGAGTCCGCTGAGGGCCTTCCACTTGAGGATCGAGGGGAGCTATTGTGATTTACTCCAACCCACTTATGGTACAGATGAGGAAGCTAGGGAGCAGAAAGGGGGAATGTGATCCATCCCAGGTCAGATGGATAGTAGACGGTGAGCTCTGTTCTTTGCTCACTAGCTAGGACTCTTTCTCCTCCAACAGAGAGGTTCCTAATTATCCCTCTGCTTTCCAGCCCTGACTCTCTCAGTTCTTGGCTGTGTGACTTCTGATACCATATTTCAGAGACCCCAGGCTTTAATTCAGCGCTCCTTGGAGATTAAGCTTCTAGGTCACCTCTGGGGAATATTTCTCTGAGCACCGTTTACCTCCACAGCCGTCTGGAACACTAGGCACAGAATGGTGGTACCTGGAGCCAGCTGGGAATCCATGAGAGAGAGGATGGAAGCTAGGGATGCTTCAGAGTGCTCCCGGCTAGCTGTCTTCAGCCTCATCAGGTCGAGTCACCTCTCTGGCTAGAGTGCGGAAAGCATCCTGTACATGGGGAACAGCTTCAGATGGCAGTCAGATGATAGCTGTTTTGGTAAACTCTTTGACCTATTGACCTTGAGGCTTTCTTCAGCCACACTGTCATAGTGCTTTGAAGGTCTCCACTAGTCCAGGAAAGTGACAGTGTCTCAGGCTAAGCCCAGGCTTGCCACCCCTGCCCACTGTCCTTCTTCCACTTTCCTTCTTCAGCTTCAGGGTAAGACCGACAGATGTGGCCACTTTCTCCTATCTGATTTCCAAGCCCGAAGTCCCCTGGTGTCACTGCGGGTATGTCCTCATGTGGGAATCTTTTACTTTTGTTTTTCTTCCCAATTTGGAAGTTCTCAGCTTTGCTTCTGACCTTATGCCCAGGAGCAGGGAGCCTAAGCAGCAGTTATCACTTGGCATAGGGCTACTGCTGCTGCTGCTGCTGCTGCTGCTGCTGCTGCTGCTGCTGCTGCTGCTGCTGCTGCTGCGAGCTGACTTCCCCTAAGGCTGCCAGTAAGTGGACCTCCTTTTTTCCCATTTCTTTGTGATTCTGCTATGGCTGAGGGGCTTGCTCTGTGGGCAGCATGGCTTTGACTCACAGAAAGTTAGGAAAGGAGACAGGAAGGGCCTTGTGTATGAAGCAATTCCCCCATAGTGGGGTGGTGGTGGTGCAGGGGGGAATGTGGGGATCTTGTAGGCAACCATGGGAGCCTCCGATGGAGATGGGCTGAAGAGGAGCACATGCTAGCACAGGCTTGAGGCACAGGAAGTGGAGCACTCTCAGCATGCCCTTCCCACAATAAGCCCACGATAGCTGCTCTGCTCCTGCTTCACGCAGTGCCTACCTGCTTGGGGTTGCACATTGCCTTGCTTCCCAGATGCATCGAGAGCTTCATGCTTATCTTATTTATCTGCACACTCAGAAGTGGGGAAGCAACAGGTATTATTATTGCCACTGACAGATGAGAAACTGGGGCACAAAACAGGTGCAGCGTGGGAGTGGAGCCCAGGCTGAGAACACAGATCTGACCCCAACTCGCAGGGCATACTGATAGCAAACCTCAGAAAAGTTGACTGTACAGTCAGGTGGTCACCACATTTGGAGTGTGTGTGGGGGAAGGGGGTCTTGCTGTTCTGGTGTTAGGATAGTCTGGGGGCTTCAGTAGTCATGCTAATGTTTTAGATTTTTCCATTTCCCTTTCCTATGTTGGGTAGTGAATAGAAGGTTGTTGTTGTTGTTGTTATTTTTACTTTTCCCACACATCTTAATTATTTGTCTCTGAAGTTATTCAGTTAATAGAAAAAGCATAAGATGATTACTTGTAATTAAGGCATTTTAACTTCTACTGCAGAGAGCATGGCTATAAAGGATAGGAAGACCCAGTTGGGGCTACAGAAGGTAATGGCGAACTAGTGAGAGTGGGAATCCACTGGCAAAGAACCAATCAAGAAATTCCCCATTCTTTCGACTTTTGATTTACATTTAATATTTTCACATTTAAAATCTTTTTCTGTGCATATATGCATATATATGCACCCGTGCTCACATTTAAAAATTTTTTCTGTGCATGCGCAAACACTACAGTGCATACAGAATCAGAGGGCGACCTCAGAGGCCAGTTCCTTCTATCATGTGAATGTCACAGAATGAACTCAGTCTGTACAAGTTTGGCCTCACGGAGTTAAAATAAACCAACTCTTGGGGAGGACTCTTGAAGAAAGGGGTCCCCAGTGAGTCCATCGCTCAAACTCAAAGAACTCCTATGGGTCATTTCTCACTACATAGATCTGAGAAGGAGCTTAGCTTGGGCAGGAGGAGTGGGACCAGGGTGGGGCAGAGCTTGTGTGATAGGCTAAAACCTGACCGGGATGCTAGTCCCACCCTGGGTGTGCCCAGGGCCTGTGTGTTGTACTCTAATGAGGGGTTGGGCCAATAGTGACGAGCTTTTTCTTCTTCCTCTTCTTTTTTTTAATGAGGTGCTGTTTTGCATAGATAAATACTATGATTGTAATGTGGGAACCAAATGGCAGGTCATTATGCACCAGCACCCTCAGAGGTGAGATTATGGATTATGAAACCCTTCTGCTTCAGGCCTGCTGCCTGACCGTGGGAACCAGGAGGTGTCTGGTTGTCTGGGCCTCAACCTGGGCCAACTGGCTTGAGGCCCTCCTCCCAGGTCATCACCTGACAGTGGGGTGGGGACAGGAAGCTCTCCTCTCCACTGCTTACCTGAGATTTAGAATCCCTGGCAGAGCAAGTGGAAAGGGGAAGACCGGCTTCCTCCATTGCTGTCCCACTTGGATCCATGGTCTGCCATTAGTAGGACCAAAGCTCTGCCCTTAGCATTATATGGAGCTGAGCCTTGAGTGTTATGAACCAAGATCTGAGGCTGTAGGAAAGGGGTCCTCAGCTGATGCTTTGCTGAGGAGGCAGAGCACAGGGAAAAGAAAGAAAGAAAAGAAAGATGGTTGACTCTGGATCTGTCAATAGATGCCTAGCTAGGAGAGCCAGTCTCAGAAGGGAATCTCAGAAGTGGTCTTGAAGGAACCTGATGCTTGAAATAGCCTTGGAGCAAAGTAGAACAAGCTGACATGAAATGGAGAAGGCCGGAGTCTGGGTCTCCAGAGGATGCTCCCCTGTGCCCACAAAAGTGGGACTTGCGAGTTACTAGACATCAACCAGCTAAGAAACACTGCACACACTGTGTGCTTTGATGCACTATGTGCTTTTTGTCAGGTTCAGCAAAGAGGGAGAGAATGAATACTGCTGAGCTTCCAAGAGGTCAGATCTTGGTGACAAATACAACCAAAGTCAGCACTGCCCGAGGAGGGAAGGACACTTGGTAGACAGCGGTGGGGACGGGAGTGGGGGATTGGAAGTGGGAGGTGGGAGGGACTGTGTCCCAACTGTGGTTAAGGTGGCTAAGAGCACTCCCTACAGATCATATCAGGGACGGGCAGCCTTTGGGACAGTGTCTAGCAGCCCAGGCCATCACTCAGTCATTTAGTCAATTTATGACTGTTCATTAAGCACCTGTGATGGTGTCAGTAAGACAAAGAGTCTCACTGATCTTCATCGAGATGAAGCCAGAGCAACCTCCCAACAACACACAACTACATAGCAACCAGTTTGTTCCTCCTGGTGTTGCCCAGGTTTTCAGAACACTGTCATAACATGGCTCTACGGAGGAAGTGAGACTTAGCTACTGAACTCCATCACACCCTCCTCTCCACTTCCCGTCTTCTAGCGGAGCAGCTGGAGCAGGAGCAAGATGGGAACCGAGAGAGTCAGACTCCACTTTTCCAAAGTCTTGAGACTCGGTGGGCAACCACTGGACTCAGTGGGCCACCGCTGGGTAGGACCCAGACTTACTTCATGGTGTGGCAAGGAGCCTTCATGATGCAATCCAATTACGCCAGGCTGTTAATGGGCTAAGTGCTATATCTTTATTATGCATCAAACGCTGGGACACATTAAGCACCTACCGTATCTCAGGCCTTCCCCACGAACAATGCATTAAAATCATGATTCCATAAGAAGCTCATAACCCCTATTTACCAGCTTCTTCAATGACTTGACCTTAATTGATCTGTAAAACCAAACATGACTCTTATACCAGAGCTCCGTCAGAATGACTTAATGGAGGATTATAATACTCATGTTTCATAGCACCTAGGAATGGTCTTTTGTCTTTTTCTATTTATTCTCACTGTAAGGAACCTCTGTAGATGTTCTGCACATTGCTAAATGCAATATTCAAAAGGATTTGAAGGAATTTTTTAAGCAGAAGTGAAAACTACATTTTTTTGTGTGGTTCGTGCTTTTGTTAAATTCTATTTAAAATCATTTTTATTACGTGTTTTATTTAATATTCATATATACTAATGGTTGAATCCAATCTAGCACTCTTTCATTACCTTCCAGTTCCTACCCTATCTATACCCCACCTTTCCCTCCAGACTTCGTATACTTTCTCTCTCTACCTCTCTCTCTCTCTAATGCCCACTGAGTCCATTTATTGGATGTTTGCATGTCCATTGTTTGCATGTGCATGGGAATGGGACCATATATCGGAGCCTGAGTAGCCTTCCAAGGCCCGCATCCCTGAAGAAAAGTGACTCTCCTCCCAGTAGCTAACAATGGCCAATACCCTCCTCAGATAGGAATGGGAGCTCGTGAGCCCCTCCCCAACTCCTCCTGGGTCTTTGGCTTTAATCTTGTGCATGCAGTTACGGCTCTTATGAGTTCATGTATGCAACTGCTCTACCATGTCTGCCCAATGGTGCTGTGCTGCAGGCATCCATTCCCTTTGGCTCTTAGAATCTTGCTATCTCCTCTTCTGTGATGATCCCTGAGCCCTGGGGGATGAGCGTGTGTGTGTGTGTGTGTGTGTGTGTGTGTGTGTGTGTGTGTGTGTGTGTGTATGTGTGTGTGTGTGTATGTGTGTGTGTGTGTGTGTGTGTGTGTGTGTGTGTGTGTGTGTGTGATACAGATGTCTTATTCATAGCCGAGGACTCTCTGATGGCTCTCATTCTCTGCATGTAGATCATCGTTGGCGCATCACCATCTACTACAAAGAGAAACTTCTCTGATGAGGGTAGAGAGATGCACTAATCTGTGGCTGTAAAGATAAGAGCTCAGGAGACAGTTTATTAGTGGGTCCACTTAGCAGAATGATAGCACCAGGTTCTCCCCTGGGGCCTAGTACCAAGCCAGCCTCAAGTGTCTTGCCCAATTAACAGTACCAGGCCAGAGGTTCATCTTGTGGAGCAGGCTTCAAATCCAATCAGAAAATGGTATTTTTACTCACATAATGTTGCTGCCACCATTGCCCCAGTAAGCCTGTCTTACCAGTCTAGTCATCACTGTAGCTTGCTTAGTTGATTTTTTAGAGACAGGGCCTTGTATTGTAGCTTGGGCAGGTCTGACGCTCACTATGCAGTCTAGACTGGTCTGGAACTCACAACAATCTTTCTGCCTTACCCCTTTAAGTGCTGGGATAACAGGTTTGTGCCACTACACCCAGCAAAAACTGTATGTTTGGAGATATTTGTCACTTTTAAGAATTGAGGGAGCCTTCTGGTCTGTCTGGGCTGGGGTCCAGAGCAGACCTTGGACACAAGCTCCACAGCCAGTCCCACAACACCCAGAGGAAGTCACACTCCTAGGCACTCTGACACACCCAGGATCAGAGGTGAGCAGGAACCAACATCTGTCCCAACACTGGGAGTAACTGGGACCATCGGGACCAGGCACACAGGAAGTCCACCAGCCCAGTGACTTGGGTTCCTTCCGGTCTGTCTGGGCTGGGGTCCAGAGTAGACCTTGGGCATAAGCTCTGAAGCCAGTTCCACAACACACAGAGAAAGCCACACTCCCAGGTGATCCAACAAGTCCAGGATCACAGGATCCCAGAATCACAGGATCCCAGAGACAACTTGACTCTGAGGAGTTCTGACACAACCAGGATCACAGGAAGGACAGGCTCCAGTCAGATTTAGCAATGGCAGGTAGCACTAGAGTTAACCAGATGTGGGGGGAGGGGCAAGCATAAGAAAATAAACAACACAAACCAAGGTCACTTGCCATCATCAGAACCCAATTCTCCCACCATAGCAAGTCCTGGACACACCATCACACCGGAAAAGCAGGATTCAGATCTAAAATCACTTATCATGATGATGATACAGGACCTTAAGAAAGACATAAATAGCACCCTCAAAGAAATACAGGAGAACACAGGTAAAGAGCTAGAAGCTCTTAAAGAGGAAACACAAAAATCCCTTAAAGAAGTACAGGAAAACACAATCAAACAGGTGAAGGAAATGAGCAAAACCATCCAGAATCTAAAAATGGAAATAGAAACAATAAAGAAATTAGAAAGAGAGAGAACCCTGGAGATACAAAACCTAGGAAAGAGATCAAGAGCAAGCATCATCAAGAATTGAGGGTCTTGAGAGACAGCTCAGCAGTTAAAGCTCTTGCCAGCAGGCGAGGGAGCTGGAGTTTGGGACTGGTGGACCCATGGAAGTATGAGTGGCTCTGGGCAGCTTGCGTATAATTCCAGCCTCGGAAGGCAAAGGCTGGAGAGTCCTAGACCAAGCTGACTGGCATGACCACCATAGACTCACTTCTGAGCTTGGCTGAGAGACCCTCCCTCAGTGAATAAAGTACAAGAGTAATGAGGAAGATCACTGATATGGATTTGGTGCCTCCACACGTGCCTGTGTAGCTGCATACACACGCACGCCCACAAAACTGGGAGCATGTCTACACACACGCCCCACACACATACGCATAAAAATAGCGAATAAGATAAACAAATCAGAGCTCAGCACAGGGGATTGTGGACAAGAGAAAATGAGATAAACAAATAGCCGTGCACCTGAATACAGATGTATCAGTACCCTTTGTTACTATAACAAAACACCAGAAGCCACATTACTTTATAAAGAAAAACTTTACTTACTTTACAGTTGTGGGGACTCAAAGGCATGCAGCCAGCATTAATTACCTTTGGTGAGGACCTCATGGTAGATGACATCAGGATGATGGGAACATGTTGGAGAAGAAAAGATCACATCACCAGACAGGAACCAGTGTGAGACTCGGGTTCCATCATCTTTCTCAAGGACTTCCCAGTAGGCCCTACCTGTTAAAAGAGTTCCAGCCTGTCACCAAAGGGACACCAAATTTCTAACACGTGAGCCCCTGGAAAGGACCAACCTCATATACGGGAGCAGTGGCACATCGTACAGCCCTCAGGGATGCGTGCTACTGACAGTGCATTTACAGCATGAGAACATCCTGTCCACCAGCAAGGTTGACATGCTAAAGGATGCTTCATGACAGCACAGCGCTAGGATATAGCTAATTTCATTATTTACGAATAAGCCATCCAGGGTATAGCTCAGTTGATTATGGTGATCATGTGCACTCGCACAAACAACAAAGCCATAGCATCCACCAGGACAGTTGCCTAGGGGATAGAGGAAAACACTCTGGGAAGCTGTCACCTGTGACACAGTGCGATGCCCAGTGGCTTCCTCTAAGGGCACAGTCTGCCCCTACTTCTCCAGGTGAATGCAATCCCACATCTTCCCTTTTCAAGTGTGAACCATGCATCTTTAAAAGCCTGGTAAGAACTACCCTTTCCTAGCTGAAACTAACTAGTTGGTAACAGAGAGTAATACCGTGGCCCTTCTTAGGACCCTTTATGCTTGCTTACCATGTACTAAGCCTCAGGTTTGGTCCCAGCACCTCTTAAGGCAGGCAAGATGATGGAGGTGGGAGGATTAGAAGCTGAAGACCATTCTTGGCGACAGTAGTGATTTGCAGGCCAACGTGGGATAAATGAAAGCCTGTCTAAAAATAAATAGATAATAAGACCAAAAAATGGAAGACAAATAAACAACCAGACCCTCTTCCAAATTAGCATAACACTGCATCTAATTGGAGATTGTGCTCGAAGAGGAAAGCAAACCTTTTTCCAGAATTCAGCAGAACTCTTCACTCTTGGTGATTTTCCCCATCAATCACGCTAAAAATCTTGTTTTCAAAATGAGGTTCGGGCTCTGGAGGTACCTGAGTGGCCTTCCCACTTTTATTTAAGGGGCAGACTACTTTTGGACATTACCCCTCCGTCCCCATAACAGAATCCCTGGGGCTGCAATCCAAGAGTCAGTTGCCACGCCAAGCCAAGCCTCCCCATGTCAGGACACATACTCATATTTGAGGGCTGGTGTTTTAGAAGTTCTCAAAAACATCCTGGAAACAAAAGAGGGAGAGTCAAGTCACCAAATATTCAAATTTAATAACATCTAAATTTTACCAAAAAAAATTGTCTTCACCAATAATCTTCTGAAATAGACTCAAAGAATTTTTTTCATTAACATCTGGCGGCAATCTGCCTGGAGATGTTAGTAACTGGGCATTGAGAATGTTTTAGGACTTGAGCTAATGTATTCTTTATGATTCTTTGTAAACATATTCTTAAGAAAAATGAAATATTTTAATTAAAACAGCACATTTGAGAGGGGAAAATATATCCATAAGAAGACTGTATTTATAAGAATATGGAATTTTTGTAGGGCTTTGAGCTTTTGTCAGATTTAATGTCCCATCAGTGACTGTTTAGCAAAATCCACTCATTGACAATGTTCATGGAGATCCTAGGAAACTATTATGTTCTAGTGATTCAAAGAATTGCCATTCAGGAAATTGTTTGTTGCGGACTGAACTTTGCTGACTTTATCTAGGGTCTCTCAAGAAGCCCCTCTAGGATTCAGGAGGAAGAAGAAGAGTTGGAAGGGTCCCAGCGGACCTCTCTCCCTTGAGATATTTATTCATCCATAGGGTCCTAAGAAGGACCACGGTATTATTCTCTGTTACCAACCAGCTAGTTTCAGCTAGGAAAGGGTAGTTCTTACCAGGCTTTTAAAGATGCATGGTTCACACTTGAAAAGGGAAGATGTGGGATTGCATTCACCTGGAGAAGTAGGGGCAGACTGTGCCCTTAGAGGAAGCCACTGGGCATCGCACTGTGTCACAGGTGACAGCTTCCCAGAGTGTTTTCCTCTATCCCCTAGGCAACTGTCCTGGTGGATGCTATGGCTTTGTTGTTTGTGTGAAGTGCACATGATCACCGTGCTGGTGAGCAGGTAGCGAAAGAGTCCAAAGCAGACCGTGTGGATGCCATCAGTCACTGCCAGCTTCCGCTCATTACTGACCCTGTCCTGCCACGGTCACTGAGCCCAGTCACTCACAGTCAGTCTCTTCACCGGAGTCACTTTCTTGTTTGATTCACACAGCAGCTCTACAGGGGAGAGTATGTCATTGCCCATTTGTAAACAAGGACATTAAACTCAGTAATTGAGGCCTTGCAAGCCACTCTGCAGTTGGCATGAACTTTGAAAGTGGGCAGCTTGGTTCCAGGATCCCCTGCCTTCTTAACTCATCAGGAAACACGCAGGTTTGCTGTCCGAAGCCTGCCTACCACTAATGGATGAACGTTCCGGAAGAACAAGAGGCATTAGGAGTTGTTTACAGGCCAGAAGCTTTAATGCTCTCAAGTTCAGAGTGGAACAAAGGCATTTCCATGTGTTCTGGGGTTTTGGAGCTCTCAGCAGATAAGAGCTAATTGGGTTTAAGCTCAGTGGTGGAGTGCTTGTCTAACATTGTTCTGAGTTCTATACTTGTACCACAAAACAGAGAGACAGACAAAAACAAGCGAAAGCAAACGGTCCCAAGGAATTCCTCTGGGTACAAGTTGCTGAGATGGGTGGAGAATGTCAAATGCAAGCATGTTTTTCTCTCTAAGGTTGCCAGGGAGATTTAAATCAGGATTTCCAGGTGAACAGCAAAGTTTTACTATGACCGTGATCCAAATCTCATACGGGGATATAAAGTTCTGTTGCTGTTTATTTGAATCAGATTTCATCAGGAGTCTGCTGTCTTCATCTGCAAAGTCTAGTCTATCAATGGCTTTGGTGAGAACTCAGGCTGTGCGTTTGCGAAGTCATTTCAAGGACTGAAAGTGCAGAACAGATGCAGAACTCTGGACTTAAACCAAAGGGCATCACGTGACCTTCATTTTGGGGGCATTCTCGGAAGTCTTGCAAAGGCAGGCCAGTGGAGGCAAAAATGCTTCCCTCATTCCCAGCAACTTGGACCCCCATTAAGTCTGTATGAGTTTTCATGAGAACTGAGCTCCAGTTTCAAATTCAGATGCAGTGCATTGAAGCTGCAGGTTTAGCCTTTGGGCTTTGTCTCCCTGGGAAGTTGTCTTTTATATCAGCATTCACTCTACTGCCAAAGCTGTCACCCTCCTGGCTATGATTCTTTTTCTCTGGGTCCTCCCACAGCTCAGTCACCCCCATTTCTGGTAAAAGTTTTGAGATCCTCTAGAAAAAAGCTCTTCAACAGCTCCAGCTCTGGCCTGGCCTGGAAAGCTAGCTCAGCTGTTCTAGGGTTCCCAGCAGAGCTACAGAGCCAAGAAAGGTGCAGCCCAGGCATGTTTAAAATGGTGACTGTCCAGCCCTTTTCTGGAACTTGGGAGGGATCTGGCAGGTTCGTGGGGGTGGGGCCAGCAGGGGGAGGAGTCTCCTCCACCTCAGGCTGAGCCTGGTTCTCTGGTTCCATCTGACCTTCCAGCCCTGGAAGACAGGGTGAGGTTCACAGCCAGGGCATCTTCCGGAGCCTGGGTGATCCAGGCTCTGGGGGTGGAGGGACACTCTGACCTTCCTCATGTATGAGACTTTAGTGAGGGTATTCAGAACCTATGTTGCTGAAGGTCAGGGCTAGGTGACTGCTACCTCTTAATGACACCTTTCAGGGGGACAAGGGAAACTCTTGGAACTTACCAAGATCAATGTGTGCTTGCTGTCCTACAGGAATGGCAGATGGGTTGCTTTTTCCAGCTGCTGGCTGGACTTCAGTGCTGAGAATGGGGAGGCACCACACACCTACCATTCATTCTCCTGCTGCCAGCCAGCCTTTCCCACTGTATCCTCATTCCCTATCTCCTGAGGGCAAATCTGTGTCACCCACGTAAGGCTCCTCTACCTACCACACAATCCTGTCAGCCTTTCCTCAACCTCCAGGCCCTTTGCCTACACACGCTCAGTATGCGCCCATTCTCAGGAATGCTCACCTCCCTTCTCTTCTTTTCTTTTCCTTTGCTGGAGAATGCTTCCATAATTTATTCACAAGGAAGCTTTATACCCCAAATTTTGTGTGTGGCTCCATATTTGGTTCCGGAGTCAGCCTGAGACTCTTGAACACTCCTAGGTCTACCCAGAGCCTGGACTTTCTAGGACAGCCAAGACTCATCTCCCTGATCTCTTTTCAGCTGCCCCAAGAATGGGCTGCTGATCAAGCAGATGTGGCCAAGCCAAGGCACACACAACATATCTGTGGCCAACTCTGGATTCTTATGAGGCCTTGAGTCTTTCCCCCATCTCTGGGGTTCTCCCCGGCCCAGAGCTGGACTTTTCTTGCTCTGTCAACCCATTGTTTCTGCTTGCCAGCCACTTGGCTAGACTGTGCTCCTGAAACGCAGTAGGCTGCTTGGTGATGCTTCTTCCTATGAATGTTGGGGAGATGTTCCAGTGATATAGAGAGGGCCAGGAGGGAGGATCCAGTAGAAGGTGGAGAAGAAAAAGATGAGTAGGGGAACCAAGGAGCCCATGCAATTGCTTATGGCAGAGGTTCTCAACGAGGGGCAGGCATTCTTTGCTAATGTCTACAGGAAAAAAAAAAGGTTTTTTTGATCATACCTATCAATGGAAGGAGTGCTATGGCATCTAGTGTTGGCTCTGAGGTCATTAAGTCTCCTGGAGGCCACTGGAGAGTCCCACACTAGGGACTTTCCAGCCCAAAGGCCTCAAGTTGAGGATCTCTACTCTAGAGAAGAAGGGCTGGGGTCAGGTAGGACGTAATGCTGAGCTTGAGAGTTGGACTCAAGGCTTACTAGAAGCAGAGGGCAGCAGGCATTGTCCTCTGGGCATATCTGCTGCCTTCCATATGCCTTCTGGTTCCTTCCATGGAGCCGAAGGTCTCTGCATTGACATTGCTCCTCATTGTCCCTTCCCATTCCCACCCACTCCCCCGTGAGATCAGATGATGATTGGCTATCAGATATTAAAAAAAAAAATCTTCTACCTTCTGTTATTTTTTTCTAGATCAACTCATAGTTTCAGAGGGACAGGGAGGCACGGAATTTGTTGTTTATTTTAAAATATGTTTTGTATAATAGAAAACTCTTTTTCTTTACATAGTTAGAGAATAATGGCATAGGTCACTTATTTTGAACCAGGAGCTGTCACCTATGTTATACACTCTCTCTGTCATTTGACTTTGCCAGATATTCTATCTCTTGAGGGAGGGGGGAGGCGAGGGAGGGGGAAGACTTAGACATTGGTATAACTTGCCTAGGTCTTGGGGTAGAAAGAAATACTGCTGAGGCTAAGACTTTCACCCCCATAAGCTGTTGTTGGAAAACTCCCAAGCCTGCTTTCACATCAAGTTAGTGTCATGGAGGAAACTTTAAGTGACCTGGAACAGAGGAGCTCCTGTGTCTCGCTGAATGGCACTGGTCCTGAACAGGTAGAGTTGGAGAGGGCCTCTAGGAGAGTGGGGATTTACAGGAATATGGTTCTCATGAAGAGAAGATGGTGTAACAATCATGGTAGTGAGTCAGCCTGTAATGCGTCCCTTCCCCTATGCCTTCCGTTGGCTGACCTGCCAAAGCATTCTACCCCTGACATCAATTAAGCATCCTAAAAGGGAAAATGAGAACCTACGAGAGAGCACTGTGCCCACCCTTGAAGCTCCCAGTAGGTCTGGCTTGTTCATACTGGAGTTCTTGTAGGCTGCTGTCTGCTGTCATGGAGCTCAGAGGTGCGGGAGGCAAACAGGAAATAGTTAAGTAGGAGCAGGTGGAGCAGTTCATGCAGAAGCAAGGCAGGAAATAGCTGAGCTGATGAATGGCCTCACAAGAATGCCGGCATCCTCCCTAAAGCGCTGGCAAAGCCTGGGCCACCTTTTCCCAGCCTCCTATGACACGTGCCCAGCCCAACATGGCCGCCTCAGCTCCACCCAAAGGACTTCAAGGAACCAGAAAGTTGGGAGCCATAGGGCAAAGAGAAGGGAGTTCCTCCTTGCTTGCCAATGGCTCAGGCCTCCTGTGGGCCTGGGATGGGAGCGGCTGCAGGACAGGAGCAGACTTGGTTTGCTTCTACAGTTCCTCGTTCCCTGGTGAGCAGTTCACACTGGCAGGCAAACATTCTTCCCCACCTGAACAAATGTTCAGTACTCCTGTGTCCTGGATCTGGGCAAGGATTGGTACTGCAGGCTTCTGTCCTAGCTCTCTCACTTACTCCTCAAAGCTCAGCTATGTTCTGAGGGGATGGCATAATCCTCCCAGGAGAGCTGAGGAGCCTAAAGGTGGGGGAAGTGAAGTGAGGGGGCACCAGGCTGGATGTCCCCTCTGCCTTCACGCTGCACCCCCACTTCACCTTCCCCACCCCCTGCCTCCTGCCTTCACACTTCCCAGGACTTTCTTCCACATCTGAGTGAATCCAACATTTAGGAAGTCCTCTGGGTTTGGCGAGCTTCCCTCTTCTCAAAAATCAAACCAGTGTTTTTGGTCATCTTTGGGCCCTTTTCTTCTGGAGACTTGGGGCTTTCCACAGCTCCCTGGTGAGTGGACTTTGTCTCTGTAGAGTAGGTATCTGATTGCTCTGGCCTGGAAGTATCCTTGATAGTCACTAAGGATCCTGGAGTATCGAAGTATGTCCCTTCAGTTCAGATCTCATTGGCAGGATCCCTACACTGGGCACCTGGATAGTACACAGAAACATGGGGCAGAAGTTGCCTAATTCTAGTGATGTTCCCTTAGCACCAGGCTTTTGGACACAGCAATTGTGCAATCAGTACCATGGCTTTGGGCTCAGGTGTCCTTGACGCCTACCCAAACGTGGCAACAATTTGAGGGGAAGCAGGTTGGCTCACAAGTTTCTTCATGTACACCACAGGCATATCATTCACCAAGTACTGATAGTGACAGGATTATATTATTTATTCTATGTATAGCATACGTTGAAGTGCAAGTGGGGTTTTATCCATGCGTGGGCCCTTTAAGGACCTTTTCAAATACAAGAAGAAATACTTGATTGTTTTTGCTTCAGAGGTTAGAAATTGAGGCCCAATGAATGGAAATCAGTGCCCTACTTATAATCAATCATAGTGGTATGTTTCCTGTTCTCTGAATTGAATCTTGGACAGTCTGGCTTACTGAATGACCATTATACTGTACTGCTTGTATGAGGAGACTTCTGAGGAGGCCCTGGGAGGCAGAGAAGTTCAGTGGAGGCAATAATGTGGGAGAGATCTGGAGGCCTCCATGGCCAGGTGAGGGTGAGCTGTACATCATAGGGGCCTGCAAGGTTATGGAAGGCCCTTGAACTTTGATCACTCTATAGCCCTGGCCTGAAAATCTACTGGAAAGAATATGTACTTGGAGAGGAGGGAAGGCCTTTAAAATAATACTGGGAGCAAGACCTGAACAACCTGCTTTCAGGAATTGCTGCAAAGCTTGCTGCAAAGATTCTGATCAAGACAGAAAAAAGGATGAAAAGACAAATATGACAATGGAACAGAAGGAGGAGTATGAGGTACAACTGCACACTCAAGGTGGGGGGTGTTGCCTCTCTGTGTGTATGTACACTGTGTACATGTGTGCAAGCACACATGCAAGTTTATGTGTATATGTATGTTTGTGTGTGTGCGTGTGTGAGTTCATGTGTGTGTGTGTGTGGCTGGCGGTTGGTGTTGGGCATCATCTTCAGTTTCTCTCATCTTTATCCTTTGAGACAGGGTCTCTCACAGAACCTGGAGCCTACTGATTTGGCTGTACTATGTAGCTAGCAGACCCTAGTGATCCCTGTATCTTCAAATCTCAGCACTAGGAGTCCTCACTGTGCCTGATACCTCCCTCCCTCCCTTCCTTCCTTCCTTCCTCCTTCCCTTCCTTCCTTCCCTCCCTCCTTCCCTCCTTCCCTCCTTCCCTTCCTTCCTTCCTTCCTTCCTTCCTTCCTTCTTCCCTTTCTCCCTTTCTCCCTTCCTCCCTTCCTTCCTTCCTCCCTTCCTTCCTTCCTTCCTTCCTTCCTTCTTCCCTTCCTCCCTTCCTCCTTCCTTTCTTCCTTCTTCCCTCCCTCCCTCCTTCCCTCCCTCCCTCACTCCCTCCCTCCTAACTTAAGTGCTGACACTTTCATACCAAGAACGTCACCAATGGAGTCATCTCTCCGGCCTCCTCACTTGTGTTTTGACAAAGTGAAAAGAAAGTTCAGTGAAGAGAGAATTGTTTAAAAGCATTGGGGAAATTGGATATCTATATGTGAAAAAGAAATGAAGAAGAAAAGGAGGAGGCAGAGAAAAACAGAAAGAGGAGGAGAAGGAGCAAGAGGAGGAGGGAGGAAGAAGAGAAAGAACAGGAGGATTAGGAGGAGAAGCAGAGAGCAGGTTGTTGCAGGATGTTTGATCACACTGTGAACCCTGACGTTGTGTTATTTACTGAAAACAAAACAAAACAAAACAAAACAAAATTGTTTCTAGTTGTGATATGGCTCAGCCTTAGTATACACTTTTAATCCCTGTAGTTGGAATACAGACATGCCCTAAGTACATGCCTCTAATCCCAAACAATGAAGGTAAAGCTAGTTTGTAGAAGGAAGCAGCCATGTTTGAAGGTGATGTCTAATTGAGTGCCAGACAAAGTGACAAATCAGAGAAAGATTTGACAGAATAGGATATGCCCAACTCTCATGAGGAGAGTAAAGGGAAGTCACTTGGGAGAGAGCAGACAGAGAGAAAGAGGAAGGAGGAAGTTTAACTGGAACAACTGTACAGAGGCAGGTTGGAGAGAGAGAGAGAGAGAGAGAGAGAGAGAGA
>NW_022196912.1:95013472-95015222 GCF_008632895.1 Mastomys coucha | reverse complement strand
GAGAGAGAGAGTTAGACACAGGTGAAGACAGAACTAGCTAGAGAATAAGAAAGTACCAGAGATTACAATGTATTACCTAAGTTAGTATGAGGCCAAGCAGAGCAATTCAGTCAGAGGCTGAAAAAGAAGTCAGATTGACTCAGTCAGCTTGGAGAGGAGTATGAGCCAGAACAGCTGAGTTGAATCAGCCAGCTAGAGGTCAGAGAGAACTTGAAAGGATGAGCTTATTCAGCAGCAATTCTCAGAGGCTGTAACATTCTAGTCCTAGATTAGATTGGATGGAGGCTAGAAGCCTCTGAGACAGGAATTACATCAGGCAGATAAAGGTTATGTTTACAGTGGGAAGAGTGGGAAGAGGAGCAGGAGGAGGACCGGAGTAATACCAACATTGGCCCACAGTTCCTAATGAATAGTAGATCGAAATGACCACTTTACATATAAAAGACAAAGACACAAGAGAAAGCATGAAAGAGAAAACCTCTGAAAATGCAAATAAAGAGCACAGGTGATAATCTTTGTGATTTGAGCTAGACAAGAATTCTTACCTATGACACTGAAAATATAACCCATAAATCTGATGTTTGATTTTTGTCAAAATTTAAAATCTCCATTAAAAGGATAAAAAGACAAACCACCAACAGAGAGAAAATATTTACAAGACCTCTGTTTTGACAGAGGATGTGCATATAAAATAAACAAAGTCCTTTACACTCTGCAAAAAGAAAAAATTCTAATTATTAGATAATTGAATATAACCCTTCACCAAAGAAGAAATAAACACAGAAAAATATGTTCTACATCATTTATCACAAAATTGAAATCATAGTGAGAAACCACTATATATCTTTGGAGTGGCTAAAAGAAAAAAATGTTAAAAACAAAACAACACACGCACACACACATACACCACAATAAAAATACATTTCAGAACCCCTGGATAACTTCTTGGGGGGAGACCTACCTGGGGCATCATTCCCAATATCATCTATCTCTCTGTGCTCCAGAGTCCTCAGGGAGGAGCTCGCACACAACCTTGCTGTTTGTGGTTCTCCAGGGCTAGGAAGGGAACTAATAATGATTAGTCCCTCTTTGGGTGTCAATTGTTGAGGCTCTTGTTTTCATTAACTTGAAGCACTTTGGATGATCAGTAGGTCAAGGTGCGGGGGTCTCTAACAGAACGGGAAAGAAAGAGGGCATGGGAAAGGTGACAGTTTTCCAGGAGGCTGGAAAAGGGTGGGTTGGGAACTGAGCCTTCAGTTTGGTTCCTGTCTCTGGGTTGTTCCTTCCCATTCTGACACTTGGGGACAGACGTTAGGTACTCCATGGAAGGCACATGCCCTTCGCTCCCCCGTCTTTGCTCTTGGCTTGATGCTGTATGTTTTCCTTCCCAAACTGTGATCTCTCCTGGCTTCCTTCCTCTGTGCCTCCTCCTCTGCCTCTTGATTATGCAATACCCAAATAAGCTTTGGGATTCTTCTTCTAAGGCAATTTTAAACATAGGTGGCCTCTGGATCCACATCTTGCCCCATTTCTACTTGTCTGGGTCTGTGGAGGTTCCCATTGCCTCCGGAGTTTCAGTCTTGCTAGAGGCTTCACGGCTAGCAAGAACACCAAGAACACCGGTTCTTCTGGAGCAAATGTCATGGAGCAGACTTTGGTGGTCTTGTCATGCAGATGATGAAGAGAAAGAGGATTGACTGAGGTCATCTGCTTGGGCCCATTGCTAAGAATTTCCGTATTTGTTGCCTCC
>NW_022196912.1:94999435-95013271 GCF_008632895.1 Mastomys coucha | reverse complement strand
CTTCTCTTCTTTTTCTTCCTCCTCCTCTTCCCCCCCCTCTTCTCCTCCTCCTCCTTCTTTTTGAGACAAGGTTTCTGTGTAGACCTGGCTGTTCTGAAAACTCACTCTGTAGACAGGCTGATCTCAAACTCAGAGATCTGCTTTTCTCTGCCTCCCAAATGCTGGGACTAAAGGTGTGTGTTTGCATGCCCCCTCCTCCCCCTATTCCCAGCTAGTCATTGAATTTCTAAGAGGCATTTCCCTAAGGTGTGAAATGTAGAACAGCCTTTCTGGTGACCAGAGGATTCGGGAAGACACCGTGAGCCACAAGTCTCTCTGATTCAGTCTTCCTATGCTGTTTACACACCCTGCTTCCAAAACAAAGGCTCACAGCTGGCCCCACGACTCATCCTCAGGCTCCCATTGTTCCGAGTGAGTTCTGCTGTCTAGTAAACCATGAAGAGTGTGGGTGTAACACTAGGTGACAGCAACGGGTGACAGCCTGGCAGTTGACTCACTTCTGCAGGTTTTGAATCAGACCGATGTTATTTCCTTTGGTTTCTGGTGGGCCAAGTCAGATTCCTCAGGATACCTGTCGCTGAAGTCAGGTTTTGGTGGGAGACATTGAGTTGACTGAAGGCCTGAGGTCCGTTAGAGAAAAAGCATTTTTCAAGAGACTAGGCGGTGGGAGCTGAAGCTTTACAGAAGGGCTGGTGGAACAGAGTGACAGAGGCGGCCGGCCCAGGGGAGAGGGCTCAGCTATGGAGCACAAGAAGAAGTGGGAATGTGCAGCATTGCTGAGTGTAAATAAGATTTGGTGGAGGCTCAGAGAGTGTGGAGGGAAAAGATACAAAGACAAGGGTGAATTCCTTTCTCCCCTCTCCGAGTTGAATGTCTGCATCGAAGTTGTTTTACAAGTGATCTGGAGTGAGACCTGAGTAGGCTGAGGACCTATAGCTGGCAGATGACAGGCTGCCTGAGCAGGGCCTTCTGGCTAGTGGCTACCAGTAATCAGGGGGGTCCCCAGGCACAAGAGCTCTACAGAGTCTCCAGGGAACCTGCTTGAGGAGGACTCCAGGGATCTCCTTGAATACAACATGAGGTTTTCTCTTTCTCTCCCACCTCTTTCTTTCTGGGCACCTGCTGGTGTCTTGAGCTTTACCTGTTCGAAAGAGGGAGGGTGTGGAGGAGGATACTGGGGGGACGACTCTGGCACATGCCCACGACAGTGACAAGAAGTGGAGCAGCAGAGACCCAGGAGGGACCTCTGAGAAACTGCAGAGGCAAGGCATGGGTATTCCTGGGTATACTGCCTGGCCCTGTCTGACTGCCCCAAACTTTCCCTGGATCTCTCATCTCTCTCTCTCCAGAGAGAGAGCAAGTTTTATTCCTGCTCCCATTGGCCCTCCTCAGCTCATCTTATGGGGAGAGAAATGAGTGATTCCAGTGCCAAGGACTCTGGGAGAAGAGCCTTCTCTACTTAGTGCTTCCCCGGGAGGAAGGGGATGGTAAGCAGAGGCAGCAACGGAGCATGTGTGACCACCCCAATGGAAACCTCTCTCCTGTGCTCTTGCTATCTTTCTATGAGATCACCACCTGTCTTCTTCAGTTCAGCTCCCCTTCCCTTTCTAGGTGTTTGTTTTCTTTTGGTTGTTAAGACAATTTCTCACTGAAATATTCTCTCTGTAACTCTGAAGTAGCTGGGCACTCTGCATGAACTATGGTTCATGTCATCGGTGAAGGCATTGTAGCTGTGCTATAACCACTGCAGCTATAGAGGCAACAGACCCCAGGAGATCCCTAATGGTTCCAGAGTATTCTCTGGCTAAGGATAGATATCGGTCCAGCTGTGCTGATGGCCTCGTCGGTGGTTCTGTCTCCACTGTGCTTAGTGCGTATCTCTGTGTGTCTTCTTGAGGGCTTGGTGGTCATCTATTCTGAATGGTCGGTGTCAGTGTCAACCTCAGGTTGCCTTGGTGATGTTTCTTGGAGGCAGACTCAGAGCACTGATCTTGATATAGCTCAGGAACTCAACTTGGATTTTATCAGGGTCCAGCTTGGGTGGTAGCAAGTCAGATGAGGTGAGTTCCCACCTACAACCTCCCTTCTCCTGAAGCTTCCCTCCATACTGAGTACTGGACACGCTGATCTGATCGGAGGGACACCACTGTCACAACCTTTGTCCCTATTATCTTCTGCACTCAGAGGATACTCATCTACCTGCTAAATTCCTGAGCAGTTTCCAAGCTCAAAATAAATTGCCTGAAGCCTTCCCCAGACCCTCATGGAGAGGTTCGTTGTGGTTGTACACACTGCCAACCTTTTCATGGGAGACGGGGTCTTCATCTTGTTTTACTGTAGTTCATTGCCAGCTCGCTGGTCTCGATCCCCCAACATACAAAGGTGCTTAGTAAGATCTCCTGCCAGCACACGGCTCTGTGTGACTACATGAATGAATATTCAGGGGGCAAGGTGAGACACAGATTCGACCTTTAAAGGGAAACTACACCATGCTTCTCCAGCTCTTTCCCCTCAATGATGCCTAAGACGTTCTCAAGGATGCTGTACCATCTGCTTGGCCTCTCTCAAGGACTGCTTCATTGGCTGCTTGCACTTCCGCAGGGATGCTTAAGCATCAGGACTGTGTTAAATCACGGTGAGAACTTCACATTTACGGTGGAGATCAGAAACTCTCAAGACACTTCACAGAGGAAGGAGCTGTTCTGGGCTCTGGGGTGGGAGGTTCGGAGAAGGCCCTCAAGGGCCAGGAAATGACAGCCAGGAGTGAACTGGGGTGGGCTTAGGATGATGGCAGAGGTTATGGAGTGAGTGGATTTGAGGTGGAGATTCTTCGTGAGGGTGGGAGAAAGCTGGTGTTCAGAAACTGACTCAGGTCTATGGGTGGCTGAATATTAAGTGTCAGAGGCTTTGCAGTTAGAAGGCAATAAAGTAGGAGGCCAAAGGCCCAGTACGAGGTAGCTAACAGACTTGGGAGTGTCTTAGGGCACAGCTTAAGACCTCAGAAGGACAGAGTTTAGGATTTAGCTAGTTCCAGTCACATAGGTCAGTAGCAGCGGGAAGGATCCTACGGTGCTCCCTCCCACTTCCTAAAGGCAAAATCCACTGAACATGGGTGATCTGGGCCCTGGCTTCTGAGCAGCCTTTTTCCCACCTTTCTTGTGGGCAGTTTATATACTAATGGCCCACCGCACCCCAGGAGGGGGTGAATGGGGATCCGTTTGTTTTTCCAGAGTTTGACCTCACAGTAAAACTCTTACCCCAAAAAGTGTGGGTTTAAGTCAAAGCGTAAATCAGTCCCTTTGAAATGCAGAAGCAGCTTGGGGAAGCCCGCTTTGATATGCAACTTGGAACCCGGGCACTTAAAACCTGGGTTAATTCTCTCACTTTATTGGAGGCAGAGAAAGGGAAGAGGAGGAAACCCAGGACCGCTCATTAAGTCTGGGGACTTGAAAAGCTTGGGGCAGGAGCCTGCGGCTGCAAAGACACCAGGAAAGCTCAGCGGCCCTGGGAAAAGCGGCCCAGTCCCCGAGCACTCTAATCCTGGTTCCCACCCAGACAGATGAGACACGAGGGTGGAGAAGAGAGGAGGGGGCAGGCAGCAAGGGGAGGGGCTCCGGAGGAGGGGTGGTGGTGGTTACTACGGAAACGGGGAGAGCTCGGGATAGGAGAAAGCCAAGGGCTAAGTTGGCAATTTCCTGAAAAGAACTGAGAATGCCAGAGTGCGGGTCGCATTCACTGGGCAGCGTGTGCTTTCGTGGGTCTGGGGGCTGTGGCCCCTTGTGGGATCCAGGGCTGTGTGGCTTGCCTGTTACCTCCTGGCAGGGTCTGGAACCTTCATTAGAAACATCTGTGCCTTGCTGACCTCTGTCACAGGGCGGGTGGGGGAGTAAAGTCCGGAGGGCTCCATAAGATTTTCAGACAGGGGTGCGGTCCTGAAGTTGCAAGGCTGTCCCCTACCCGACTCCCAGAAGGGAGGAGAGGCTAGGGCTCTCCAAGACATTTGATGCTGGTTTGGGGAGTGCACATCCTGGATTTTCCAAGGTGTTTGCCACTGTCGTCCCTACAAGCCACAAGCTGCTAGCCCAAATCCTAGGTATCTCAGGCTGGCCTGGGACAATGCAGCTGCAGGAACTTTGCTGGGGAGTGCTTAAAGTTCCTGAGCGGGCTGGCTGCCAGTCCTGAAGCCCCCAAAGGCTGACCCAGGCAGAGACTGTGCTGCTAACAGGAGGTCTGATTGTCCCTTCTGCTCTGCAGACTGGTGGATGGGAGAGGTGAAAGGTGGGAGCTGAGAAAGTAAAAGCTTGACCCTCCGGAGTATTATTTCTGTCTAGGCTGTGTTCCTGCAGCCCCTGATCCCAGCCCCCGACCTCTGGGCTCTGGATTCTGGAGAACACATTAGTCCTGCCCTTGGCATAAGCGCTGACTCTGTGTGCTGGGGTTTTGCACATGTGCACACTACACTCGGGGTCAGCTTCGGATCATCATCAGTTGAGCCCTAAACCTCTCAACATATGTCCCTGGCCCTCTTTCCTCATGAACTCAGGAAACCACCTTCATTTGGAGAATTTTACCTCCGTCTGGGACCCAGCCTGGATCACCCAGCTTCTTTCCTGTGTCATAAAATGGCTATAACCTTATTCCTCAATGGATTTCAGACCAGGACCCAAACAACATAAACCACAGGAGTAACCAGCTTCAACCTCCTTTATCATAGCAGAACTGAGAGCAAGCTCCCAGAAGGCACTTCCCACACTCCTAGCACATGTGAAGGAGGAGGACAGAAGGACCATAAGAGAACTCAGCTAGCTGCCTTCGGAGCCACTGCCTCTGTCTCTCTTCACCCAGGCCCTGCCTTGAGTGGCCAAGAGGATACAGCTCCCTCACCTGCTTTATTATAAGCCAGCACATGAATCTCAGGAGGCTCCTGGAGGCCAGCACTAAAGCAACAGAAGTTGGTTAACCACTGGAGCTGAGCTACAGAAGCCCAAGGCCTCTCTTCTGCTATGGCTACAGAAGTGGGCTCTGAAAACAGAGGAAACCAGGCTCCTGAGTGTTGATTTGGAGATAGAGCGGAGGGGTGATGAAGACACTGGAGGCCCACTAGAAACAGCCACTGGAAAGCCTCAGAGGGAAAGGAATAATGATAGGAAAGGTAGGCAGGGTGTAAAGTCCAGAGAAAGGAGGAGATGGAGAAAAGGTGGCACCTTGGTGGGGGTTGTAGGAACCAATCCTGGATCATAGCAAGTGAAGGCCAAATTCAAGATGTCTGAGGTGCTTCTGGTGATAGTATATGTCTATGTAAGAACAGAATCCTGTCTGTACGGGTATGTGCAGTCACACACACACACACACACACACACACAGCTGGCTACAGGGTAGGCTGTGCCAGCAATCACTGCATTCCAGTCACCCAGATCTAGCCCACTTTGCAAAATGCTTTCTCATGACTTGCCTGCACATTCTCCTCTACTGAACCCTGCTCGTTTCTATATGCTTCCCGCAGCTGAGACTCTTTCTTCCCCACTCTCTTTTAAAGCAACTGTACAAACACCTGCATTTTATTAATGCTGCCTGGAGCTGAGGCTGGGCTGGCCCCCCTCTGCTCTCACCCCCACACCATGCTCAGTGAAGCAAAACGCAAGGGTTAACCCTGTGTGGCTGGGTTTCTTCTGTCCCTGAGAAGTGGGTCCCCATAAGTTCAGAAAAACATCAAAGCTATGAAAGAGTGAGAGTCCCCAGAAGTTATTTAGGCTCTCTGATAGCCCAGGGACCCCATATCCCTTGCCTTAGCTTTTGGCCTATTTCTCTGATCATTGTGCCCCATGTCTCTTGCCAGAAGACGGGTCATCATCTTGTCTTGAAAGGCATCTTCTTTCGAGACAGTTCTCCAGCCTGGCCCTTTAACTGTCTACTGCATTGTTCTGTCTTTAAAGGCCAAACGGGACTAAACAATCCCAGAGAGAAAGAAAAAGAAAAAAGAAAGAGGAAAAAAAAGCTGCTTTCCTCTTTAAAATATTTTTGAATAAGGAAAGCATGAAGAGTATAAAAATGTCCCATAATCCTATTATCCAGAGATACCCTGGTAGGGACTAACATTTCTTTCAATTCTATACAGTCATTTCTTTTTTAAAAAGAAGCATAGGGGACAGGACAGACAGCTCAGTGGGCAGCAATCATGAGGACTTCAGGTCAGAGCCATAGCATCTGGGTGTGAAGGTGTATGCTGGTAACCCTGGCATTAAGGAGGGGAGACAGGCAGACCAGAGTGGGGTCAGTAGCCAACCAGTTTAGCAGAAACAGCAGGCTCCATGGTCAGTGAGAAAAGCCCATCTCAAGAAAAAAGGTAGGCAGAGACTGAGGGAGATATTTCAACATCAACCTGTGGCTTCCACATGTGCCCATATGGGCAAGTGTGTTTTCATTCACATGTACAGCATCCCCCAACACACACACACACACACACACACACACACACACACACACACACACCATTAAAGATATTTCATGAATTATTTTCAGTGTGTCATTCTCCCCAGCATAGTTCCCTTCCCCTCTGCTTTTTGAGACAAGGTCTCTCTATTATGTAACTCTGACTGTCCTGAAACTCACTATGTAGACCCAGCTGCCCTTGAACTCACAGAGATCTGTCTCTGCCTCCTGAGTGCTAGAATTAAAGGCATGTCCCACTATGCCCAGCACAGTTGCGTCTCTTAAAGACAGTGACTGTCTTCAGTTTCTTGTATGTAATCCCAGAGCAATGACTTGCTTATGTTTAAAAAAACAAGCCCAGAATCTCTGCCATTTCGGCATGAGAAGACTCAGTCATCTTTTGGATGGCTTTGGAGGAATCTATAGGTTAACTGTATCACCATTTATTTGACCAGTAGGCATATGGGTAGCTTGTAGTTTGCATTTTTTTTCTTCTTTTTTACTTTAAAGATTTAGTTTTAGCCAGACATGGTGATGCACACCTTTTATCCCAGAGCTCAGGAGGCTGAGGCAGGCAGATCTCTGTAAGTTCAAGGCAGCCTTGCTTATGTAACAAGCTCCAACCAACCAACCAACCAAAAAAAATTACCTTTTAAGTGAGGGAGTGTGTGTGTGTGTGTGTGTGTGTGTGTGTGTTGAGAGGCCAGAAGAAGGTACTAGATCTCCTGGAGCTGGATTATAGGCAGTTGAAAGCCTCCTGTGTAGGTGCTGGATTATAGGCAGTTGAAAGCCTCCTGTGTAGGTGCTGGAACTGTACTCTGGTCCTTGACAAGAGCAGTGTGTGCTCTTAACTCCTGAGCCTTCTCTCTGGCGCTCCACTCAGCTTTCATCTCCTCTCTGACACCCACCTTATTGGACTACTCCTATAGACAGCCCATTCTCTGCTTCACATTTTCTTTAGTCCCTTTTATCAATACCACTGAACTTAGACTTTTTTAGGCATTTGCTCTGTGTATTAATCATTTTGAGATGGTCTCACATATTGCAGGCTGGGCCTCAAACTCACTACGTAGCCAAGGAAAACATTGAACTATTGATCCTCTTGTCTCTAATTCAGGACTATAGTCATTCACTATCATGCCCAGCTTATGGGGTGCTGGGGACTGAACTCCGGCAAACAATTGTACACAAGGCAAACCCTCTGTCAACTGAGCTATGTCCCCAACCCTAACTGCTCCACATATTAGATCTTTAAAAAAAAATGTTTTTCTTAAGACAGGATCTGACTTGCTATACAGACCAGAGCTGACCTTGAACTCACAGATCTACCTGCCCGGGTCTCTGCAGGGCTAGGATGAAAGATGTATGAACAGTGTCATGTTCAGATTCCACATTTGATCTCGATGTGAGGATACTGCCAATTTTTACTCAGAGGGAGTCCTTTTCTCTTAAATCCTGTGTTCTTGTGCAGTTCAACTTCGGGGATGTACACCCCAGAGTCCTGAAAGCAGAGGAGGAGCTCTGTACAGTCATGCTCTTGGCAGCATTGTTCAGAGGAACTGAGAGGTAGAAGCTGCCTAAGTGTCTGTCGGCAGAAGGCAGGATTACTGAAGCAGGGTACGCGCACACAGACTGCTATTCAGCCTTAAAGAGGAGAGAGAATCACCTTGAGGAACATACTAAGTGGGAAAAAAATCAGTCACAGAGGTACAAATGGCCCTGGACTGTACTTACACGAGAAGCTCGGAGTGGTCAAAACCATCCAGACAAAGGCAGAAGGCTGGTTGCTGGGCCAGGGGAAGTCTAGAGGGATGGGGGAGACTACAGAGCATTTCATGTGTACAGTTTCAGTTTGGGAAGACAAAGACATTCTGGAGCTGGAGGGGGATAATGGTTTGGAACATGCCGGGGATGCCACTTAACGCCACCAAACTGTGCACTTTAAAGTGGTCAAAATGGCACATTCTGTGTTGTACCTATTTTGCCCCAATAAAATCTCCATTTTTCTTCTTATGAGAACGTACCACTCCTTTTGCTGGCGAGCCGTCTCCAGTGCTTGCTGTAGCTACCTCCTCACCTCGGGCTCTGTCAGCCCCGCCAGGACCAGAGAGTCCTTATCCTATTTCCAGATATTTCCAGGGCACGAGCCCATGACATTATTAGACAATCTTTTCCAGTGTCTCAAAACCCCAGACATTCCTGGTGGCAGGCCTTTCCCGCTGCACCTGAAGTGGATTTTCCTTGGTCAGTAAGTGCTTTGTCAGGCCAGAGGCCCTCATAACACGACACCACCTGCAAAGTAGATCTAGCAACATCCAGAAATAGGCTAGTGAGCGGGCTCTGGAGGTCCAGTGAGGAATTCTTGTCAGTGGAAGGATAATCCTTCCAGGATTGTGGGTCCTAAGCAGGGCCTGGAGCTCAGGCCCTCTGGGGTCCTAGAAGGTAGCCGGGCCCACCACTGCTGTCTTCATGGTGGTTTGTTGACCACCAGAACTTCATTGCCTGTGTCCACATCCACCTTCCCTTGAAGGCCTTTTGCTGACAGACTAGTTCCCCCAGCACCCAGGGGCAAAGCTAGCAAGTTATTTCAGCAACTCTTTACATTCTTGTTTGACTGGAGACTCATGACATATTAATCAACTACTTGAAAGGCGTACCTGACAGGCATGTTCCCTGCACTGGAAAATGCTGACCTAGTCAGCTTTGAAACATCAAAGGACCCACAAGGGAACAGTGGTTGAGAAAGACCTTGTCACCTGGGTACCTGTGAGGCCTGGAAGGACAGATTTGTTTGGTCTTGGAGGAAGTGGACCTTCTCTGTGGTGAGGCTATGTCCCTGTCCAGGGCCCAGGGAGGGAGTGGAAAGGGGGCTGACCTGAGTGGTGGGTCTGTGCCTCTTGACTTAGATGTCTCTGCTATCACAGTGGGTCCTGGTGACCTCCTTACCCCAATCAGTGGTGTTCAGAGCCAGGCCTGGTTACCTTGAATGCTTGTCCAAGTGACAGTGCTAGTCTCCCCTCCAGGGTTCTATGGAAGTTGGAAAGGGCTGAGCAGAGGGAAGGTAACAACCCTGGGGTACTGCAGGCACTGAAAGCTAAGATGAAGAGTTGCCCATGGGTTCGTCTCATGACTGGGGTTTGGCATGAACTAGGTGACAGGTGTCAGCATGAACAGAGTCTGATTAGTAAAAGACTGTCTTGGATCCTTTCCTCTCCTGATCATCTGGAATGTTTGACAGAGGAAATTCCAGATGCCCTGGTGGAATTTTCATCTCGATCAGGCTGCTATAACATTTTGGAACTACTACTATAGCACAGGGTTTTGGGCCTTTTGTTTGTTTTGTTTTCTTTTGCTGTATTTATTGATAGTTTGGTACATGAGTACCCCTTTCCCATCCTTGGCTCACACATTCAAGGAGCTGCTATCAGGAAACTCAGATGAGAAAAGGAATGTGGGAGGAGTGGAAAAGGCTGCCCTGGCTTTCCACGAAGAAAGGCACAGAGCCTGCATTATTTGCCATGGAATTCTGGGACCTCGTAGGTGACAGGCACACAGAGGCTGAAGATAAAATAGTCACATCCTGCATGACAACGTTTTTGGTCAGTCATGGTTAGCATAGATAACAACAGGCCCATAAAATTATAAATGAAGCTGAGCAGTTCCTCTTGCCCATCGATATGGCGGCCATACTAAGACCGAAGTGCATGTATTACTCACATGTGTGGTAAGGCTGGTATAAACAAACCCACTATGCAGCTAGTTGTGTGAAAGTACTGCAATAAGATTATGTACAGTCCATAGTGTTTGATAATGATGGTCAACAGAAGTTCTGGCTCTTGTATTTAGTATATTACACTGTACATATTTAGTGTGTTCGCTTTCTACTTACAACAAAAAATGTTAATAATGAAACAGTATGCCTTTCCCACTCTAGCAGCAGCCTCATACAATTTGCATTTGCTGGATTACATCAGAAGGCCGCGTCAGTGACTGACCTCAACCATCTAGGTTGTAGGTGCATTCTATTATGCGCCTACAGCAACAAGGTTGTGGGATGCTCTCCTCTTCAGAACTGCTCCCTAATGTTAAGTGACAGTTGACTATAACTGACAAATTTTGAAGGGGGAGTTAGAAAGACCAGTGAATTGTCCGAATTTCCTAGCAGATCATTAAACAAGGGGAAGGAGACTCTTGCCTCCTAACCTGGAGCCTGTTTCCTGCAGGAGGCCATATTTGCAGTTTGAAGTGTGTCCCCATGGACTCTCTCAGAGCTTTGGTTTTAAGGTCAGACCTGGGTAGGACCATGCCTTAGTTGGGATCCAAAGCATCAAGGGGTTGAAGTCCTGGTTCTGATAAAACCTGAGCTTTCCTGTAGCAATCTGCAGAGGACTCTGACGTGGCCTCGGGGTTGAGAAAGGGGTGCTCTTGAGCAGTAGTAGCCAATGCTAGGACCCAGGTCCGTGGAGGTATCCCTGTAAAGGTCGCCTAAGCTTCTCATCTGGGTATGTGTGTGTCTTTCTTCCTTCCTTCCTTCCTTTCTTTCTTTCTTTCTTTCTTCCTTTCTTTCTCTCTCTCTCTCCTTCCTTTCTTCCTTCCTTCCTTCCTTCCTTTCTTTCTTTCTTTCTTTCTTTCTTTCTTTCTTTCTTTCTTTCTTTCTTTCTTTCTTTCTTTCTTTCTACCTATCTCTCTTCTCTAGGACTAATCCAGAAAACCTAGAAGAGGAACAGCACATCTCCTATTCATGTCCATGCAGTGGTGCAGGCCCTGCTTCCCCCTTTCTTTCTTTCCTTTCTTTTTTGACTAGTATACAAGATAGTGGGGTTTAGTTTTTTCATTTTTCATACATATTTTTAAATTTTTCTTGGTCCTTCCCTCTCTTAAGGAGGAAGCTTCCTGGTATAGATGTAGAAGCCCCCCTTCTTGGGGACAGCTCTGACTCTTGATAGTCTTGGCAGGAGGGAAAGTGTGACTTTTTGGGAGTACGGTTTGTACTTGGACTGATCTCCCCGCCCCCCATACCCTCCAAGTTCTGAGAATGCTGGACTAAGAGCATGGAATAAAGGTGGTGACTGGATAACACTTAAGAGCGCCTTTTCAGGGGCTTCCCCTCTTCACCAGGCGCCTGTGGTGGTTTGGAAAGCTGATCCAGGAAAGCACTGGAAGTCTGCATCTCTGGTCAAAGCACCCTGCCTCTACAGCCCCCTCCCCACGTCCTTTACGTCTTCTCTCTTCTTTCTTAAAAAATTAAAACTAACATACTTTAAAAAATTTATCAGGTCGTGTGATGCTGTGTGGGAGTCGGCCTCTTTGCTTCTACCACGTGGATCCTGGGGCTTGAACTCAGGCTGTCAGTCAGCTTCCGTAGTATGCCTCGACTCACTGGAGCAGAGTGTCCTCCCAACCAGTGTTGAACTTTGAATTTCATATGCTCAAGTATATCCTCCTGCCTCAGTCCCCCAAGTAGCTGAGACTACAGATGTGCACATCCTTGCTGCATTTTGAGCCCCAGTTCCTCAGCTTGTCCCTCAAGTCAGATATCCTCCTCCTCACGCTCTTGTTCCATCTGCAGCCCAAACTTCGCAATCACGTCTGAGCCAAAGCCGGTTTTGCTGAGCTCATCACAAAAGCTGCCGCTGAGGCAGCCTGTGCTTGCTAGGAGGAAGTCAGTGGCCCCTGCAGGGCTCACACAGGGCTCATGGAACAGACGTGAACTGCCACAGATTCGCTATGGAGCCCTGAAGTCTCCCACATAAGGACGTTCAAAGGACATATTTACTCTCTAGGCTCCCTTTCTTGGATTACATCTTGCCTCTTCCTGCCTTCTTCTACTGCCTTTGCGTTCTTAACATCTGGGTACCCCATGACGGCATGCAAGGACTCTGGATGTCCAAGGAGCCCGCGATCCTCCAGCCCTGCAGTCTCCATTGCCACAAGCAGTTTGGGAACCTCTTCTTGCAAAGACAAGTAGGGAGAACACTTCCAAGCTATGCCTGTTTCTTTTTTATTTTCCTCCTCTTCCTGGGGGTGGGGGCTGAAAAACAAGCTCTTTTTTTTTTTTCTTCTTCCTTTTTTTTTTTTTTAACAGTACATTTTGGCAGGCCCCATTTTTTTTTCTGACAGAAAAAAATAACAGGCATATTTTGGGCGATTACTCAACTGGGGTCCTTTGTGACAGGATACGCAGCTGCGTGACTAATGGAGCTGGCTTTCTCCTGGTTTCCTTCCCCTTTCAAAGCTCTTGTTTACGGCCCTATACCAAAAAGGAAAAAAAAAAGCCATACGCTACAGATTTTTATATGTTAAGAAAAGCTTTGTGAGACACATAAGCTATAAATCCTATGGATATTCCATTTCCAGAACTGCAAGATCCACCCATCCACCCGTCCACCCAACTTCTTTAAAGCTTTCAAGCTCTTGACTCAGGACATGTGATTTTTTTTTTCCCTCACTCACATGTCCCTACTTTCTTCTGAACATATGTCCAGCAGATCGTGTGTGTGTGTGTGTGTGTGTGTGTGTGTGTGTGTGTGTGTAACACAGGGTGGGGGGAGCAGGATGGGAACCATATTTATGATGCTTAATTCAACAATTGCTAAAGGAAGGAATAATGACTTCCAGGGGTTCAGGGCTTCCCCACCCCCCAACAAGGCCTTTGTGTTTCCATAGCCTATGACAGTTTTGTGGTATAAGCAAAAGTTATTAGAAAGCACAGGACTGGCTTAATGAGGAAGGGTATCTGTGGAAAGGGGAGGAAAGCCCGACTCGCTGGCTCTGGGACTGAAGTCTGGGCTTTCCCAGAGAAGCTTTGGACGAGATTCTCTTTAGCTTCTATTTGAAAACTGGAACTGGAGGTTTCTGTTTTGGAGAGACCACCAACTGGCTTTCTAGAGATCCATGGCTCTCTGCTTCCAAAAGATCTCTGACCTCTGGGTAAGAAAAGTCAACTATTAGGTTTCATGAAGACAGAGCCTTGTAGACCCAGCACTGGACCTGTGGTTCTGTGATGGGTTTGAGTTTTAGTTGCTATCTGGATGGAACTAGTCACTAATAGCTGGATGTTTCCGTTGCTTGGATTCGGTTGACAATGGAGCAGTGTCCTCTCTTCAGTCTGCTGGTGTGAGGAGGCAGACAGAAGAAGCACAAGGCAGGATAAGAATAGAGACCTACTAATCTCTCCCAGCCAGAAGCCTTTTCAATGGAAAAGAGGGCCTGGCTACTTGAGGACCATGATGTCTAAGGATGAAGAGGAGTGAGGGAAGGGCCCAGTGCATGTTACTATCTAGTTGTCTGGATTTTCTCCAACCTTGCCATCCCTAGTCATCCACACAGCTCTCAGAATCAGTACCTGCCACGCACACTTTGCGTGAAGGCGGTATCTGAGGCATAAACTTCAAGGAAAGTCAGTCT